>NC_051321.1:69680377-69987877 GCF_015220235.1 Choloepus didactylus | reverse complement strand
CAGATGTTAGTGGAAGCATAAAAGTCAAGACTGCATGTTGAAACTTTTCTTTTGATAGTTACAGAATTGCTTGGTTAAACTCAATGGAACCATGTGCTAATTTTTCACAATTATTGACCTGTATTGATTGACACTATAGTTTGGTATTTCCCTTTACTTTGGTGGCCTGCTTCCCTCATGCCCTGGAATACAACTCAGAGCTCCAGGCAGCGGAACCATTTATTGTTTTGTTTGCCAGAAAGTGCACCCTGTATGGTCTCCTGTCTAAGTTGGAAATATTATGCATGTGCAGGACTATTCGAGTATTTTATAAACAGTAGCACACAATAAATTCCATGCATGGGCCGCTGCTCCTATCTCTGTGTTGGGTTTTATTTGGAAGATGCAGTCGGATCTGACCTTCTCATGCGAATCAGAAGGAACATCCTGCTAATGGAACTGGGATATATCCATCAGAGAAGATCATCTCATGGATAGTTCTCAGTGATTTGATAAATTCTTTTCTTCATAAATTTTGCTTAAAAAAAACAACAACTTTTTTTTTTACATTTGCTTTACATGAGCATTAGTAATGAGTACTAGAGGACTTTGGATACCTATGATAGTCCCCCTTAATCTAATATTTAAAATCACTTGTTTTTGCCTAACTTTAATTGAAAGAAAATATGTAATAGTGGATAATATTGTATTTTGTTTAGGATTTTGTTACATTGGCATTGGGGATTTCTTGGGTGTTTAAACAATATTTAAGAATTTTAGCAATATTTTGCGTTTTCCTACCATAATATCCCTTTCTTCTATGCTATAATTAAGACAAGTATAGAATTTTGCAAATTCAGGGAAATTAGGATACTGCTCAATATTTTATAATAATGTACTCATAATAATAGTTCTCGATAATAATGATAGATATTATGAAGAATTGATTTAAATTGTAATGTATATACTTGTCTAATTCTAGAGAGCAAACAGAACTTCTGAAATTGCTTCTACTTGCTATGATATTGACTTCAGCTGCCTCTAAAATTATTATACATTGTTTTATGAAAGCTATGCGTCTCTAAAGTGAGTGCTTAGCTAGTGTATCAGGTGCCAGTAGTTTCCTTAGCCCTGAGGGTCATCACTAAGGTTTTATAGTGTTTGTGGGAATTATGGGTGAACATAAAGCATCATTAGCCAATGAGAAGAAATGTGGATTGATGATAAAAAATTAAGTAGAGGAAGATGAAAGTAAGCAAAAGGAACAGAATTCAGAAAAAGTGGTACACATGAAGAGCAGTAGAAACACTCGATGCCTCACAGACCACTTCCTACCTGTTGAACAGAAACTTCTTTCTAGTCTTTGAAACTAGTTTCACAACGAACCGTGGAAGTATTTATTAAGTTTTTGTTCATGAAGAATGCAAATTGTGAAAACTTGAGATCTTTCTAAATTGTAAATTTAAATAACTACCAGAGAAAGTAGTACTGATGGTAAAATGTAAATATTTTGATATTTTATTTCCACCTCTAATCCTGCTTTATGATCAAAGATGACACTTCTGAGTTAGAAAAGATGATCTCTGACATCTTGTGCCTTTGGCAGTTCAGTCATTATTAACAGAACCCGTAACCCTTGAGATTCTGCCAGTTATATTTGAAGTAGCCTGAAACCTTTGCTCAAAATGAATAATCCCTCTTTGTATTCAGAGTTTTTGCCTACAGTGCAACTGGTTTTTCTTTGTCTATAGCTCTTCTATATAATGTTATGTTTTGTTGAATACTTAACCTTTTTCTTCCACTTTCCCTGCTTGTAGTTTGTGCTTTCTACACTTTGGGGTTTCTTTGGCATCTATTCTGTGCACATGTTCATATGCACATTGTTGCAGTGGTTCTGTTTCCAGTTTGGTGATGTTCATGGAGGCAGGTAAGTGACAGAGCTGGAGCCAGATGTAAGTAAAAAGCCAGGCCTTGAAGTCATATAGGATCCCCTAGTAACTTCTCATAGGTTTTAAAGCTTGTTAACTCTAAGAAGAAGGGAACTAGGAATGTGGAATTGAATTTCATGGGTCAGCATCCATTACAGGAAGGAATGAGAATGGTTGAATTGATTTTTTCCCATCTTCTGTGCCATCAAGGGCCTATGTTTCTACCCTTCCGCTCTTAAAAATAATATGCATTTTTAGCCATTAACTAAAATTTCAGACTTGTTTAATATTCCAGAAACATTTATTCATGTGTCAAAATAGACAGGTGGATTGCCCCTGGTGGTACCCTTGCTCAGAGAGTAACTTACTCTCTTTTCAGGGAAAGTAAATTCTGAATGTTTCTCCTGTAATTGATTTCCTTCTGTACCATTAAATGACCATGTGTTTTCTCCTTTTTTTGATGCTGTATTTGTACTGAAGCCTAGATTGAACATTGTTGAGTTCTGTTTGAGTGATGTTCATTGTGCTATGAAGAACACAGGACTTGGGGGAACTCATCTTGGGTCAGATTAACATCTAGGACTCCAGGGGTTCCTGTTCTTCTGGGCTAGTGCTACCCTTTCCAACCAAATGCTGACTTCTGAACTAATCCCAAGGATTTTTTTCTGAAATTCTGGACTGAGAGCAGAAATGCTGTCCTGCTTGAGAGAGATCCAAGAAACAGTAGGCTTCATTTACCCTCAGCTTGACCTTTGGTGTTTGGGAGTGTAAACAGAGTCCTGAGCCCTCTTGGCTCAGAACAGGGCTCAGAAAAAGAGAAGCCTCAGGCAGAGAGCAGGTCCGCACTTCCCTCAGTAGGGAGAATTCAGCCTTGTCTGTCAGGTTGGCATGGCACACTTAAATCACAGAGGCCCATCATTTCAGCAGTTTAGAGGAAAGTGATATGAAAGGACAGCTGCAAGTTAGCCACAATCTAGATCTGAGGAGATCAAGCATTCACTTCACTTGGAGGAAAGAAAGAAGGAAGGAAGATGAGGGCTTAAGCAGGGTAAGTTACTTTTCCATCATTCTGTCTGATTGCTTAAATAATAGTTGAGTGAAATGTTTATCACCCCCCTGGGAGTGTTAATCACTGGTTAAGCAACTGAATGTAGTCATAATAGCAATGTTCTTAATGTATTCTCTCTTTTTCTCTCTTTCCTGACCCATTTTGAGGATCCCCAGTGACCAGCTTCACTCCTGCCTACCTCCCTGAAGACATTTCCTGTTTGCTGGTGAATTAGAATTAGAAGATTCCTCCCAATCAAGATAATGGTGAGAAGGTGACTGTGGTTTAGGAACTTATAGGTAAAACTTGGAGCTCCTGGTGGTAAGGAGGGAGAAAGATATAGGAGACCTAGGTTTGGGAATAGGCTAATATTTTAAATTCCAACCCAAAGGTAAGAGCTGTTCTAGGTAATCCAGTCATGTCTCCTCTCCTTTCAGCCCTTGGAATTCTCTCTCAAATATCCTGGGAACCCAAGTCAGTGGGATGGCTAGGAAAGTTAAAGTGATTCTCTTTCTGGGTGGATAGACTCAGCTCTGAAAAGTTCTGAGGACATACTGTCATTTTTAAACTTCTCCTTTGAGTTCCCTCTGTTTTGCTTCTTTGTTTCTCTTTAGTTTTTCTGCTGAAACTTGAAGGAAAAGCCCATGAAAGTTAGGACCAGGAGCATACAAACTCAGACTTGAGCCTGGGTGTGTGTGTGTGTGTAAAAATGCAAAAACCTGGCTCCTTTTTGGATCTTGAACACATTCCAGACACAGAGCAGACTATGATATTGAGGATTTCACCACCCCCACCTAGCCTCCCCAAGCTGTGATCCCTTTGACTTCCAGCTAGTTTGACCAGCCTCCAGAGAGCCACAAGTTGATCTTCCACTGGAGGAAGAACTCTCCTTAGAAATGCGGATAAGTGGGGCAGTACCTTTTTTACCTTAGTTGGCTTCCATTGCAGCAGAAAGATTCATGGTTGAACATCAGGAAGATATTTGTAGCTCCTCAGAATTAAGACCCTTGAGTTGTCTCAAATCAAAGATACTTTCTCCCCATACATGTAAAGAAAAGATGAGTCCATTCTTTTCAAGGTTTAAGAAGGTGTTACCTTTTAAGGGGGTGGGAGGAGCGGTGGGTGGATAGAGGAGATGATTCTCTCTAGAGTTGCAGTGATTCTGGAAATATGTTGAGAATATGTGGTGATTAAAAGTGGAGGGAAGAGTCAAGTCAGTGGGGTTACAAGGCGTGAAGCACAGATCCATCCATTGTTCAGTAAAGGGACATGACCCTTAAACCCTAAGATAATCTAGTATCTTCAGATCCTATTTCTTCATTAGTGGGGATGCAGAGGATATGGTATACAGTTAGCTCAGCTGTCTCTTAAAAGTGGACTCTGAAAGCCATCCATTCACCTTTGGAATGAAGAGAGAGATCAAAAGGGTGGAAACAGGGATGAGGAGAAATAAAGTACAAGGAAAAAGAAAAATGATTTCCTCCATTATCCTGAGGGCAAGCCATATTGATTCTGGGAGTTTGTTTTTTTGTCACCCATACTTCGGCTGACTGATAATTCTGAGCTTTTTCTTTATGGCCAGACAAATCTGGTCTGAAAGGATCAAAAGTCAGGATATTTTTGTAACAAAGCATGATCCCTGGTCTGAACTTGTATAGATTATAGTAGAACCAATCACTGTCAGCATTTTGTCCCTCGAGAGACTTTATGTGGGGGTTGATAACTTTTTAACTGCTCAATCTCTATGGATAATTTTCCCTCCCCTCTTTTTTTTACATTTTTAAAATTGTGAAATATCCAGAAAAGTGATAACTTTCAAATATGATTTAATTGAAGTGAAATACATAGCATAAAATTAACCATTTTAAAGTGAACAGTTCAGTGGCATGTAGAGTATCACAGTATTATGTAATTACTGCATCTGTCTAGTTCCAGAGTATTCTCATCACCTCAAAAAGAAACCCAGTTCCATTATGCAGTTACTCCCCATTCTCCTTTTCCCACAGCCCCTGGCAACCACCAATCCACTTCCGTCTCTATGACTTTACCTATTCTGAATATTTCAGTACCATATAGATAGACTTATACAATATGTGGCCTTTTGGTTCTGGTTTCTTTCACTAGCATGTTTTCAATGTTCGTACATGTTGTATGTATCAGCATTTCATTCCTTTTTTATGGCTGAATAATAATACCATTGTATGTGTATGCCACAGTTTGTTTATCCATTCATCCTTCGACGATACTTGGGTTGATTCCACTTTTTGGCTGTTGTGACTAATGCTGCTATGAACATTTGTGTACAAGTTTTTGTATGGACATATGTTTTCTTCTCTGTGCTTGGAATTCCTTTTTCCCCATCTCCATGTTTTCAGATTCTTTCCATCTTTCAAGGTCCATTCCTAAAGCTGCCTCCTTCATGAAGTCTTCCTTTAGCTCATTAACCAAAGATAATTTCTTCTGATCTCCCATTAGTGCTTTAGTTTCACTTTTCTTACAGTATTTATATACTGCCTTATATTATAGTTTACATCTAATCTCCCTATAATATATTTAGATGATACATCATATTTTTCGTATTTGGTTCCACATAGTATTTTACAAGTAACGTTATCAATAAATATTTGTTGAGCGAATGAATGTTTTTCCTTTTTCCAACTTGGTCCCTTTTGTCTATGCAGCTCTTGTGGAAAGAAAAAGGGGAAGAAGAAGGGATGGGGAAGGAGAGCATCACAGAGTTCCAGCTAGGTAGTGGGTGGGTGTGGGCTTAGTTCTACTTCAAAACTCTCCTGTATATGATGTTTTCCTCATTAATTTGCCTAACTTATTTTGACTACTTAACTCTTAGCATTATGGTGCTCATTTTGTATTGCATTTTGTATGCTTCTTGGTTTATTTATTGTTTACAATTATCATGGAAGGTCTTTAAAATGAATGTTTTATTTCCCCAACAAGATTAAATTGGCTAATTCTCCAATTAGATTGTAGTTTTGGACAATATCATCTGTTACTTTTTCCTCTCTTTTAAATTGATTGTTAAAAATACATGAATACTAAATGAATATATTCTAATAAAAAAATCAAGCATTACAGATAAGTCTAAAGTCCCCTTTGCTTAACCCAGCTCTCATCTCAGTGCCTTCTTCCCCCTCTTCAGAGTTGATCACCATTATGAGTTTTTTATGAGCCCTGCCAAACTTCTTTCTATGCATTTACTTATATATTTATATTATATAGAGAATTTTACATGTGAACCATATAAATGTATAAATTATATTCATTATTTCCTCTTTTTCACAAGTGCCTGTGGTAATCAATAACCAATAGATACTAAATAAATCTTACTAATACTTGATAAGGGCCTGGGTCTGAGAGTCTGGAATGAGAAGTGAAAGGTCACTTCTAGCATATGGACACACATTATATGTGTCCAGCTTGCAAAAGTCCATTCCATGTCTGTTCTGTATATAGTTCCCAGGTATCAGTGGATGGGCATGACTTCACAGTCCTGGCAATGAAGGCACAAGAAACCCCCCTCATCGCTGGCACCCATGGTTGTGACCCTGCCCATGGTTGTAACCCCTGTGCCTCAGACCCTCTCAAAAACTGGCCCTAACATTGGTGCATTTGGCTTCTTTTCTTTGGAGAATAACACTCGCTCTATCCCAGCTGATCCTTCAAAAGTTGAACATGAAAAGCTATGAAGAATACAAGTGAGTAACCAGCTCTGTGGAAGAAGTATATGTTGTCTCCGGTACAAGTGATTTAGAAGATAGGGAGGGAGTACAATTTGGGAAACATGGGATATTTGCAGTGAGGGTTTTTCTCATCCCGACTCTTGCCAGTTTTATTACTATAGAAGAAATATAATTTGCTTAAGTAAAGAGGAATGAGGGGAGTAGGTGAAAATGTATAGGAGGCCAGGTATGGGACATGAGAGATCTTGGAGACATTCTTTTCCCTTTTGTCACACCTTCTCATGTTGTCTCTGCAGGTTGGTGGTAGATGGGGTATTCCTGTATCAGGCTTTGGATTTCAATGCCCTCAAGAAATGTTCCAGAGGATGAAGGACACATTCTGATCCTGTGCTCAATGTCAAGCATTTCCTAGTGACCTTTCGGACTCCAAGGTCCTCCAGCACTGCAAGAGGTAACCTGTGGAGGGTTAATAAGGGTGATACCAGAAATAACCCTGTTCTCAGACCTCATTCCTGAAGGAGAGGTCTGAGGATTTTCAGAAGAACTTGAGGCCCCCTCCTTATTTTGTGTGATCCAGGCCACAGAGAGATTAAAACGGGTGGATTTCTGCTTGTTTTTTGGTGTTTTGGGGAGGTGAGACAGTATAATCTCTACCTCCGTCCTCTTGAATAACCAAGGGTAAGGCCACGTCTGTCCCCTCTCCAAACATAGTCACCAAATTTGGTACATAAGTAGTCACTCGTCTCCTTACATCCCTATCCAGTGATCTTCCTATATGCAGGTATATCAATTCCCTTCCCCAGACATCCCCTAATCACCTATATGGTATAGGAGCATCTCTTTCTGTACCTCATTCTGTTAGGTGCAGAAATGTCTATTACTGTGGTCCAGAGTGCCAGAGGTCAGACTGGCCAGTGCATGAGAGAGTTTGTCAAGACCTGTGACTTGTATCATGGACTGTCTCATGAAATGGCTTCTAGTCACAGGTGGAGTGGTAGTGTTGGGGAACACTACTGTAATGGTCATAGTTGGTCATATTTGAAGAAAGATACAAAAGCATGCTGTTATGGATCATCCTTGATTGGGAGAGTAAACATGGAGGGAATTTGAATCACTGTTGAAGGGGAATTTGAAAGTCAGGGAAGGATTAGGTCACTTCTCTTGTTCCTTCTTTCCTGCAGGTGATTTTGTCCTACCCTTAGTACCTTGGTCATGGCCAACTGAGGTTGTACAAGGCTGGAACACCTGAATTTCTATGCGGGGGTTAGAGCTAGATGCTACACTGGATGCTGTGTGAGGTAGTCATGCCATGACCACCCTGTGGGCCAGTGTAAGATAGCCAAGGCCAGACCCCACCAGCTGAAGCTGAAGCAGCTGCTGACAGATGCCATATCATGGCCCTTGACACCGGGCCTAGGGGATACACGTTGGGAAGGCTGGGAGAAGCAAGTGCATGTGGTTGGTGCCTCCAATGTGGAGACGTTCCTCACTCGCCCTGAAGACTAGAATGAGATTGGCTATTTGTTTCCTGGACACTTTGGCTTCCATGTGATCATGGTTGGTATAGATTGACTATCAGCTTTTCACAAAGCACCCCAACTTCACCCCGGAAACCTGGGTGTTCAGCTTAGCAGCCACAGGGGCCACCATCATGACTTATGGGAAGAACAGGTAGAAATTGGGCAGATAGCCCATCCAGATTTGATAGTGGGATTCCACCCAGGTAAGAGTCATTTGTCAGGAGAATATTGGGTGGCTCCCATGGCAGTTTTCCATCCTGATTCTTGTATCTTCTATCTTTGGAACTCTATTCATTTGGTCTGGTTAAACACAGTACGATGATGACCTTGGTTGATCCTTAGTTGTATATGCTACACCTGGGTCCAGAATTTTCCACTGATGAACTTAGGGTGAATGATGGTGGTAGTGATAAGTATTGGAGTTAAGTAAAGTGAGGGGTGGGGTGGAGACCATCAATGTATCTTGCTTAGGGTCTCCCTCAGCCCTTCCCCTCCTATTATCATTTCCCTTTTTGTTCCATAGGTTTCCATGCCACCTGGACTTTATGAAGGCTTGGCTCCCCACCATGCTGCTACTTTGTGATTATAAGATCCCTACATTGATTTACTGTTTACAGGTTTTGACCTCTTTCTATTTGTGATAGCTCCCTGACTCACTCACACCTCCCTATATAGAGATGAGTTCATTTCTCTCCCCTTTGGTCATCTTCTGCCTTCTTTTCCTTCCCACACTTGACTTTCTCATTCCCCTGGAGTGAAGACCTATGCTCCGTAACTGTGATTTAGTGAGACATTTGGGAGAGATTTAATGGATGGCGAGGGGCCCTGGTATCTGTCTTTCCAGATTTAAGAGTTGCTAACAGTTTCCTTTGTAAGGAAGTTATTCCTTTTGACTTGAGCCAGATGGCAGTATTCTATACTAGAGGATAAGAATGAGAAGACAGCCATCTTATTCTTAGGAAAAAGACTTTCTTCTTATCCAGCAATTTGGGCTAAATATTAGAAATAGGTGTTAATGACTTGAAATGGTGCAAGAATTGACAAGTTAGGGAAGGGGTTGGGAACATGGGGAAGGTTGTGAGGATTGATATGCTGTTCTATTTCCTGACTTTTTTGAGGAAAATACCTCATTTTATCATTTTCTGCTGGGAACTTCTGTACCTAGAGCAAATTTTTGCCCTGATGTTATATTTTCGATATCCTTGGGTATATCAGATTTAATCAGGTTTACTGGAGTTATTTGTTATCCTCTGGTCTATAATAAAATAAACTCAGTTTTATGCTTCTTCAGCTGTTTGTTTTATCTTTTCTACTCACTAGCAAGTGTTACTCATCTGTACACAGCACCTCAAAATTGGAGTTTTCTCTCTTGCCAAGAGAGTGATTAGTTTCAGCTTTCTGGGCCTGCCACTCTAACCTTGTCTCACATCATCCTTCTCTTATCACACTCTCAGGATTAGGATATTCCCTAGGCACCTTGCCAAGCACCCCCTCACTCTATCCCCCACCCCCATTGCCTGTCCAATAGGGGTAATTTTAGAATTCATATATTCATTCAAAACATTTAGTTAGCACCCACCATGTGAAAAGTACTGTGTTGGGTCTTGGCAATACACAGATGTATGAGACATGGTCCTTACTCTTAAACTAGGAAGGGAAATATATACAGAGATAACTTAGTACTACAAGGTTTAATGTGGAATAAGAACCATAAGAGAGGCTTGTAGTGCTAAGGAAATAAGTGGAAAGAGATCACTCTAAGTGATAGTGAAGGTTTTGTGAATTAGAATTTTATGAAACAGATGAAGGGCAAGGCATTCCAGATGGAAGAAACAACAGGAGAAGTTTGGGGGCAGATATTTTGTAGCAGATATTTTAGGGTATATCGAGATTAGTATAAATTAAGTCTGGAATGTAGGTTGAGACTATATTATGGAGGGAGCATAGCCTGCTGGTCACTGCATGCACTTTGGAATTATGTAGATCTGATGATGAATCCTGGGGCAACCACCAAATATTTTGGTGCCTGCCCCTGGGAAAATTAAAGTCTTAGTTTCCTTATGTGTAAAATAGGAATAATGCCTAGTACCCAGAGTTACATTAAAATTTAAATGATAAGGGAGGGATAGAAGATTCTTGGTAGTGGCGGTGTTTTCTGTCTTTACTATTGTATTGTATGATATGTTATTTTTCTTTTTATCATCTTTTTTATTATTCGCTAAAAGAAAAAAACAAAAAGTGAAATGAGAATGTTTGCAAAGTTGAAGGACTCATGTGCCCTGATTTCAAAACTGACTGCAAAGCAACGATATTCAAGACAATGTACTGGCATGAGGCTAGCCATAGAGATCAGTGAAAAATTATTGGGGGTCCAGAAATAAACCCTTAGTCTTTGGTCAGTTGGTTTTCAACCAGGGTACCAAACATTTCATTGTGGAAAAAACAGTCTTCAACAAATGATACTAAGACAACTGGATATCCACATGCAAAGGAATGAAGTTGGATCCCCACCTCATACCATATACAAAAATTAACTCAAAATGAATCAAAGATGTATATGTAAGAGTGAAAACAATAAAACTCTTAGAAGAAAACATAGGGATAAATTTTCATGAACTGGTATTAGGCAATGGTTTTTTTAGCTATGACACCAAATGCACAGGCAACCAAAGAAATAATAGATGAAGTGAACTTTACCAAAATTAAAACCTTTTTTAAGTTTTAAAAGGACACCAGCAAGAAAGTAAAAAGATAACCCACAAAAGGGGAGAAAATATTTGTAAATCATACATGTGATAAGGGACTTAGATCTAAAATATATGTAAAGAACTCTCACAACTCAATAATAAAAAGACAACCCAATTAAAAATTGGACAAAGAATCTTAATAGACATTTCTCCAAAGAAAATACACAGATGAGCAATAATCACATGAAAAGATGCTCAATGTCAGAAGTCACCAGGAAATGCAAAACAAAATCACAATGAGATAACTTGACACCCACTAGAATGGCTATAAGCAAAAAGACAACAACATGTGTAAGTGAGTATGTGGAAGAATTGGAAACCTCATACACTGCTGTTGGGAAAATAAAATGGTGAAGCCACTTTGGAAAACTGGCAGTTTCTTAAAAGGTTACTACGTGAACCAGCAATTCCTCCTAGGTATAACCCAAGAGAAATGAAAACCTAATATCCACACACAAAAAAATCTGTGATGAATTTTCATAGTAATAGTCACAATAGCCAAAAAGTGGAAACAACCAAATGTCCATCAGCAGATGAGTGGATAAACAAAATGTGGTATATCCATACATGATATATTACTTGGCCATAAAGAAGAAAGAATTAGTGATCCACGGTATAACATGGACAAACCTTGAAAACACTGTGCTATGAGACAGAAGCCATTTACAAAAGACCAAAAGACCACAGTGTGTAATTACATATATATATAAAATACCCAGAGTTGGCAAATATAGAGACAGAACATAGACTAGTGGTTGCATAGGGATGTAGAGGAAGGTGGGATTGAGGAGTAATGGCTTAAGGGTATGGGGTTTCTTTGGGAGGTGTTGCAAATGTTCTAAAATTGGTCGTGGCAATGGATGCACAACTCTGTGAATGTACTAAAAACCACTGAATTGTACATCTAAGTGGGTTAATTGTTTGGTATGTTAATTATGTCTCAAAGCTGTTACCAAATATAAAAGCTTGGAAAATGATGACAATGTTAAGTGCTTAACCTAGTGCCTAGTACATGGTAAGTACTTAATAAGTGGTAGCTGTTACTGAATACTGAATACATACCACTTTGAGTTTTGCTCAGTGACATAAACAGCTTGAACTGGCAGTACTGTGTAAGATGATTTGGTGATAGAAAAACCAGTTGGGAAGCTATAGTCAGTTCAGACAAAAGATAATGCAGGTGTCAGCTAAAGTGATAGTGGGTATCGAAAGCAAGAGGTTATGTCCACCTGTAACAAGTAGGTAGAGACATTTTGTAGATGGAACATGAAAGTAAAATTTATGATTTGGTTACTGACTATGAAGAATGAAGGGTGATATCTAATCAGGAGAAAGAAGTCATACAGTAACAATTGACAAAAACTTACAACTTAGATGGTTAGGCAACGGAGATCATACATAAAAGTTTAAAGGCCTAAATTCTTGCTAAATGCTGAGGATTCTAAGATGGCCACTACCTTTAAAGGATTTTGTTTAATAGAATAGACATAAGCAAGGGAAATATATTTCAATTATATTTTCTGAGTCAGCACATGAAGTGAAAAATCATACTGGCAAAACCACTATTGAAAATCCTTGAGTATAGCACCACATTGGATTCTAATATATCTTCTAAATAGGTCTATCAGAGCCAGTTTTTCCTCCAGTATTGGAAACAAATCTCCAACTATTTAGTTGATCATCGGATGAAATAGTTGGCTTAGGTTTATGGGGCCCTGTGGTAATCAACTGAATATTTATTGAACACTTACCACTAGGCTCTAGAGATACATGATAGAATCCCTGTTGTCAAGGAGCTTACATTCTAATTGGGGAGACAGCAATAAACAACAGAATTTCATATACTTTTAAATGCTTTAAAGTGGGAAATGTAGTGGTGGAGTCTGAATAACAGCCTACTGGAAATTGGTGCCTAAGGATAGGAAAGTGGGCTAGAAATAAGGGGATTGGAGAATATCCTTTTAAGGTGATAATTAAGGCATCCCTCCCTTGGGGATGGGATCACCAAGGGAGCAGTATAGAGTGAACAAAGAAAGATGTAGGGAATGCTTAAATTCTGGAGGGCTTGGGCAGGTAGGACAGAAAGGCCCATTATTCACCAGGCTGAGACTGATGGGAGCTGGGGAATGAAATGCCAGATACCCAGAGTGTTGTGCAGATTTGTTTTGTTGCCAAATTTGGCAGTGCCCCGTTTGAAGTATGTTCCAACTTCACCTCGGTTGTGGGGGCTTGTGTATCTTGCTCTCTCCACTGAAAATCCTTTATCCCATCCCATCCCACCCCCCATGAGGAAGCTGTGGGATAGAAAGCTGCAAACTTTTGGGTAGAAAAGCAATTAGAGGAATAGGTTCATGATTCTCAAACTAGTGTACATCAGAACCATCTGGAGGGCTTCTTAAAACAGATTGTTGGAATGTAAGTACACTGAACAAAGATAACTATGAATACGGTTGAGAAAGGAAGGTTGGGAGCATGTGAGACACCAGAAGAAAGGAGGAAAGATAAAGACTGGGACTGTATAACTTGGTGAAATCTAGATTGTTCAACAATTGTGATAAAATGTACAAATATGTTCTTTTATGAGAGAGAACAAGGAAATGTCAACCTTGTGAAGTGTTAAAAATGGGGAGGCATTGGGGGAGGGATGCGATCAACGTAAACTAGAGACTGTAACTAACAGAATCATTGAATTATGCTTCCTTTAATGTAACAAAGGCGATATACCAAGGCAAATGCAGATGGGGGGTGGATAGGGGAGGCATGTTAGACACTTGACATTGGTGGTGGTGTCTGACTCTTTACTTTGATTAAAGGTTATTTTTCCTTTTGCTGCTTCCTAGCTGTCATTTTTTTTTCCTTTTTCTTTTGCCTCTCTACCTTCTTTGACTCTCCCTCCTGCCTTGTGGAAGAAATGTAGATGCCCTTATATAGATAGTGGTGAAGGTGGTGAACACATAAATATGTGACCGTACAGAGAACTATCGATTGTTTACTTTGGATGGAATGTATGGTGTGTGAACAAAACCATCTTAACAAAAAAGGGGGGGGCGTTGACGACAAAACTCTGAGGGCAATATACTGAGTGAAATAAGCCAGACACACAAGGACAAATATTGCAGGGTCTCACTGATAGGAACTTAATTGTAATATGTAAACTCATAGACATGAAATATAAGGTACCAAGATACAGGATGAGGCTTAAGAATGGGGAGTGGTTGCTTAGCATGAGAATGTTCAACTAGGATGAACTTAAATGTTTAGAAGTGAACAGAGGTGTGGGTAGCAAAATGTGAGAATAACTTAACAGTGCCGAATGGTGCGTGAATGAGGTGGAAAGGGGAAACTCAGAGTTATATATGTTACCAGAAGGAAAGTTGGAGGTCAAAAGATGGGAATGTATAAAACTGAATCCTATGGTGGGCAATATCAGTGATTAACTGTACAAATATTAGAAATCTCTTCCTTGAACCAGAACAAGTGTATGACAATACAATTAGAAGTTAATAGTAGAGGGGCATATAGGGAAGAAATATATACCTATTGCAAACTATATACTACAGTTAGTATTTCAACGTTCTTTCATAAACAGTAACAAATGTACTATACCAACACTATAAGTCAACAATTGAGGGGGGTTGGTTAGGGATATGAGAGGATTCAAGTTTCCTTTTTTTTTTTCTTTTTTTTTTTTTTTTTTTTTATCTTTATTTCTTGTCTGGAGTAATGACAAAATTGAACAAAAATTAAGTGAGGTGATGGAAACACAGCTGTATGAGGGTACCAGGGGCAACTGATTGTACACTTTGGATCTTTGGATAGTTGTATGGTATCTGAACAAGCCCAATAAAAATTAAAAAGGAAAAAAAAAATATTGCTGGGCACCATTCCCAGAATTTATGATTCAGTAAGTTTAAGGTGGAGCCCAAGAATTTGTATTTCTAACAAGTTTCCAGGTAATGCTGAGGCTGCTGATCTGGGGTCACATTTTGAGAACCACTGTAAAAGGTTGCTGGTTTTTTCACTAGAATACAAACTTTTTAAATAAGCTTAAGACACTGGTGTGAGTCCTTGAAATTGCCTCATATGTTTAATGCTAGTATGTATGTCAGAAGTTAAGCCTCCAAGTATTGCGCATGAGGGGAAGTTTAGAACCACCTAACTCTGGTATGGGGTGGTTTTGATTACTTCATCTCGAGTTCGAATCCGACGCACTATGCTCCCCAATAAATATTAATTCATTTCATAGGGGTCTACCTGTCCTTAGAAGATACTTGGGGGGACAGGGCATTTCAGAGGCCGAGGGCTGCATGCGGTCTCAGACTCTTTCTGCCGGGACTCCGGGATACCCCCGGCGCCGCTCCAACTTCCTGGGTGACTTGGGTGGGCTAGGAAGAGGTAAGAGCAGGGTCCTCGGGACCGAAAAATGTCAAAGAACCGGCCGGGTCACCAGAAAGGAGCGCCTTCGCGCGCAGGCGGAGCTGTGGGGCGGGGTCTAAGGGAAGGCTTACGCCCGGGTGAGGTCCCGCACCCCGGCTGCCCCGTCCGGCGCCACCCTACGCTGCTCGTCTGGGCGTTCCCGGCCGCGTCCACGATCCTAACGGGCTGGGGCGGTGTCGTCTGCGCCCCGCCTTCTCCGAGCCCGCCCCCGCCTCCATCTTGCGAGAATCCGGGCTGGTTGTGGCGCGGCTGCCCCGGAGTCGGGTAGGAACGGTGCCCCCTTCCCCGCTTTGGGGCTGGCCCGCCGGGAGGTGGCGGGGTTGCGCTGTGCCCTGCGCCTGGGCGCGGCGGAGGGGCGGGTGGGCCTCAGGGTGGCGGCGCCTCTGTGACTGGGACGTTGGGGTGGGATAGGTGAGGCGGTCGGCCTGGTGAGCAGGATGCGTGGAGGTCGCATTCGTCCGTGCTTTGCGCTGTTCTACCGTCGGGAGATCAGAGGGTGCAGTGAGGCCCCCGCCCTCGGGCATGTGGACCACAGGTGGGGGCTGCGGCAAGGGGTGCCCCTCTGAAGCGACCTCAGGGAAGATTGAGTAGGGAAGCCAGCGAGCAGCACGGAAAGCGAAGTCTGGAGGTGAATAGACTTTCCGGTGACACAGCAAATTTAGGGAAACTTGGGAAATTTGTATCGTGCTTAGTGAACCCCAGAACAGAATGTGTAAACCTGAAGTTGTACACTAGCCCAGGCTTATAGTTCTTAGAAACTATTGGAAATAGCATTCCAGATTTGATTCCTATTTCTAGAACAGCAGCAAACGTGTCCTGATACAAGCCAGTTCTGTGCTAACGCTTCTTAGTGAGGTAAACCAAGGTACAGAGGGAGATGGCTGATGTCTACCGTAGTGATAGAGATGAGAAGAAGGCACTATATTTTCTGACTGCCTTTAAACTGCCTGCTTTCTGCTAACGGATGGAGAGTTAATCCGATAAAATAATCTGTTACTTCTCAGGCAAAGACGGAGTTTCAAGCTTTTGATAGGCAGGTAGAACAGGTAATTTTGGCCTCTGCAAACTTAAGCTGCCCTTGAGTCCTCACCCATGTGTGGCTGCCTACCCTGTCTATGCAGAGGGCTAGCCGTGTTGCCAGGCTATTTATGCCAGGGCTCTAGCTGACGATTTAAATGGTCTCTCCGGACTTGGAAAATTGTAGTATCTGCTGTTGGCCATCTTCAGTCACCCTTCCTGTTTTGTATTTGTTTCATAAATTTGTAACAGCTGCCTCTTGCGTTCCTGGGCTTCTTGCCATCTGTGAGATCCACCCCTTTCAGTAACTGACTCACTGGGTGGAGATGGCTTGGAGAACTAAGAATGATTTTCTAGGCTTTTAAAAGTAGCCGTTGACAGAGCATGTTAAGAAGAAAACTAAAGCCTATCACCACGATAGTCTTTGTGTTCACCTAGGCTTAGTTGAGTAATCTGTGAGTCACTCTGGGATTTGGTTAGCTTTTTACAGAATCTTTGTAAATCTACCTTTTGAATGGATGATATGTGCACATTGTACACAGTTCTAAAAGGGCTAAAGGTACATTGAAAAGTCTCCTTCTCACTATGTGTGCTGGTTTGAATGTATTATGTCCCCCAGAAAAAGCCATATTCTTTGATGCAATCTTGTGGGGCAGACATTTTAGTGCTGATTAGATTGGAATTCTTTGAGTGTTTCCATGGAGATGTGCCCCACCCAACTGTAGGTGATAACTGATGAGATATTTCCATGGAGGCATGGCCCCACCCATTTAGGGTGGGCCTTGATCAGTGGAGCCATATAAATGAGCTGGCAAACAGAAGTAACTCAGTGCAGCTGTGAGTGACATTTTGAAGAGGAGCTACAGCAAAGAGGGACACTTTGAAGAAAGCACAGGAGCTGCAGATGAGAGACAGTTTGACAACAGCTGTTGAAAGCAGACTCTTGCTCCGGAGAAGCTGAGAGAGGACAAATATCCCAAGTTCAACGAAGAGTGATGTTTTTGAGGAACTGCAGCCTAGAGAGGAATGTCCTGGGAGAAAGCCATTTTGAAACCAGAACTTTGGAGCAGACACCAGCCACGTGCCTTGCCAGCTAACAGAGGTTTTCCAGACACCATTGGCCATCCTCCAGTGAAGGTACCCAACTGCTGATGTGTTACCTTGGACACTTTATGGCCTTAAGACTGTAACTGTGTAACCAAATAAACCCCCTTTATAAAAGCCAATCCATCTCTGGTGTTTTGCATTCCGGCAGCTTTAGCAAACTAGAACCCTATGCCTCAGCTCTCCTTCCAGGAGGCAGCCACTGCTTCTACTTCTTTGGGTATCCTCTCAGAGATATATTATACATAAGCAAGAACCTGTGTGTATTTTTTACACATATGGTTGTAAACTATCTATGCATTGTTTTTTACCTTGTGTTTTTTTTCTTTAACTATGTCTTAGAGATAATAATACTATCTTGGAGAACATAGGAGCTGCCTATTTTTAATAGCTACATAATATTCTGTTGTGTGGGTAATCATAATCTATTTCACCTGTCCCTCATTGAGGGACATTTAGATTGTTTTTAACTTTTTTCTATTGCAAATAATACTGCAATGAATAGCCTGTAATATACAATTTTGCACTTGCAATGGCAAGTATTTCTATAAGGGACATTCCTGGAAATAGAATTGCTTTCTATCCATTTATATGAGTACATTCTCAATCTACCCAAATTCACTTTCTTATAGTTGCATTACATTTTTTTTATATGCAGATAGTCTTTGCTTTATTCTCATTCTGTTTTGAAACTTGCTGACATAATTCTGCTAGGCCCTTGAAGATGATTTGATATAGCAGCAAAAGTATGTAGAAACAGGACTTTGTCACTGGGCATTTCAGTTGCTTATGGAGTCTGGTACTATAACTATTTGTTGCCTTTAAAATTATTATTAATTTATCTCATAAGTTATTTTCAGATTTTTCCCCCTTTCTTTTGACCCTGACCTCTTGTTTCCTTAGCCTTCTGACTATTCTTTAGAGCTGTCATCCCTCCTTTACTCCTTGTATCAGCCAGGTTAGAGAAGAAGAAAGCAAAAACATTTTAGCCTGTACCTATTTTTATACCCAGGCCTTTGGATAGATCCCAAATGCCTATTTTAGAATTGACTGGATCCATTTTCTTGTTGTTTTGTAATCTTTTTTTTTAAGTTATAACTTTGAATATATGCTCATTTATTCTCAATGTAACAAGTTTTTAACTTTTATCTTGTGCCTGTATCATAGAGGACACTAAAGCTTAAATATATTATCTCATTTTCCAATACTGTGTATGCCAAGGCAGGATGCCCAGCCCCACCCCCCACCCCCATCTATCAGCACGTAGGACAGTGCTTATTACACAGTGGACTCTCATAAATGTTGACTGGAATTGGATTTGTTTGGGGTCTTGGTATAAAAGAAATGTTGACTGGAATTGGATTTGTTTGGGGTCTTGGTATAAAAGAAATATGAGTTATTTACTGTTGTCTCAGGGAGAGAAGCCAAAACAGGTTTTAAAATTTAGAAAATTAAAAACAAAGGTAGATGGTAAAGCCAGACATGCCAGAATATTCTGGTACTAGTGTGTGAGCCAAAGACCAGCAGATTGGCATCACCTGGAAGCTTTGTTAGAAATGCAGAATCTCAGGCTCCATCCCAGAACTATTGAATCAGAGTATGCACTTTAACAAGATCCCCAGGTGATTCGCCTACATAGTAAATTTTGAAATGTACTGTTTTATCTAGTAGATAGTTTGAAGAAGGGAGAGAGGTTAGAGCTGGGTAAATCGGTTACAAGTAGGGGGAGTGAGTGAGCCCAGACTTGAGGGTTAAGCAAAGGCATGTTGAGAATGGTTCAGGTGGTAGAGATTTCACATTGGGGGTGACCATATTGCTAGGAGACAAATTGAAGCCAGTGCTAAGGAGACCTAAATGTCAAACTGTTGAATTTGCATTTGATACTCCAGCAGTAGTAATTGAGGATTTTTGTGCTGAAGAGTGGTATGCTGAGAGAGCAGCATTTTAGGAAAGTTCATCAAGTGCCCAGGGAAATTGGAAGGATTGAGAGATTATAAAGAAGTACATAAATGGAGAAGTAATTTTAGTAAATTAGAGGGAGATCAAGTGATGAAAACCTGGTCTAAGGATGTGGCCACAAGAACAGACATGACTGCAAGAATAGACGAGGCATTTCAAAGGAAGAATAGAAAATATTGGGTTACTTACTACAGTGGAGTAATGGGTAATTTAAGTAGTGGTGTTATTGACAGATGTGGCATATTAAGAGTGGTCTGGTGGGGGTATGAGTATTTCTACTTCAATAGTGAAGGCCCCTTACTGGCCTGTCCGCCCCTTCTCTTAGTTTTGGTGATTGCCTGTCTTCACAGTTGTATTCTGACTTTTGTTTCTTGTTCCCCTACTTCCTCTCCAATCTTATTATGGTGCTTTGGATATGGTAGATATTAATATATACATCTGACTTTATACAGATACATTTCTTGGGCATCTTACAACTGATCACTAATAGTATTTTAGATATGATCAGGCTAAGAAAGGGTTTTCTTTTGAATGTTTTTTTTCTCTGTTTATTTGCCTTTGTTTTAGGTTAGTAGTTTTCTTCAAATGCAAAAGGTGTATATGTAAGTGTTTTCGTTTTGTGTACACTACATTTGTTTTATGTGTTTTTTTTTTTGACTTTTTATTACGGAAAAATTTAAATATACAAAAGTAGATGGAAGAGTGTAAAGAATTCCTATGTATTTATCACCCAGTGAAAATAATTATGAACTCATGACTGATCTTTTTTCATCTATACTCCCCCACAATCTCTCCATATTATTTTGAAGCAGTTCCCAGACATATCATTTTTTTTATTCAATTTTATTGAGATATATTCACATACCATGCAGTCATACAAAGTGTACAATCAGTTGTTCACAGTACCACCATATAGTTGTATGTCCATCACCAAAATTAATTTTTGAACATTTTCATTACCACACACACAAAAGTAATAAGAGTAAAAATTAAAGTGAAAAAGAACAATTAAAGTAAAAAAGAACACTGGGTGCTTTTTTTTAATATACACTGGACAAAGGGGAGTGCAATCCACATGGTTTTCCCAATCACATTGTCACCCCTCATAAGCTACATTGTTATACAATCGTCTTCAATATTCAAGAGTTCTGGGTTGTAATTTGATAGTTTCAGGTATTTACTGCTAGCTGTTCCAAGTCATTAGAACCGAAAAAGGGTTATCTGTATTATGCGTAAGAGTGCCCACCAGATTGACCTCTCAGCTCCTTTTGGAATCTCTCAGCCACTGAAACTTATTTTATTTCATTTCACATCCCCCTTTTGGTCAAGCAGATGTTCTCCATCCCATGATGCTGGGTCTGCATTCCTCCCCAGGAGTCATATTCCACATTGCCAGGGGAACAGATATGTCATTTTAACTGTGAATAGTTGGGGTGTACCTCTGAAAGATATGGATACTTTACAAAATAATCATAATACTGTTACCACACCTTAAAAAAAATAATGTCACCAGATGTCCAGTTTATTGTTTACATTTTTAAATGGAAATGAGCTCCTTTTCAGAAAAACAACTTTGAAACTCTGGTACAGACTGCAGTTCCCAAAAGATACTTCCATGTTGGTTTTGCTGATCAGAACCTTATCAACTGTTGATTACCATATAATATCACAGAAGAGATAACCTATGTATGAATGCCTCTTTAATCCCAGACTTTCTTCACCCTACCACCTCTCATGCTATCTTATACCATCAATTAGAGAAAGCAATTAGTCCTAGACTAATTAGTCTGGGACCAATATAATTGGAAAGGTAAATCGATTAAATGTGTACACATTTATAAGACCAAATTTTATGGGGATTATTTTTTAATATTCTTGCATTTTCACAGTTCTCTATCATCATAGCAGTTAACATTTATTGATGACTTAATATGTTCCAAAAACACTACTAAATGCTTTACATAGATTCTTTCACTTAATCCTTATAACAGCCTCGTGACAGAGGTACTTTCCCATCCCATTTTATAGATGAGGAAACTAGGCTTAGAAAGCTTAAGTAACTTGTTCTCATTCACACAACTTGCCAGGATTCTACGATGAAAATTCATACACTCTCTTTGGAAGGTAATTTGGCAATATCTAGTGAAATTCTGTTTGCATTTACCCTTTGTCTCAGCAATGCCAATTCTAGGAATCTATTCCAAAGATAATATTCGCAAATAATACAGAAAGCTATCTGCAGGAGGCTATTCATTGCAGCACTGTTTGTAATAATAAGACTGGAAGCAACTCAAATGTCTGTTATCAAAGTATGGTATATCAAAGACAGTGAAGGACTTTGCTATTGTAAAAAGGAAGGAAGACTGTCGTTTATCCTGCCACTAGCAAGCTCTGTAAAAAGAGAAGAAAGTAGGGTGAAGAAGAAGAAAATACAATTGGCTACATTTTATCTGAGAGAGGAGTGGTGACAGAAGCTAGTACTTTTGTGAACATATCTTGTTTTATACATTTGGAACCAAGAAAAAGTTATGCATAATTACAAAACAAAATTAAATTAGAAATTTGAAAAGTAGTCTTTGAAAATCAAGAGCAAAATGAACCAAATGTGTATCAGACTAGTAGCGTAACTACACAGGAATTATATTAAATATCTTTAAAACACAGTAATTTGATTATACATTTATAGTGGGATATATCCTAGGACAAAAATAATTGCGAAAAGATTTTAAAGCTTTTTGGAAATCATGTTTTTAGTAACAATATGGGTATTGTTAGTCTGAAACTGAAGAATATAGTAGGATAAAGCAGGGACTTGTGTTAATGTCATTAGAAACCAAGAATGTTAGAGTAAGGGAAAAATATATAAATATCAAATCGAGTACGAAATCCTGTAATCCTAAATTTGAATTGGAAATATCCATATGAACTAATACATTTTCTCTGAAAGAACAAGTTTTTCCTAGTTAGTGCTGTCCCAAGGAAAAGGCCTAGAAACAGTTATCAGCTTGGTAGCAGTGAGCACACCTAGTACCTTATGCTGTAATGTCTAAACATCGTTTCCCACTAAAAGTGATAAGGGCTTTTTGAAGAGTGGACTGATTCCAGATCTGGGGCAAGGAAAGTACAAAATGAGCCTGGACCATGTTGTCATGTCAGATAGCAGGGAAGATATCAAAGATTTCTGGGGTTTTGTCAAAACAATTCAAGAGGCTTCCTTTGGCCTAAGATGGGATAAATTGAGCATCAATAAGAATAATAACTGCAATGAATTGAATCATATCAAGTATCTTTAAATCCTTGAGTTCATAATGATGTTTAAAAAAACAAACTTCTTTGATCGTCTTGTATACCAATTAATTATTTCAAAATATCAATAAAGAGAAAGAATTATGCTCTCAGTCTACCTTTTCTATATAACTGTAATTAGGAAAACCAGGTAGCTGATAAAGCGAAATTTCTCTTTGAAGAAATATTCCAGATAATAAATGAAGAATGATAGAGTTAGTGATTGATCATCAGTTACAAAAAAAGAGATGGCTGATCATTATGTGTTTCCTGGTAGAAGGACATAAAACACCTGTTGAGTATTCGTGCAAAACAAAAAAAATTCACTTGAATCTGATCAAGCTTTTAAATCTGAGTACTAATTTATAGGAAATAACTGTTAAAGGACACCATGGGGATTCAGTCAGCAAAATCCAGACAGGGGGAGACTTCAGGACATGTTGTCTGGTCTCTTCAACCAATAAACTGCAAGGGTGTGTGGGGGGGAGATGAGGAGTTTATGGATTAAAAAGGCCTGGGAGACACGTCAACGGATTAGAATATATAGACTTTATTTATATATTGACTTGAAATACCAAACTATAAAGAAATATTTTGAGACAACTGGGGAAATTTAGACACTGATACTTGATGATATTAGGGACGTATTCAATTTTGAAGGTACAGTGTTAATATTATGGCTGTGTTTTAAAGGAGTCCTTTGGTACTTATGAGTAGAATGATATGATTTATGGGGTTTGCTTTAAAATAATCTGGGGACGGGGGAAATAGGTTGAGATACAAATGAAGTAGGATTGACCATGACTTGATAATTGTTGAAACAATATGAAGGCCTCCTGGATATTCATTATATTAGGTTGAACCAGAAGAAATTGCTGTTTTCATAAGTCAAAAACAGTTGATCAACAATGTCATGTAAAGAGAACTTTTAAATATGTTTATAATTTTATATACATGAAAAGAGAAAAATAAATCAATAGAAGTTTAAAAGACAATAGGAAATTTTAACACAGACACATTTAATGTTATTAAGGACCTATTACTAATTTTTCAGTGTGATAATATTACAGTTATATTTTTAAAAGAACCCTGCTAATTTGTTTTTTAAAATCCATATGCTTTTAGAGATGTATTCTGACATATATGTTGGTAAAAATGATATGAAGTCTGGGATTTGCTTCAAAATAATCCAGTGGGGTAGTTGGTGGGGAGTGAGTGAGAACCTTGAAGAAACAAGATTGGCTCTGAATTGGTAAACATTGCAGCTGAACGATGAGTCCATGGAGTTTATTATGTGATTATCTTTACTTTTGAATATGTTTGAAGTTTTCCATAATCAAAAGTTTAATAAAAAGCAAGTAAGCCAGGGTTTAATCCAGGTATATGACTCCAGAAGGTAACTCTCAAACCGTTGTATCACTGTTTTCAATTATGTGGCTATATTGCCCTACAAGAGTTCTGTGGCACCTGGAAAGTATTCTTTATTTTAGTAGTTATATATTCATTTCAAAGTTACCTTGTATTTATGCTAAGAAAACTGCTTCAAGTTTTCCATTTACTGAAGTGATGTAAAGCATACTTTCAGAATAAATTTAAGAAAAAAATTGACATAAAGAAAAATATTACATAACTAATACTACTTACTGGTAGAACTCAGAAATGACAAAAATTACATGGGTATGAGGAGAATGAAGTTTGAGCCTTTACTATGCTATACTGACTCCACTGGTGCAAATGGTGAAATGAAGTGAAGAAGCATTTTTAAGTTTTGCTTGTACCAGCTATGTCCATATTTGAATGCCTGCTAGACTCTGTTGAAGGAAGTTATATTTTCTATAAAACCCTATTGCTATGTATTTCTTCAAAAGCATTAACCCTTATAAGAAATTACAGAGGATGTGTTTTATTATTGTTACAGAATGTCACACCCAGGCTATCCCCCCACTGGCTACCCACCTTTCCCTGGATATCCTGTAAGTATTGCCACTTATAATACACAAATAATTTGGAACAGGTATGAGTGGGACTAGCTCATGACAGACCTGACAGGTCTGCTAGACCAGGGCATAAACTCAAATGCCAGAGGGACTAAGTGGAATAATTGAAGGCGGGTATTACTGGGGAACTAGAGAGCACTTATCTTATCTATGGAAAGCCAGAGATGGCCATGTAGGGAGCAGACCCACCCGGTGTTGCTAGATACTCCAGTTTTTCAAGTAAAGCCAGAAATCTGGATTTTTATGTGAAATTGCCTACACTTTAAACACTGGGAATTAATTTTTCAAAATGTTAAATGCTATGTGGACCAAAAAAAACATGTAGGCAAGCTAAATCTAGCCCGTGAGTCACAAGCGTTTAACCTTTGTGTGTTAGAAGGTTTAAAACATTAAGAAAGCTTTGACTCAGAGATCACAAATTCCAGTGGCTTTGAGGATGCTGGGGACTTTCAGTATTTGGAGTACCTTTTATAAATGTACTATAGGTTCCACCTTGCTGATGTCTCTACTACTATGAGGACCAAACTCATAGGCATAAGTAAGGATTTTATGCCAGGCTGCTTTCTAACCCGAGGAGGATAGAAAGAGCACTTTTACAGGTTAATGATAATGTGTGTATCCTTATGTAAAGTGAATATATAGCTCTTCTGAGTTTATCCTAGGTGAAATTACAATTATGAATATATTCCCAAGTCCTTATGTACTAGACTAGACTATGGCAACCATTTCAGTCCATGTGGACTAATTGCCAAAAGAGACAACTTCAAAATCTCAATTGACTTAATATAATAAAAATGTGTTTCTTGCTTACTTCAGTCTCCTGGAAGTCAGTGGGAGGGGATCAAGGGATGGGAGGAGGTTCCATCCCATGTAGCCTCTCAGGTTTCAAGGCTCCTTCTGGGTACAGGGGCCTTGGAGTCCTGTGCTGGATCCCTTGCTTCCAGCTGGCAGACGAGGGGAAGGATAGAGGAACAGAGGGAGCGTGGCAGATTGGGCCTCAGGAGGTCTTTAGTGGCCAGGTTGCAAGTCCGCATTCATTCACTGAGATTCAGTCACGTGGCCCTGCCTAACTACAAGGATTCTTGGAGAAGTCCTCAGGGGAGAAATGGTTTAGTGAACACGTAATAGTCTCTGTCACACTTAGACACTGTCTGGTCTGAACTGAGGTCCAGAAGTTGTAACTTGCCCAAAAATGTCGCACTGAATGCATGACTTAGGTCACCTTTTTAATCTTTACTTTTGATTTTTGCTCCTAAGTAGTGAAACTGAGGCTTCTTGCCTGACCCAGGTGAAATGAAATTTATTTGAGTTCTGACAAACAAGCATCCTGATAAACGAGTATAAGATACTAAAACTGCTGGTGGGATTTTTTAACATATAAAAAAATTAGCTAGACCTTAACAGTTACCACTTTTATTTGTTTTTTTAGATGGGTGATACTTCTCTCTGGGTCACATTTCCCTGTGATCACATTCATTTGAAACTGTTTCTGATTTTCAGCCTGCAGGTCAGGAGTCATCTTTCCCCCCTCCGGGTCAGTATCCTTATCCTAGTGGCTTTCCTCCTCTGGGAGGAGGTGCCTACCCATCAGCACCAAGTAGCAGCTACCCCGGAGCTGGAGGCTACCCTGCCCCTGGAGGTTATCCAGCCCCGGGGAGCTATCATGGTGCTCCACAGCCAGGAGGGGCCCCATCCTATCCTGGAGGTGAGTGGTGGGATTTGAGATTAGTGATGACATGGGATTGCTGAAGCACTTTTTCCTTCTCCTATTTATCCTTTTCACACCTGTTTATTGCATATGAAGTCAGGGTCACTGTGGGCTCACTCTACCTTGGACAGTGAGGACATAGCTGGCAAGAGAGAGGGATAAAGATTCTCAGGGGGCATGAAAGCTGGGAGCAGTCTTAAAAATTTCACACTGAAGGGAATTGGAATAAATCTCATGGTAATAAGGAATTGGTATGTAGCACATTGCTTGATTGTTTGTAAGACACTCTAATATCTAGTTAGTATTACTGTGATCTATAGGGCAGCTTTGTCCAAAGCTTAAAAAAAGGGGGGAGGGGTGATGCTTTTATATTGAAGTTAGTAAGGAAGATGAAGGAAGTAAAAGTTTTTTAAAATTTATTTTGGAATGGGGAAGGAGTTGGTGAAAAGTTGAATTTAGACAAAAGGCAGCTACTGTTAACAGCATTAGTAGCATATTTTCCCACTATTAATAGTAAAAAATTTTTGGAAATCTTGAGAACTATCCTATAGCTTATTTAATTATTCTTTTTCTCTGGTTCCTCCAGGCCAGGGATTTGGAGCCCCAGGTGGAGCAGGCTTTTCTGGCTACCCACAGCCACTAGCACAGTCGTACGGCAGTGGCCCGGCACAGATCCCCATACCAGGTGGGTGCCTGCTGTCCAGAGGTAAACGATGCCATGATGTTTTGAGTTTCTTAATTGCCTTTGAGACAACTTTAGTTTATTTTTGGAATATTCTTCAGTCAACCTTTAAGTATGTCTATAAATAATTTCAAAGGTACGGTTTCATGAAATGTACTAATTTGATGGAAAGATTTAATCATTAACACGGAGATAAGGGCCCACTTTTTTCTATTAAAAAGTCTGTTTCAGTTGTATAAAAATGTAGCTTATGAGGGGTGACAGTGGGATTGGGAATGCCATAAGGACCAAACTCCACTTTGTCTAGTTTATGGATGGATGTGTAGAAAAGTAGGGAAAGCAAACAAACAGACAAAGGTACCCAGTGTTCTTTTTTACTTCAATTGCTCTTTTTCACTCTAATTATTATTCTTGTTATTTTTGTGTGTGTGCTAATGAAGGTGTCAGGGATTGATTTAGGTGATGAATGTACAACTATGTAATGGTACTGTAAACAATCGAAAGTACGATTTGTTTTGTATGACTGCGTGGTATGTGAATATATCTCAATAAAATGATGATTAAAAAAAAAAAAAAAAAAAAAAGTCTGTTTCAAAGCCAAAGAGCAAAACCTTCAGAGACTTCTCTTGTCCACTCTTCAACACTAGTGAAACAACAGTCCCCAGAACTATCTTTTACATCTTTTCCAGATAGAATCAGAATTTAACCTGCTTCAGGTGTTTAAAAAAAAAAAAAAGAGGGGGGGCATTATTTACTAGGATATTATGTAGGAGATGGAATATTACAAAAATATCCTTATGATCAAAGTTGGCCTTAGATTCAGTAAATTTAAAATATTTAAAAAAAGACCCTAGTGAATAACAGTGTGAATGTTTTCATATAATTCCATATTAATAATCAACGATGTTTTAAAAATTATATCATATAAGATCTGTTTGGTTTTTTTTTTGTTTTGTTTTGTTTTAACCTGTAGGTGGCTTTCCTGGAGGGCAGATGCCTTCTCAGTATCCTGGAGGACAGGTCTCCTACCCTAATCAGGTATTTTTGCTCCTACTTTTACATTTTAGTCTGGGTAACTGGATAATGCCAAAGACACTGGAGGCTTCCACGAGGCAGAGGAGATGGTCTGTGATAGTAACTTAAGACTTTAATCTCTGCTTCTGACGGACTCCCTGCTCTGCTTGGCTTAGGGCTTTAAGTACCGCCCTGATAACTTTGATAAGACAAGCATAGGCCCCTCTGACATGTGTAATGGTGGTAACTTTCCCCTAGAGATTCACCTGGGCTCTTGGCATTGGTTTTAGTTCTTTTTTTCTCTTCCTTCCCATCCCTGGCAATTGTAACTACTTACTTAGGTGAATAAGTGATTGGCATTTCTGGCAGTATTTCATGAAGGAGTTGAGGGTGGTTTTCCACTTTTACCTTTGTAATTTTCCACTCTTCTTTCAGATCCATACAGAATCCTTTCCTTCCTATCCTGTTTTCTCTCCTGTTTCTTTGGATGATAGCAGTGAAGTGAGTAAGGTTTTCTAATGTCTGGTAATCACTAGGCATACTATATGTGCTTTCATTTGTCTCTGATATCTCATGTACTTATCTCACAACTTTCTAGAGAGTTCAGTTGTATATGTTTTATCTTTATGTCCCTGTGGTGCCTGACAGGGCTTTAAACACGATAGCCAATTGGTGGCTGTTGAATTGATTTCTCAATTTCTCCCAGAATATTCCCCATGTATCCAGTCTTTGCCCCACCTTTGTATAGCTCCTTATTTTAACACTAAATTTCATTCTTTAATTGTTTTGTTAATTCTTTTATGTCCTCTGCAAATTCCTTGGGACATAAACAGTATACTTTTGTGTTTGTCTTTATCATGATTTTCTCATTGATTTACATACTGTATATTCAAGAAAATCTGGTAATTTTCAAGCTTGTTTTGGGCTGGGGTAGGGAGAGGAATTACAGAAGTATAGTGATTTCTTTTGGTTCACTCTTTCAAACGAGGAATTTGAGCTCCAGGGAGGTTTAGAAACCTGTCTAGGGTCACACAGCTGGTGAAAGACAAAGTTGTGACTACTTCTTAGGTCTGACTCCCACATGAGTAGTCTCTGTTACAATGCTGTTTCTCTGATACAATAAATGATGTTCCTCCAAAGCACAGAGTCAATTGCTTTCAACCGTTTTTTATTGTTGAAACTGGTTGTTAGTCATATTATAAATCTGTAGCAATTTTATTCGTTTTTGAGACTTGATACTATTTTAGTTTAAGCATGCATACAATTTAATTTAGAGACAACATTTGATGGCTCAATAGAAAAGATTTTTAAACATAAAACACTAAAAAGAAAACACATACACACATATATGCAGCTTATTTGGTGTGACAATTACCATATTAAGGTAGAACTAAAACCAATAGATGGAAGTTAACAGAGTGGTAGATTTTGGAAGAGCTTTTAGATGGGAATAGAACAGGCTATCTTGTGAAGGAGTGAGCGCTGTAGAGTGTGTGTGTGTGTGTGTGTGTGTGTGTGTGTGTGTGTGCGCGCGCGCGTGTGTCAAGGATGATGTAAAGAAAATTCCTGTCTGAGATGGGCATTTGGGCCAGGTGATGTCCCCTGATTCAGCCAGCTCTCAGTTCTATTTGGTTTTTGATCAGGAAGGTCAGAATCAAATGGGGATCAAAGGGTGGAACTTCTGGTGCAGATAGTGTAGGGCTTTGTTCAGTTGAGAAATCTCTGCTAGTAGAGTTTTGACCTCAAGAACCAGGACCACCCTGACTTCTTTGTATTCAGTATAATGCCTAGAGGGTGTTGAAGATTCACTTCCAAATTAGACTTCCAATGGAAAAGAAGACAAAAATATTTTTACCTAGAGATGAAACATGGAATGGAATTTTTTTTTTGAAAGAAGAGGGTGACAGAAAATGAGCACCATTAAAGAGTACTTAAAGAGGGTTCATTTTTCTTGCTGAATATAGTCCAATGAATTATAAACAAAGGCTTCTGTGTACCTAGGATTTTAGTGGCAGCGGTTATATCAAAGGAAACTTTCTTGGTTTCCTAATACTTTACATACTACTTTAATTTAAAAATACCATTCCTGTTTTGTTTTCTGGTTTATTTCCTTATAAAATAGATGAAGAATATTGTACCTTCTAGAATCTCTAACGATTACTTTCATTTTATGGTTTCCGTTATTATAAAATGTTTTATTTCATGTCCAATAATCAGGGCCCAGATAGAAAATGAAGATATAATACCAAAATTATATTTTCTGCCTGAACCTAGGTGGGCAACTTGTGTTCTACTTCCCTAAAACCATTATTATATTACTCTGTCTTTACATCAGACACTGCCATGGAGCTCACACTATCTAAAGATCCATCTCTTTTCTCCCCTATTCTATCAAAAAAGAAACCTAGGCATAGAAAAGAGTGTGGCTTTAATTTCACAAGTTTCGCCGTCTTCTCTCCTGGAAGTTTTGATTTCTGGTCATCTGTTGGCAGGAGAGAAATCTCCCAAAGTAGGATAGGTCTTTCCTGCCTTTCCAGAATGGGCCCTGGTAATAAAATGCTCATATTCTTCCCCTAAAACGGAAACACAGGCCTCCTTGCCTAAGAGTGATGTATGGGAAGTCTTACATTGCCTTCTTGTCAGCAGAGAATCCTGACTTGAATTTTACATCTCTTGTTCTCAGCCTGCTGCAATGATTCAGGGCACTCAAGGAACAATCCAACCAGCTGCTAACTTTGACGCCTTGAAAGATGCAGAAATTCTCCGAAAAGCGATGAAGGGTTTTGGTAAGGAAAACAAATCTTTGTTTTTATAATATATTTTTGTTTTTCTATAATAAGCTAAACAGAGCAATTCTAAGGTAAAAGTAAATCTTACATCATAAACCACCTCAATGTAATCTGGTATCAGCTGCCTTGTAAGCATTCAAAGAAATAGCCTGAAGGAGCACCTAGCACAGACTTCTTTCTTACTTAAACATTGTGGTTCTTCCAGGGACAGACGAACAGGCAATTATAGATGTTGTAGCCAACCGTTCCAACGATCAAAGGCAAAAAATTAAAGCAGCTTTTAAGACCATGTATGGCAAGGTATGTTTTTTTGTTTGTTTTCTGGAGTGAGCACAGCCATTGGCCTATAGACATACTATCTTTTTATAAGTACCTGTGGTATAAAGTAGAGGCAACTAGAAGAGAGCTCAAAAGTGGTGTATTCACTTTTTATTTCTCTTAAAAGCCTTTTTAATTCTTGAGTAGTCCTTGATCTTTAGTCATACCTTGTGCTATGTCTTGCACGTTATAGATATTCAGTAGAAAAGAGAATATAGTTGTGATCATGATTGAGAGCTTGATGTTTATCATTGACTGTCTTCTGCTCCTTACAGTAAGATTCAAGGCCTTCATAACTTAGTCCCTGCTGTTCTTGGTCCTCAGCATCATCTTCCACTCCTCTCCCTCCCTCTGAATACATCCTGTATTTCTGTATTACAATTCTGTGGAACTTCTTGCCATTCCCTTCACACACCTTGATCTTTCATACTTCTGTGCTGAACATATGCTGTTCTCTTGACCTAGAACATCATGTCCTCTTTATCTGTTGGCAAACTTCTTTAAGATTCAGCTTAAAATATCAGCTACTCTGAAGAATAGCAGAATTTATCTGCTTCTTCCACTGTGATCCCGTAGCATTTTGTAAAACCTCTGCTATCACTAAGCTCACAGCTCAATGCCCCCCTAAACGATGAGCTCTCCTAGGGTAAACCACATCATATTCATTTTTGTATTTGTTATACCAAGCACAGGAACAGGAACAAGTAGCACTTAATATTTGTTGAATGAATGATCAGTGAATAAATCCAGCAAGAATCTATGGCTAAAAAGTGCCTTGTTTCTCGGCTATAAAGGGAATAACTGGGCAGCATTGACTTGCCATTTAGATAGGAATCCTGAAAATTCCCTAACATCCTCTGTATCTGTATCTGATTTGTGTGTCTTAGGATGGGGTAGAGGTCTGTTGGGTGGTCCTGCCTTGCCTATTCTGCTCTGCCTTTCTCTTTCTGCCCAGCCCAGATCCACTTCTTTAGCATTAAGGTTGATCATGTGATATAAATCCTGGATTTCTTTAAGGTTCAATATCAGACTCACTTCTCTCACAAAGTTATTATCTGTTTTGTAAATTGCTTTGGTTAATAATATAGTCTGTTTTGCTGCCTTGAATTTTCTCGTGTTGCTTTAAATGAACACTAAACTCACAGCCTCTTTTCCTTACCCACAGCCTGCTCTTCTCTTGACTCCCTATTAATTAAGAAAGATACTATTCTACTGGTTTACCATGGAGTCATCTTTGATTCCACTTTCTTCTTTACTGATTGGTCAGCTAATGAACAGTCATTCAGTGCCTACAAAATGCCAGGCACCACCTTCTCCTAGCAACCAGTCATTTACTGCCTTGCTATTTAATCTATAAAATGGCTCTTTAAAATGTGTCTTCTATCTACTTTTTTCTATCTACTTCTTTTGTCACTGCTAAAGTCTAAGCCTTCATTACTTCTTATTTAAATGTTGCAGTGGCCTAAAGTTCCCATCTGTAGCCTCTTGGGTGTCACAGTCTACCTGCATGTCACTTATATATTCGTGCCGCCTTCTGGCATGGAAGACTTCGGTGGCTCCCAATCCACATTCTTTAACCTGGCATTCAAGGCAATAATCCAAACATATAGTTATAAATTTGCCTTTACTGTTAACAACATTGGTCTTCTTATTGCTTCATTGAACAGGCTTTGCTGACTCTGACCTCTGCACCAGTGCTTCTCAGAGTCTCTGTGGAATTTAAACACACACAGAATCTCTTGAGTCTTAGTCCTGAAAATCAAATGTTTTAAAGCTCCATAGATGATTTTAATGCAGAGCCAAAGCTGGGAGTCACTTCTCTGTTTGTTGTTTGTGTTCTTTCTTTTTGCCTGACATACCTTTCTCCTTCTCTGTCTGCTAATTTTTATGTACTCAAGACCTAGACCAAAAGCTTTCTCTGAGCTCTCTAGCCCAATTTTCATCTCTCCCTGTTACTTAATTTTGTGCTGCATATCTGGTGCTGTAGTACAGGTTGCCTTATCTCTTTTTTGATATTTATCTTATTTTTTTGCATAAGAATAAGATGATGATGATTTACACTTCCTCATAGAACCTAGAACAGTTTCTTAAACTAAATAAATATCTGTTTATCATTTTGTTAATTTGAATTATTCTTTGTTTTGTGTACATCTTCTCTTTGCATAGTGGTGGAACTATAGTAAGAATTTCTTTGTTTATTGATAGAATGAATAAACTATATATGCTTGATTGTAACAAACTTTAAATGTATATACTTACTTCTTTCTCGGTATATAATACTCAGATTTGAAATTTAAGTTTTCATAAAGCAATTACATTTTTCCATGGTTTTCTTAAAAGATTTACGCAACAAAATTTGGTGAGCATATATACTTAGCTTGCATTTTTTAATTAAACAGGATTTAATCAAAGATCTGAAATCCGAGTTAAGTGGAAATATGGAAGAACTGATCCTTGCTCTGTTTATGCCATCTACGTATTATGATGCCTGGAGTTTACGGAATGCAATGAAGGTACTCTTGCTGGATGTAACTGACTGCGTATTTCATCTTATTTCATATGTAAAACTCCACAGATTATGGCTGTTACGAATTTATAGTAATAGTTAAATCAATATATTATCTCATATCATCTGAATTTTTGATCTTTACAGTTCTGGAGGCGGAAAAAAACATTTGATGGAATAGTGAGATTTAATTACTTTCAGAAATTCAGTTTTTCTTTTGCATAATTCCCCTTCTTTCATTTCATATAGGGAGCAGGAACTCAGGAATGTGTCTTGATTGAAATTTTGTGCTCGAGAACAAATCAGGAAATCCGAGAAATTGTTAGGTGTTATCAATCAGAATTCGGACGAGACCTCGAAAAGGACATTAGGTCAGATACATCAGGGCATTTTGAACGTTTACTTGTATCCATGTGCCAGGTGAGTATAGCATGAATATTTGTGCATTGGTGGAGAGAACTTTCTTTACTGCGTACTTCCAGGGAGCATTCTTTATTCTTTTTAATATTTACCCCTCTTGAAATCTTGCCATTTTTAAGAGTGACAACACAGACTCCAACATACAGATTTTTTTTGCAGTCTCTATTGAGATTTATTTCTGCAGATCTGGCTTTTGTAAGCAATCAGAAATTAAGCTCTTAAGGATGTATGGAATCAGAAATCAACTCGAAGTTCTGTGGCTGGGATGGGGATGAGATTCTGTAGTTTTAAGCTTTGCGTTAAACTTAATGTTGTCCATAAAGTCTGGCCATCAGCTGAGGACATGCCAGATGACCATGAAAGTTCTGTGGGAGGTGAGAACCAGGTGAGGAGAGCCAGAAATTCAGAAAATTGTTTCAGGGTTCACAATAATATTATGGTTAGCACCTTCCTTAATTCTTCTTCCCCAGATGTGCTGGAGGCATGGCTGGAAAGATTCCAAATAGGGTATTGGAAATGATACTAGAAACACACTTGGAATGAGATAAGGATATATTTGAAAGAGAGATGCAAAAGACTAGACCACTGACTCAATATCAGGAATTATTGGCTGTCCTGATAGTGCACAAGGTTAGACAGTCCAGACGGATGTAAAAGTAGAAGAGGGACCCTTAAGACCGAAGGAAGGGTGTTCCAGAAAAGAGTTTGTGGGAAAGGGAATGGATGTGGAAATGAGAGAAGAAAGCAAATGGGTTGATGAAAATTGAATTTATCTACGACAGAGTAGTTAGAACAGGGGGGTAGGTTAAGATTATGGAGGAAGAACAAGAAAAGAAAAAGCAGAAACAGAGATGATTTAATGCTCAAAGATTAGTATTAGTACTACATAAGGTGCTGAGTTTTGTTTTACGCAGGGTTCAAGGCCCGGCCATTTTATAAACCAAAGGGACACCTTCCAGCGAGTGAGCAGAGGAGCAGCCTTCCTGGAAAATGGGGCTGTACGTTGTGTTTGAATCTAAAGGCAACAATCCGGGAAGTTTTTCCTGAGCAGGTTTTCTGTGCTATGTTCAGTCACCCATTTAGAATATGCCTCTGCATATTTCCTTTGCCCTGTGCTCTTTACAGTTCACCTTCAAGGAGCACCTCACCGTTCTGTTCCTCACACACAGCACCGAGACCCTAGGGGGCAGCCCTTCCTTTGTTTGGATTTGTGTTTCTTTTTTTGAGAGAAATCAACTGCTCATCTAGGCTTCAACTTTTATTCAGGCCTGTATCTTCCAACCTCCCCCTCTCTCATTCTTTCTCTCCTAACCCAGAGAAGATTTTGGTGTATGAATTCACAGTCTTGCTGAACTCGAATGATTTACAGCTTCTTTTAAAAAGTTCATGTTTCATTTTTATGTATATCTAAGTATTCAGAATATTGAGATATTAAGATTACACTTGGATAAAGAAAGGGAAATAGTAAAACCTCTGTATCATATACTCCCTCTCTATACTTAAATTATTTGAGGGCAGGGACTTTGTCTCTCCCTGTCCCCACCATCTAGCACGGTGCCTGGCACACAGTTAAGCACTCAGTACTTTTTAGTTGCATGAATGGATTCAAAGTGGAACTCGGTATAATGCAGATTGATGTTAAATCGCAGCTAAGGAGAGCTGTAATTTCTCCATTTGAGTAGTAGTTTGTATCTCCTGGTAGAAAAAAAATTTTTTTTTTTTTTTTAGTTTTGTTTTTTTATGGAAAAATTTCTGGTTTAGTTTAGCTCTCAAAGCCCTGAAAACCTCTCATTTTAACATGATCTCATTAAACCATGATCACAGATTATAAAATCCAAAGATGACAGTGTAACAAGGTGCTAGTTACACTAGTATAGTTTCTTTGGAAATGAAAAATATGCTTGACACACTATGAAGTTTAATACATTGTTCCTTTAAATCCAAAAGTGATGAGATTGGAAACCTCTTTTTTAATGGAACTTGTCTTATTTTCTTCCATTTCCTTCCTTCCTTCCTGTTTTGCAGGGAAACCGTGATGAGAACCAGAATGTGAACCATCAGATGGCTCAGGAAGATGCTCAGCGTCTCTATCAAGCTGGAGAGGGGAGGCTTGGGACGGATGAATCTTCCTTTAATATGATTCTTGCCACAAGAAGCTTTCCTCAGCTGAGAGCTACTATGGAGGCTTATTCCAGGGTATGAGCTTTTCTTTTGAAGATTTGACTTCTGTTTTAAGGTGTGAAAATATTTAACCCCTATAATTTTTGTTTTCAGATGGCTAATCGAGATTTGTTCAGCAGTGTTAGCCGCGAGTTTTCGGGATATGTTGAAAGTGGTTTGAAGGCCATCTGTAAGATATTTTTGTGTTTTGCTTCTTCTTTTTAAATGAGTGGGGCCCATTTAAATAGTTGTTCTCATTAAGTGATGGTAATTCATATGGGTTTGGCAGAGGCTAAGCTAACCCTATGTTTTTATATGTAATTCCCTGTGATTGGTTGGTGGTGTGGTCATTAGGGCTGTTTTGTAATTATTTGGCTTTTATTCTGTGTGCCTTTCTTGGGGGCTGTGCAAGAATATTCTGTAGATTGTATCTTTTCCTTTAAGGTGAATGAAAGAGCCTGAAGGACCTACAAGTCCCACCAGGCAAAGGGTCATTTTGAGCCCCCAAAATACTTGTCAAGTACTCAGTCGTGAGACCTTTCTCTCTCCAGAAATTAAAAAACCAATTCTGGTATACTGACATTCAGATGTCTAGCAAAATGAAATTTTCATTCTCCTAGATACTATAGGTCCAAAAAGAATGGTGTTAATAATGGAATATAATTACAAATATCGTAGTAATGGTAGCTAAAATAATAATGTACGGTTAGTACATCTCTGCCATTTGAAGGAAGAAACTTGGCTAAATAACTTTTCCAAGAGAGAAAAGATGTGTCAGATATCTGAGTATCATTCTCAAATCTGCTCAAATGTGTTCAAATCTGCACTTTAAGATTAGAGTGAAACTCATATCTATTTCTTAGCCAAATGATATTCTTGACTTCTAGTCAGTATTCCTTCTAAGTAAGATATTACTAGAGTACAGTTACTACAGATTTTCTCACTTTAAGGGGAAAAACGTAAAGAACCTAAGTCACTGCATCTATGGAGAGAAAATGGGCTTTATTGGCCTGAGGGATTCATCTAGAATTGAAGGTAGCCTATCTGATGCAGCTAGAATGAAGGATAGATGCTGGAAAAATCTAGGGAGTATCTCCAGTTCACCTTAGATTTCCGAGATTATCACGTGGAAAATAACCAAAGGCAGGCCACAGGTGATAAATGTAGCTGGAGGGTGGACCCGTAGCTTACTCCTGAAGGCAGTGGTTCTGAGTCTGGAACGCCTCTGCCTTGCAGTGCAGTGTGCCCTGAACCGCCCTGCCTTCTTTGCTGAGAGACTGTACTACTCCATGAAAGGCGCCGGCACCGACGACTCCACCCTGGTCAGGATTGTGGTCACTCGCAGTGAGGTGAGGCTTTCTCCCCCTGTTCCATCTTCCTTGAATTTCAGATGTTTATTTCTTAGAAGTTCCTCACTTGGTTTTCAAGCCCTCAGCAGTGATGTTGAGGAAGAGCTCTCTGTCACTGCTGGCAGATTGTGTCAAGCACTTTCCTCACGCTGTGATACGGGCTTGCAATGGTGAAAGAGACCACCATGCCTCCGTGAAGGAAACACCGAGATTTTCCTACTTGAGAAGGTCTTTGGAGAATACTGGTTTATGAGATGTTGAAAGACATTTATCTTTCTTTGGATTTTTATTTTGCTTATGTAAAAATTTGTATGAAAGACCCACACAGATTAATCCTGTTGGGTATCCAATATTTCTAGAAAGTTTAGCATTCCTTATTAATTACAAAACAATGTGTAAAATTCATCTATTATCTCTTTACCTGTTTTTTAAATGATTGATATTTTTGGAATAATAGATGAAACTAGTGCTACTCTTCTCTGGTATTTTTAAAGAAATGAATCAGACCTTAGCATGGGACAAATGCTGGCTACACAGTGTCCATCACTAGGGGTTTTTCCCCACTCTACTTTGAGTAAAGTTAGGATCCTTTCCCTATTAAAGAAGGATTGTAATAAATAAGTTTTCTTTTTAACAGCTGTTTCTAACATCAGAAATCTCATCTCTTTTGTAGATTGATCTTGTACAAATAAAACAGATGTTCTATCAGATGTTTCAGAAGACCCTGGGCACAATGATTGCAAGTGATACCAGTGGAGATTACCGAAGGCTTCTTATGGCCATCGTGGGCCAGTAGAAGGGATTTAAAAAAAAAAAAAATGGAGCTTTTCATAGCTTATTCTTCAAAGCACTGACTGATCTGCATGCAGCAATATCAACCGTCACCTAACCAAAAAAGCTTCTTACTAAGGACAGTGTCAGGGTAGTGTGCTCAGTTTGCACATATTGTTATTGCCTTAATTCTAAAGTTATTTTTTTCTCTACATACAATCAATGTAAAGCCACATCACAATGATGTAGTAATAATGCAGTGTTTGTAAAGCATAATTCTTAATCAAGATGTCAAATTGAACAAAAATCATGCCAATATCTATTTCTGTGTAATAATATTGAATTGAAGAAAAAAAGGTCACTGAAAGCTCTGCCTTGCATAGTCCTATTCCGTCTGTTGGACAGTATAGTTGGTAGTGTGCCAAAATTATTATTATTTTTTTAAATTTAACTCTTTTGACCTAGGAGAATACTTTGCATCTCATTTTGCATAAGTTGGTGTTCGGTATTCTTAAATACTTAACTTTCCTTGGAGAAACTAGATTAGTGTTACCTATAGCAACTTTTAAAAAGGGGATTAAAATGTCCTTATATGCATAAAATATGTGGCCTACTTTTATGCCTATTAAAACTCTAAAGGTCTTTTTTGGCCCTTGAGTTTTTAAAATGTGTATTTTTAAATGTATCTTTTAAAATATATATTTTAAATGTGTATTTTTAGACTGTAAAATTAGTCATTTAATCACAATCTAAGGAAGTGAAACTTGATACATAATAGGTGGTGCTCAATTAGTGACAAAGTGATTGAGTATTAAAGCATCTCCCTGGAATAATTGAATGCTGGCTGTTTGGAGGAGTAGTCTAGGAGCCCAGTTAGTGGCAGGTACTGCAGGGGGATTTCTAAACCCATTGGTTTATCTTCAGTGCCGAGGAATTCTTTATTGAGTATTTGGAGCATTACACAGTGTAGTTAGGGGAATTCCAAAGGAAGGAGGTTTGTAATCTAGTGGGGATTCTAAATAAAAATTAGGATACAAAGTTAGATTATAAATTCTGCCAAGGATAGGAATCTTATCTATTGTAGCACAGGGCTTCCTAGCACAAAGCAGATACTTAATAAAGATTTAGCGACTGCTTGTACTAAAAATTGAGGGGAAGATTAGTAAATATCAGTAGTAATTCAGTAAATACTTGTTTTATATAAGTACTGACGGGTATGTAAAGTGGTATAAGATACAACCTTGTCCTTAGGAAGAGAGAGCTGTAGTGCAAGGCAAAAGCAAGATAAATGAGTAGAAGGAAGATGTGCTAAGGATAGATGTTATAAATTTTTAAAAACTTCCATTGAAAAAGTTAAGCTTTGATCTGTGTTTTGAAAAAGTAAATGATGGGATTTGGTAAAGACGAGAAGAGCGTAAAATACTAAGGGAAAAGGAAAGATGATCATTACATTTTTTTAAAACTATATTTAATTTTTTAAACTTCAAAAAAATTTTTAATTAAGATATTCATATACCATAAAATTCACCCTTTAAAAAGTACGTAATTCAGTAGTTTTTAGTTTATTCACAAAGCTGTGCCCCACTGTCTAATTCCATAATGTTTTCATCCTCCTCAAAGGAAACCCCATACCCATTAGCAGTTGATCCCTATTTCTCCATGCCCCCAGGCCCTGGCAACTACAAATCTGTGTTCCAGCTCTATGGATTTGCCTATTCTGGACTTGTCATATGAATGGAATCATACAATATGTGGCCCTTGGTATCTGAATTCTTTCAGTTAGCATAAAGTTATGGAGGTTTATCCATGTCATTGCAGGAATCAGTACTACAGTCCTTTTATTGTAAATTTCACATAGCCTAAAATTCACCATTTTAACCATTTTAAAGTGTAACAATTCAGTGGCATTTAGTACTCTCAAAATGTTGTGTCACCATCACCAGTATCCAGTTCCAGAGCATTTTCATCACCCTAAAAGGAAACCCTGTGCCTTTTAAGAAGGCAATCCCCATTCCCACCTTCCCTCAGCCCTTGACAACTGCTAACTGTGTTATGTACGTCTCTATGGGTTTGCCTCTTCTGTATATTTCATGTAAGTGGAATCATGCAATATGTGGTCTTTTGTATCTGACTTAATTCACTTAGCAAAATGTTTTCTAGGTCATCCATGCTGTACCATGTATCAGCACTTCATTCCTTTTTGTGGTTGAATAATCTTCCATTGTATGGCTATACCAAATTTTGCTTATCTGTTCATCATTTAATGGACATCTGGATTGTTTCCACTTTTTAGCTATTGTGAATAATGCCGCTATGTACATTTGTGCACAAAATTTGGCATGGAGATATTTTTAGTTCTCTTTGAAATATAGATGTAGGAGTGGAGTTGCTGGATCATATGGTAACTTGATGTTTCAAGTTTCAAGAAACAGCCAAAGTAGCTGCACCATTTTATAATGCCACCAGCAATGGATGAGGTTTCCATTTTTCCTCATCCTCATCAGCACTTATTATTGTCTGTCTTTGATTAGAGTTATTCTAGTGGACGTGAAACAGCATCTGATTGTGGTATTGATTTGTATTTCCCTAATGACTATTGAAATTGAGCATCTTTTCATGTGCTATTGTCTATTTTCATATTTTCTTTGGATAAAGGTATATTTAAATCCTTTTCCATTTTTTTATTGTTATTTGTTGAGTTGTAAGAGTTCTTTATATATTTTGGATACTAGATCATTATAAGCTATGTAGTTTATAAATAATTTCTCCCATTCTATAGGTTGTCTTTTCACTTTCTTGATGATGTCTTTTGACATGCAAAAGTTTTTAATTTTGATGAAGTCTAATTTATCTATTATTTCTTTGGTTGCTTGTGCTTTTGTTGCTGTATCTAGGAAACCATGGCCTGATCTAAACTCATGAAGATTTAGGCCTGTTTTCTTCTCTTTTTTTGTTTTTTTAAGTGCAATTTTATTGAGATATATTTACATACCAGATACAATTAGTGGTTCATAGTATCATCGTATAGTTGTACATTCATCACCACAATCAATTTTTGAACATTGTCATTAATACCCCCAAAATAAAAATAAGAATAAAAATAAAAACAGAACACCTAAAACATCCCATATCCCTTCCCCTCTATTTATTTATTTATTTTTGTCTTTGTTTTCTTACTCTACAGTGGATAAAGGGAGTGTAAGTTGCAAGGTTTACACAGTTACACAATTACACATTCACACCTTGAGAGCTATATAGTTATACAGTCATCTTCAAGAAACAAGGCTACTGGGTTGCAGTTCAACAATTTCACGTATTTCCTTCTAGCTATTCCAATACACTAAAAACTACAAAGGGATGTCTATATAACACATAAGAATAACCTCAAGAATGACCTCTCAACTCGATTTTAAATCTTTCAGCCACTGAAACTTTATTTTATTTCTCTTCCCCCTTTTGGTCAAGAAGGCTTTCTCAATCCCACGGTGCTAGGGCCAGGCTCATCCCCGGGAGTCATGTCCCACACTGTCAGATTTACATGCCACTAGGTGTTACGTCCCACACAGGGACAGTGACTTTACCTGCAGAGCTGTAGGCCTGTTTTCTTCAAAGAGTTTTATAGTTTTAGCTCTTTGATCCATTTTGATTTAATTTTTGTATGTGGTCTGAGGTAGAGGCCTAGCTTCATTCCTTTGCATGTGGATGGCTGTCTCAGTGCAAATTCACTCACAACCCTCACTTAGAAAAAAAAATCCAGAGCAAAATGCCTTACTCAGTAGCATCATAGTTTTATTCTGAAAATCTTTTATTACATATGAACATTACAACTTACAAATTTTTAAAAATTTTGTAATTTTAATGTTTTATTATTAGAAATAAAAGTTACTTAAAATTTGGTTCCGGTGACTGTATCTTAGGCAAGGAATTTCCTATGAAGTGTGGTTATATGTGTATATATTTTAGTAATTTATTTTGCAATAATTTCATATGTCCAGAAAAATTGCAAAAACAATTTTTGTGTACCCTTCACCCAGATTCCCAAATAGTTAATATTTTATTGCATTTGCTTCAATGCTCACTCTTTGTATGTGTGTGTGTGTTTGTGTGCATATATCCCTTAATTTTAGTCTTTTTCTAAACCTTTGGAGAGCAAACTGCAGACATGATGTTCCACCAATACTAAACAGTGTGTGTACTTTCCCTCAAAACAGGGACACTTGCCTTTATAGCCAGTGAACAACTTTGTGAATCAGAGAATCAATAAAGACACAAAATTACCATCCAATCCACGGAGTCCATTTCAAATTTTGCCCACTCTCCCACCAATGTCTTTTTCCTTTCTGGTGCAGAATGCTATCCAGGAATATATACTATATTTAGTTGTCATTTATCTTCAGGCTCCTTTACTCTGAAACAGACCCCAGGCTTTCTTGTCTTTGACAGTTTTAAAGACATGCCTTATATTCTATGGATGACTAGCAATCTGGGTCCCTCTGATAACATGAATACCACAAAAACGATGCTTTGCTTTTCTCGGTGCATCTCACCAGGAGACACACAATGTAGACTCCTTAAACTCCAAAGTGATATTAACTTTGACCACCTGGTCATGTTGGTGTCTTCAATTCACCGTTTTCCCCTTGGTAATTTATTAATATTCCATGGAGAAGTATTCCTAAATTACCCTCAATATCCTATTCCTTATCAAACCTTCACCCACCAGCCCTAGCATCCATTAAACACTCCTGCCTGAATCATCCACCTCCATAGTGGTTGCCAAATGGTAATTGTTTCCATCACTCCATGGCATTCTACCATAAGATCTTTGCTCTCCATTTACATCAATGTGCACTTGTATATTCTTATTCAATGTACTAATCCATTCCTCTCATTATTTTGATGCTCAAATTGTCCCTGATTTGACCAGTGAGAGCGAGCCCCTTCAAGCTGGGCCCTAACACTACAACATTTTCAAATACACATATTGCTAAGATTCAACCATGTGGTGTGTAAAACTGTTTGACTGCTTTGGAATAAGTCATTTTGTGAATATACCACAGTTTATTCATCCACTCTTCTGTTGACGGACATTTAGGTTGTTCCCTATTTTTTCCCCCCTGTATTTTGTTATTCCAACTCTTTAATGTTAAATTTGGAATGTATTAAAAATTTGTATTAACATCATATACCTCAAGTTACTTTTATTGTACAATAATGAGCACCCGCAAAGTGCATAGCACTGTGCAAAGCCTCTGGGGAGAAACAACACCATTTACACTCTCACAAGCTTACTTCTTAAAAAATATATATATATCTGCATTTTTCACGGAGAAAGATTTAAATTATTTTTCAAAACCGCTTGACAAAGCTTTTTTCTTTAAATAACTCTCCTTTCGTTTTTCTCCTATTTACGGAGGCATACTGCGAAAAGGGTCGAGAAAGCAAAATCGAAAGTAGGAAAACTTGACACTTACCTAAAACTCTTGCCTAAGGGAAAGCAACATTGTTGAAATATCAGCAACCCAAGGTTTGAGGTGAAACAGGCACGAGCGCGCCCTCCCAGCGCGCAGGCGCAGAATCTCGCTGCGCCCTATTTTTTACCTCCCCCCAAAACACTCTCGCGAGTCTTGGGCTGCGGCGGTTGCCGAAAATAAGCTCTCGCGAGATGTAGTTGGTTGCTATAGTTGCGAAAAACACATCTGGGGCTGCCACATTTAAGACAGCTATTTCTCCTCAGAATACTCGCTTCCTGGCCTCTCCAGCCCGGCACCCAAACGCCAACGACCACACTAGGCGCGAACGCGCCCGCCGGCCCCAGGCCTCCCACCCGAAGGCGGACATAGAACCCCTACCCACTTTACGCCGAGACCCGCCGCTTAAATAAGCGCAGACTTTGCCTCTGTCGCCGGTCCAAACCCAACACATCCCCACCTCTTTGGTCTAACCTACGTGTTTCTAATTTGACTCTTCCGCTGCAGCAGCTTCTAAGCAAATGAAAAGAAGTGCGTGCGTAGTTTGGGGCGACTAGAGCCCCCACCTGACTGTCCTGACCGTGAGTTGTATCAGCCCGATTTCTTCCTTTTATTACTCTACAAATAGAGTCTGTGAATGCCTCTTGCATGCAAGACATGTTATCAGGCTCTCTGTCTTCAGGGTTGGGATTGAGCATTTTGTAAAAGCTGTGCTAATTCCATTTGTGTGGTGCTCTATAGCTTAAGCAGTTTTACTATTTTAGGGGATATTCACAGCAGATCTGGAAGAGGCAGGTCAGAAGTATTATCCATTTTTTCGAAGGTGAAACTGAGGCTCAGACAATTGAGGCATTTTCCCAGGGTCACAGTTATTAAGTGGGAAACTAACCAGGGTCTTTTGAATCCCAGTCCAGTTCTGATAAATGAGACAACATGTGGTAAATGCCGCAGGAGAATTTTAAAGTGATAAAAGAGTTCAAAGGAAGGGCAGATGCTGTCTGAGTTGGCAGGAAAGGCTTTCTGGACTAGGAAGCGTTTGAGCTGAATCTTGAAGGATAAGTAGCTTTTGCCCATGTAGAGAGGGCTTGGGTGAGAGGAATAAGAATTCCAGTAGGAAGAAAAAATGCAAAAAACACAAAAGTGTTAAGTACAGATCATCTTTGAAAAATGTAACAGAGAATAGGCAAGGTAAGGTGAAAAGTTGATTGGCACTGCTAGATGATAGAGGGCTTTGAATGTAGTAAATTCAGCCTTGTTTGGTAGGTGAGAGGGAATAAGGCAATGATATGGTCATATCTGTACCATATTATCATATTTCAGTGCTTGTCTCTTCAGTTTCATTTTATCCTTATTTTTCTTCACCCTACATACATGCCAAGCAAACTGATATACTTCTACTTCCTATCTAACTTGACTTGATTTTTTTTTTCTCTCTGAACCTTTCACAATCTGTTTCCCCCTGCCTGGAACATCCTTCCCCCAACTTCACTTCAGTTTATTAAAGCATAGTTCCACTTTGGGTATCTGTGTGTCACCTGAGACTCAGATTAGAGTTTGGCAGCTATGAATGCAGTATTACCTCATACAGCAACTGTTAAAAAAACTGAAAAAGAGTTCAGACTACAATTAGAGATAAGAATGAAGCAGATCTGGTTAGGACTAAGGCAAATCAGGCCAAAGGATAAAGGATGAAACTGATTGTGTTTTAAAACTTCAACTTCTGTGTGAGACCAAGGGAAGAGATGTTTGTTTGGTGCAGGATCTATATTTTCTGTAGCATACTATATAATTTAACTTGTACAGTTTATTTAAACACCATAATTAAATGGAAGTTTGAATAGGAAGTAAGATCTGGTAGGTTTGTATAGATTGGTGTGAAATTCCAAAACATCCCAAAGTAATTTGGGCAGAAAATAAAAATGTATTTGCAGGGTCCCCGTGAGGAACTGGGGGAAAATGTGGAAATACCAAACTTCCCCACCTGAGAAATTACTGATATTCTCACAAGCATTGAGGTCTACTGATTTAGTAGGCTGAGCCCTTGATCTTGGGGCTTGCCCTTATGAAGCTGGTTACTGCAAAGGAGAGGCTAAGCCTACTTATAGTTGTGCCTAAGAGTGTCCCCCAGAGAACCTCTTTTGTTGCTCAGATATGGCCTCTCTCTAAGCCCATTCAGCAGGTAAACTCACTGCCCTCCCCCTTATGTGGGGCATGACTGCCAGGTGTGTAAATCTCTCTGGCAACACGGGACATGACTCCCAAGGATGAGCCTGGATCCAGCATCTTGGCCAACAGGGGGGTGCGAAATGAAATGAAATAAAGTTCCATTGGCTGAGAGATTTCATATGGCATCGAGAGGTCATTCTGGAGGGTATTCTTATGCACTATATAGATATCCCTTTTTAGTTTTCAGTGTGTTGGAATAGCTAGAAGGAAATACCTGAAACTGTCAAACAGAAACACAATAGCCTTGATTCTTGAAGATGATTGAATAACTATGTAGCTTACATGGTGTGACTGTGTGATTGTGAAACCTTGTGGCTCACACTCCCTTTATCTAGTGTATAGACAGATGAGTAGAAAAATGGGGACAAAAATTAAATGAAAAATAGGGTGGGATGGGGGGATGGGGATGTTTTAGGTGTTCTTTTTTACTTTTATCTTTATTCTTATTTTTATTTTTTTGGAGTAATGAAAATGTTCAGAAATTGATTTTGGTGATGAATGCACAACTGTATAATGGTATTGTGAACAGTTGATTGTACACTGTGGATGATTTTATGGTATGTGAATATATCTCAAAACTGAATTAAAATAAAAAAAAAAACCACCACCATCGTTCCAGGCCACTCCCTATAACGAGATTTCCTGGCAGCCATACCACAAATGTTCTCTGAAACCAGCTAGGCTAGGACCCCAGCTTTACTTTCTTAATGTTTGACCACGTTAAGATTTCTTTGAAGCTCAGTTTCCTTTTCACTAAAATGGAGGTTTAAGAGTCAACTGCAAGAATAGATACTTATAACACATGTAATGTCCATACTGACTGGCACAGAGTAAGTTATAAACAAAAGTTAATTCACACACACACACACACACACACACACACCCTTTCCTCCTATCTGCCTCCTAGCTTTTCTCTTGCAGAGCACTCATCACACAGATTACAATTCCTGGTCTATTTACATGTGTGTCATCCTCACTAGAAAGAGAGTTTACATCTTATCTCTTGTATCCCCAACATCTACTATGATACTTAACATAATAAATGTTAGTTCAAGGAATAATTCTGATAGAAGTGGAATGGGTTAGTATAAGAAGAAAGCAGGGTCAGAGATCACTTAGGAGGCTCTTGTTACAGTTCAGCAGAAGGGTAAAGAAGGCCTACTTTGTGTGATACCATTGAAAAGGAAAGAAGGGGGCTGTTGCCAAAGAATATTTCAAATGTAAATGTGATAAGGAAGTTGTCAATGGAGACAGAGACAAGGCTCAAGTGATCTGAGCCTTTTTAGGGAACTGGGAAAGTGAAGGGAAAGCTGGGAACTGTGAAAGCTCTGAGGGATTCATAGCATATAGTATGTCCTCAATAAATGTTTGAATTGTCTGGATAAGTTCCACTTTGAATTGAGGCAGAAATCATGGCCTTAAATTTTTTTTAACAGATACCTTATTTTTTTTAAACTGTTTGTATCGGTAAAATAACTAGAAAAGATCTCTGACTCAACAAGACCTCTATTAGGACCTTTCCCAATGGACTATCTATTCTATATGGCTGCTTCTTTCCCACTCTCAAAACATGTTTTTGTAAAACTGAGGTATTAACTTTTGAAGGCAGCTTTAGAGATTCAAAACAAAAGTTACCAAAGACCTCTGTGAAGGACATAGGAGATGGGAGGGAGGGGGTGGCATCCCTCCATACTTTGTCTTGTGGTTATTTGTGCTTAATGGGTTAATTACATCTATAAGGACCTTTTTAGCACTCACAGATGTAATCATCCTTTTGACCAACTCCCTAAAGCACCGCCTGTCCATCAGGAAAAGTTGGGAAAGGGGAATAAAGCAATGCTGGACTATGCCATTTCCCAGTTTCTCCCCTGGTATTGGTAATGATATAATGTGGGTACTTGTACAGCCATAGAACATGAAGGGACCGGTTCATTCATTCTGTTTACAGAGACCAGAGAAGACCAGGGGGACTTTGCCTAGTTGCTGATATGGAGCAGGTGGCATCAACAGGCAGACCAGTGCAGATCATCGTTACAGACGGATATGACTTGGTAAAGTTATTTTTGGAAATCCTCAAAGTCCCTGGTTTATTCATTCTTCTTGAAAGTAGATTTGCCTTTGGGCTCAGATATCCTTGTCAAACATCTGCCTGCAGGTAGAGGAAGACATGTTGGGAGCACCAGTGGGAGGAATGGAGTTTGCATCAATCTCTACCACCAAGCCTCTTGGCTTTACAGAGTAATGGCACTTCCTCATCATTGTTCGTCTATAATCAGAAATCTCATTACTGGGAGTAATAGCAAACTACCTGGCAGTTTCAAGACTCAGTTTAAAAGGAGTGAAACAAGCGGTGATCTAGTTTCCCCAGACTGCAGTTCATATAAAATTTCCTTTTTTTTTTTCCTCTTTCTTCTGAGAAGGATCTGAATTCTTCCAGTTTCTTTTGTGTTTAATTACATTTGATGAATTCAAACAATAAAACTACAATATGATATAACTGTTAAAATGTTTTAGAACAGTGATGAAACGTCAAAAAGATTCATTCAGCTTATGAAGTAAAAAACCTCATTTCAAAACAAGTTGTAATAAATGATCTCCACTTTTAAAAAAATGTAAATATCCAAAGATGTATATATAATTGTGTGTGTATGTATTTTCATAGAAAAACACCAGAAAATATATTCTAAAATGTTGTGTTTACATATTAGAGGGAAGTTAGAGATTATTTTTTTTCTATCTGCTTTTCTCAATTTTTCAAATGTTCCACAGTATACATTTATCTGTAAAACTTAATAAATATAAAACATAATAAATGCTATTTTTCAAAACTCCTACATAATGGCATTTAAATGGAATGTTGCAATTATCTAACTAGATTTGTTTAATGACTTTCTCCCCACCCTTTTTGTATTTGTGATGTAGTTTGCTAGGAAAACATGGAAAATGCTGTTTAACCCCAGTCAAAATGGGTTCCCAGATGCTTAACACAATTTTCTACTTGAGTATAATTGTAAAGTGTTCTTTTTCTATCAACAGAAAGGTTTTAAAGGGGATACTCCAGTTACCTTTATTCGTGCAGAATACAATCATGTAGTTCTGGGAGACTCTGCAAAAATTACTATTTCTCCAGATGGAACTGCAAAATACAACTTCACTAGCAGTTTTGATTTCAATCCTGAAGGAGGAATCACTTTAGATGACCTCGCCCACAAACCAGTGTTCTGTAAGTCCTTGTGATTCTAAAAATGTTAATTATATGAGTATGGTATGAGGAGAATCTGAGGTATGTAGTAGTTGTATTAGGGACAGTTGAACATACCTTACCTCCTTAATCTAGGAATAACCGGTATACATTAAGACTTACCTGCTTCTGGTAGCAGTCATTGCCTACTAGTTTCAATCAGTTTATATCAAAGACTTTTGATATATGACTGAGTTTTGCAGCCCTTATCTCCTCAAATTGAGTTGAGAGTGCCTCCTTTATATTCCCAATACACTTTGTATTTAGGGTTGCCAGACTTAGTGCCCACCTACACACATACCTACATACACACACACACACACACACACACACACAAAGTACAATATTTGGGAGATACTTATGGTAAAAAGTTATTTGTTGTTTCTCTGAAATTTGAATTTAACTGGGCATCCTAAAATTTATCTGGCAAACTTATTTATACTCCTGTATACTCACCATACTGTATAACAATCATTAATTTGCCTGTGTTCCCTGCTAGAGGAGGATCTTCTTAAAATCAGGGGCTGTGTCTTATTTATTTCATAATTGCTAGAGCCTAACATAATGCTTGGGACATAAAGGCTCAATAATGACCATCTCCCTTCCCTATTGTGTCAGTTGAGACCATGAGGGGAGCCTGGACTTCCATACCCACCTGAAGAAACAAGGTGCTCTAATACAGTATCAAGTGGGGACCAGAACTCCCATTCCTGCTCTCAGTAACAAGGAACCACATCCCTTTTGTGTTAACAGAGGCTGAGAGAGGGAATTCTACCTCCTGCCTCCACCTGACAGTAATGAGGAACCACTGCCCTCCTCCCCTTTCCCTGACAAAATGGTGTCAGTAAAAGCCAGCTGAAACAGAAGGCTTAAATAATATCCAAAGCCTCAAAATATGATATGAAAACATCCAGGTTTCAATTGAAAATCACTCATAATACCAAGAACCAAGAAGAACTCAAAGTGAATTTTAAAAGACAGTCAAAAGACAACAATACCAAGATGATAGAGATGTTAGAATCTTCAGACAAAGAATTTAAAGAAGTCATGATAAAAATGCTTCAATGAGTAATTACAAACATGATGGAAATTTTAAAAAGTAGAAAGACTCAGCAAAGAAGTAGAACATTTCAGGAAAGAAATGGAAGATATAAAGAAAAATCAAAGGAAATTTTAGAACTGAAAAATACAATAACCAAAATAGAAAGCTCAGTGAATGGGCTCAACAGCAGAAGGGAGAGGAGAGAGAGACTTAGTGAACTAGAAGATATAATAGAAATACCCAATCTGAACAACAGAGAGGAAATAAAAAATTTTTTTAAAAATGAACAGAGCTTCAGGGACCCATGGGACTATAACAAAAATATCTAACATTCATGTCATCCTAGTTCCAGAAGGAGAAGAGAAAGGGGGAAGGGTTGAAAAAGTAAACAAAGAAATAATGGCTGAAAACTTTCCAAATTTGGCAGGAGACGTAATCTTACAGATTCAAGAAGCCGAGGAAACCCCAGAAGGATAACCCCACCTCCAAAAAAAATCCATTGTAAGAAACAGGGATTGAGAAACAAATTAAACAACACCGTGAGGAAAAATAAGAAGACAAATCCAGAGTCTGAGTCATTCTGTATGATAATTGACCTGGTGTCTTCAATAAATCAGTGCCATAGGAAAAAAAAGTAATGAGTACAGGGACTGTTATAAATGAGAAGAAACATAAACATGACAACCAAATGTAATGTGTGGACTTTGATTAGATCTTGGTTTGAACAAACCAGCTACAATATAAATTTTGGGTTAATGGGAAATAGTAAATACAGATTCGGCATTAGATGAATTAGGGAATTATATTTAATACTGTTACCACACTTGCTAGAGATGATAAAGGTATTATGGTTATATAGGAAAATCACATTTTTTATTTTGTGTATTTCAGTATTTAGGGGTGAAATGTCATGATGTCTGTATTTCAGAAAATAAAAATAGATGAAGCAAATTTGACATGTTAACAATTGTTAAATGTAGATGATGGGTATACGGATATTCATTACACTAGTCTCTACATTTTTGTGTATCTGAAAATTTTCATAATAAATATTAAGCACACACATGTAGTAATGCTGCAGTGAAAGACCTTGTGGGTCCCTCCAAGATTTGCTAAGCCCTATGCTAGGCAATATTGGAAGGTCCAGACCAATGTTTTTCAAACTGCAGATTGTGACTTTCTAGTTGTTCCTAAAATCAATTTAGGGGAATCTTGACCATTAATTTCCTATACATTAAATTAAAAGGAATAGAAAATAACTAAGGGGTTTTGAAGTAGTAAGTATAAATACTATATGAAACATTTAATAGTTACTGTGCCAGTTTGAATGTATTATGTCCCCCAAAATACCATTATCTTTGATGTAATCTTGTGTGGGCAATGTATTAGTGTTGATTAGATTGTAATTCTTTGAGTGCTTCCATGGAGATGCGCCCCACTCAACTGTGGGTGATGACACTGATTGGATAGTTTCCATGGAGGTGTTACCCCACTCATTCAGCATGGGCCTTGATTAGTTTACTGGAGCACTTTTTAAGCTCAGACAGAAGGAGCAAGCTTGCTACAGCCAAGAGGGACACTTTGAAGAACGCACAGAAGCTGAGAGTAGCTGCAGATGAGAGACAGTTTGAAGACAGCTGTTGAAAGCAGACTCTTGCTCTGGAGAAGGTAAGAGAGGACAAACACCCCAAGAGCAACTAAGAGTGACATTTTTGGGGAACTGCATCCTAGAGAGGAACATCCTGGGAGAAAGCCATTTTGAAACCAGAACTTTGGAGCAGATGCCAGCCATGTGCCTTCCCAGCTAACAGAGGTTTCCCAGGCGCAATTGGCCATCCTCCAGTGAAAGTACCCGATTGTTGATGACTTACCTTGGACACTTTATGGCCTTCAGACTGTAACTTTGTAATGAAATAAACCCCCTTTATAAAAGCTGATCCATTTCTGGTGTTTTGCATTCCGGCAGCATTAGCAAACCAGAACAGTTATCTTTATATATATGCGTGTGTACATGATCATGATGTAGAATCCATTTCTTACTATCAGTTGCGGACAGAAAGTTTGGAAGTCGCTAAGGTGATCCAGTATTCTCCACCAAAAGTCACTGATATTGGTGTATTCTAGGGTTTCAAATTCATATATCTTCAATTAAATTTCTTTGACAGTGTTTTGCTTGTTAACACCTTGGTTTTTTGATGGCTTAGCTAGAACTGATCTCATTTTTCTTGGTTTTGATTTTTCTAGTAACCATGACTGAAGTTTTACCAAAGGAAAAGAAACAGAAAGATGAGAAGACCTTAGTTCTTGGTCAAGCTGTGGTGGACCTTCTTCCTTTACTGGAAGGTCAGATATGTGATTTGTCCAAAAGCCAAAATAGTAAAGCTCATACAGTTTAACTCAAGAGAAGTGCAGAAATAAGGCTTGATGACCTTGAGGGATTTGAGGAAAAGATGAACATCTTTATCTGTGTCTGTTGTAGTGCTAATTTAACCCTTCCTTTTCTGGTTTCACTTGGTCTTGTTTTTGCAGGACAGAGTTCATTTGAAACGATGGCCCCATTGCACCCTGTGCCTGGCTCACTCCTAGAAACTCTTCGACCAGGGGCTAAGGTAATTGGAGTTTTAACTCTCATTTCAACTTGCCATTTAATCTAACAAGGCTGTGCTCTAATAAGGTTCAATTCATTTGAGTTCAGTTCATTGAACATCTTTTCACAAGCAAACATAGTGCTAGGTTCTGGGAAACAAAGATGAATAAAGCAAGATTCTACCTCCCAGGAGCCCACACTCTGCATATCACCGATTACAACCCAGTGTGATTAAATGGTGGGGGCTGGGGGACACAAGGTATAGCATAGGTATCAGTTTCTTTGTTCAGGGGTAGATGTACAGAAGGCTTAACCACAGATATGCCTCTTCAACCATGTTCTAAGATGGATTAAATTAAATAGTGCATGAAAACACCCAGCACACTTTCTGGTATGGTAGCCTGCCTTTGGTGATGGGAGGAGGGGAAGTGTGGCCTGCTATGCTGTGTAACTGCTTTGTCTTCTGGGCTGTGTTTCCCATTCCTCCTGAGGATCAGTAGATTCTTGGGGCACTGCTTTGCCACTCTGGTGCAAGTGCCCTGACAGCAGATACCACAGCTGCCCTCTGTAAAGGAGAGAGAAGGGCCACAGTCATCTAACTATTCCAAATGCAGTTCCCTAATTAACCATTCTGATAATTACCCTGGAACCCTCTGCTTCTTGTTGATTCTGACCTTTAAACTGCCACAAACCACTCCTTCATCTGCCCTGGTCGTCCTGCTTACGTTGTAGGATATGCTAGAGATAACGTTCTGCTCTTGGCTCTATCTCTGAATCACAGTACCTGGAGAACATTCTTTCAATGCTATGCTTGAAAATGATTAAGCTTGACCTTCCTACCTTGAACAGCGCTGTTAGATTCGAAGGAGATAATGCATTAAAAAAAAGAAAGAAAAAAAGAAGGGGAGAGACTCTGGCAATTAAAAAAAAAAAACTATATAATTTTATTCTTTCGCAGCAGTGCAGTCTTGAAGTGAAAGTGTTTGTATCAGAACCATTATTGACCACAGCTCAGATCTTAGGGGGCAATCTACTGAAGGTCACATTGGAGGCTGCCTACTCTGTGCCTGAGTCCTTCATTCCACTGGGTCCCCTGCAGAACTACATGGTTGGTCTGCAAGTTCCGTCGATTGGAGAGGTAAAGCCTGTTGTCAGATATTTATACAGATTTGAATATGACTACAATCAAATGACCATCTCTTCCTCAACTGCTAAACTTTCATTCAAATTATAGCTCAGTTAATGTCTGAGATTTATTTTAGGCTTAAGAAATAAAGTTTATTTGTGTTTTAGATACATATTTATATTTATAATTTATATATTTATCATATATTATGAATTATGTATAATTTATATTAATAAACATATACTTATGGCAGGAAATGTGTAAAATATTAAAAATTGTCAATGTTTTGGTGTTTTTCTCTTTGGATTATTTTTATGCATATGTTTTGTGGATTTTGCACAATGTATTTTATTATACAAAACTTTCTCTTAATTCCAGTTTACTCCTTAGACCAAATTTCTACATATGGAATGACTGGAGATGGGTCTTTTGAAGTTCTTAATAGAGATTTCCAAAATGCTTCTAAAAGGGTTACAATCAGTTAGTACTCCCACCTGCTTTATTGAGCAAGGGAAATGGTCCTATCTTGGCCGGTGCCTCAAGGAGGATAACTGCTTGGTTCAGAGTTGGTAGATGGTGACTCTGCACACCTCCCTTCGCATTGGAGATAAGGGACTTCTGTGATGCTCAAGGGTTGGGTTTTTCCACACCCCCCGGGGATGGGGACCTGCCACTAAGCAAAGAGCATGTATCAAGTAATCTTTGTGCAGTTTCCTCTCCTGGCAAGCTGCTGGGGCTGCTTGTTCCTGGTTTCAGGTTCAGCGTACAATCAGGCCATTCCAATAGACCTAATGTTTCCCTTAGGCTGCAAAATGGGAGCATATTGAAATATCTGCATGCAAACAAGCAAGAGAGGAAAAGTAGGGGTTAGGCAAGGCTCTTTTTGTGTGTTGGGCCTTGCATTCAGTACTCCAGCCAGCAGTTTACCACTTGCCAGCAGTTTACCACTTGCCCTAGGCCTTCACTTTTTCCCTTGTGCAAAGCCTAAGGTCAGCCAGAGATTGAGATATTAGGACCTTCTTATGTCTTTCCTGGGCATGCCATGAACATACACATAGGTTTCTAGATACTTAGGAATATGTTGGAAGCTTTCCTTAATCCCATATGTCTATCTAATTCCCCAATTTTTCCTTTTAAGCTTTTTGGTCAGCCTCTTGTCCTCAACTTGTCCTGCTTCCTCAGGCAAGTGTTCCGTTAAATAATTGTTGCTGATGGTTGTCGACAAGTGCCTTAGATAGAGCTCTTTGTTCAGTGAGTTCAGAGGGAGGTCAAATAAAGACAAGGCCAAAGAATGGAGCTTTCCAAGGAGCTTCCAGACAGTTCAAATAATGAATATTCTCTGGGGCTTTTGAGTAGCTCCAAACCATTCTGCCTTCTCCAGTGGCTGCTAGGATACTAGGCTGCTGGTTTTCAAAGGACTGTATTTGTGAAGCTGTTTTCAAGGCTATCATGGAACTGGGGAGAGGGCAATGAGATAGAGAAAGTTAATATGCCACAGAACCCATTGTTCTTATGAAGATTCAGCCATTTTCCTTGAATATACACTCCTCAGATTTTTCAAGACGTTAATTTCCAGAGTTCTGAAAAAGTTGATTTTGACTAATTTTAACAGTGTTCTCATTGCTTTTATAGAGGAGCAGATTTTCTGAGTTCTTGACTCCATCTACCATTCCAGAGATGTCCCTCCTTCAAAAAAGTTTTTTAAGGTTAACCCAAAGAACTAGAATTGTTGAGTTACAGGGTTTGCAGAGCTTAAATTTTACTAGAAGCTGCAAAATTGCTTCCCACAATTGTGTATGAATATATTTAATATATGATATATATGAATATATATGAAAGTATAAGAATACCATTTCCCTTCACATTTTTGGCAACAGTTGATATTTTCAGACTTTGATTTTTCCATTCTGATTATTTAAAATGGTATCACATTGTTTTCATTTGCATCTCATTGATTATTAATGATATAGTGTATCTTTTTATTTAAATGTTGGGTTTTTTAATTTGCCCTTCTATAAATTGCCTATTTATATCCTCTACCTGTTTTTTAATTTCAAGTATATTTTAAATAAATTTAAGATACGAAATTTTCTGTATTTTTAGCTCCTTGTCAGATTTAAGTTTGTTTTGTAAAGGATATTTTTTTAAAAAGGTATAATCATGACTCTCATATAAATATAAAATGACAAAGAATTTATCAGATATTTTGTTTTTCTAACTAATTAATAAGGAGATTAGTAAAATGTAAAAACCAGTTAGAATCTGAAGAAGTGGCCGGTATCTAGACACCCAGGAATGCTGAAAGGAATTTGCTAATAATTCCAAATGGGTCAGTAGCCATAGGACAGTAAACGATTCTATCTTTACTGGACAAAATACATTTGCATATCTATGTACAAGAATAATTTGCTTTATTATCAATATTCTAAAAATTAGGAAGTTAGAAAATTGCTTAGACAATGAACGTCACAGACCCCTCTGGAAAACCAGATAATCACAGAAGAGTCTGTAACAACACTCAACATTCCCTTGAAAATACACTTCAGTAAAATTTTTGTCTTCTATTTCAAAGTCTTACAATTTTTCCTCACATGTGGTATTTATTTCTATAGAAAGACTATCCCATATTATTCCGAAATGGAACACTGAAACTTGGTGGGGAGAGAGAACCTGTTCCCCGGCCCAAAAAATGGCCTATTGCCAACATTCTGGCCCCAGGAGCTAATAACATTCCCGATGCGTTCATCGTTGGTGGTCCCTATGAGGAAGAAGATGGAGAACTCAATCACCCAGAGGTAAGAGAGGTTGAAGTATGAGATTTTTATGATAAACTCAGGGTATTGAAGAAATATTTTGTTAGTTATTGTGAATCATCCAAAATAAAACAATTATCCATGTAATCCTGATGAAAATGTCTCCCAATTTCTTTTTTTTTAAATTAAATTCGGCCAATTTCTTAATGAATTTATTTTTGAATATGTAATAATGTAGTAACAATTCAAAATAAACAATGAAGAGGTATGTAGCAAAAGTCTCCTCCTCCTCCATCTCTCTCCCCATTCTTTCCCAGCTCATTTCCTTATAATCACCTTTGTTGTTAGTTTCACGTTTCCTTTCAGATACACTTTTCTGAATATAAAAGCAAATATATATATATATATAGTCAAAAGAAGACCCAGAAACAGACGCATTTAGAAAAGGAAAGAAAAATTTTCCTTTCAAGGAGTGCATGGGAGTCAGACTTCAGAAGGACTGGCTCACCATATGAAAAACAAACCAGTACTCAAAAGAAAATAACACAAAATTACCAGGGTTACCAAATTTACATTAGTTTGTTAATGATGGGAAAACCACAATTTTTCAATTGATTATTAGATTCACGAAGATCATAAGTATCTTCAGACATGCCCATAACAAAAGTGAGGGATAAAATTGTTTTTCTTTAGGGAATCCAGATTTACAGGAAACATTCACTCTTATTATTTATGGAACTAGAACTTGTCAGGAAGACCTGTTATTTTTGCTTTATATCAAGACATAGTATTTATTTCTTTTTTAACTGTGTAATATAAAGTGGTTAATCATATTAGCAGTAGGGGAAACTGTTGATTTTTTGTTTCGTAAACACATACCCATACTTACGTACACGTACGTAGTCCTTCCCCATCATTTTTTTTTTAAATTCAAATCATAGCACACTATATACACTGTTCTGCAATTTTTTTTCACTTTTTACTGTACCTTAAAGATTTTTTCACAATACTGTCTAAAGAGCCTTCTCACTCTTTTTCTGTCTTTATTTGTCCTTACTGTATGGCATGTCATTGTATGATACTTTAATTTACTTAAGCAGTCTCAGGCTGGTGGACATTTAGGTTGTTAAAATTATTCTTTTAAAAAATATTTTATTACAACACTTTAAGGGCATAGAAAATGTGTAAACACATTTGCAAATATTTCTGTGAACTAGCTGACAAGCATTAGTGGAAACATTAAATAAAAGAGTTTGTAAAACATTCAATAAAAGAGATTGATTATTTTGAATATATGACTCTAAATATTTCAAGTAATAGACATAAAGCCAGCAATATTGGAAAATACCGTGCAGTATCTTTTCTCATCATTGTGATCAGTGAAACATTTTCACTTTTATGTTTTATTTGGTTTGGGTTTTAGTTTCCTAGCTGCCAAAACAAATACCATACAATGGGTTGGCTTAACAACAGGAATTTATTGGCTCACGGTTTCAGAGGCTAGAGGGCTTGCTTCCTCCTGGGGTTGGTATCTTCTGGCTGGCTGGCAATTTGGGGGGTTCCTTGGCTTCTCCATTATATGGCAATGCACATGGCGGTGTCTTCTCTTTTCTCTTACAGGTTTCATTGACTTCCAGTTTCTGGCTGTTCCCTGTGGTTTCTCTCTTCTGTGTCTAATGTCCTTTGCTTAAAAGAACTTTAACCATATTGAATTAAGGCCCTCTCTCATTCAGTTTGGACACACTTTAACTATTAACATCTTCAAAGGTCCTATTTACAAATGGGTTCACACCCACAGGACCAGAGGCTCTGACTTGAACATGGCTTTTGTGGGGGACATGATTCAACCCCCAACAGCTTGCAGAGTTTAGTAGTTTTCAACTCTGGCTGCACATTAAAATTACCTAGAAAGATTTTAAAACAATGACAATGACCACCCCCCCACCCCATATCAATTACAAAAGAATTTGCTTTTAAAATAATATTAATGCCCAGGAATCGATATTTTAAAAAAGTATTTTTTTTAAAAAGCTTCCAGAATTCTAATATGCATCCAGGGTTGAAACCCACTGATCGAGGTTATATGAGTGAATTTGACACTTAGTATTGTATTGTTGTAAGGATTATGTAAGTAATGGATCTTACAGTACTTTATTAATAGTAAAGTGTCATAAAATTTAAAGTGGTGGCAGTAGTTTCAGTAGCAGTAGTAATAAAAGTATTGTGGTCAAATCCATTTACAGATTGCCCCGCAGATTGCGCAGGATGACACGTGGCACAGAAAGACAACAGTTTCTATCTATTTTACAGGACAGGGAATTTAGGAACCAAGCAGAGAGTGTCAAGAAAAGGATCATTTGGGACTTGGAAAGTCGCTGCTATCTTGATCCTCATGCAGTGATCAGGTAGGAAAAGGAAGGGAATATGTCTAGCCAACAATAACTGTGAGTGGGTTACTTTTTTTATTGTGCTAACACACACACATATATACACACACTATATAATATAAAATTTGCCATCTCAACCATTTTTAAGTATACAATTCAGTGGCATTAATTACTTTTACAAGGTCATGCTACCATTACCACCTTCCATTACTAAAATTTTTCATCATCCAAAAGAGAAACTCTTTACCCTTTAAGCAATAACTGCCCATTTCCCCTCCCCCCAGACCTTAGTAACCTCAATTCTTCTTTTTGTTTCTGTGAATTTGTTTATTCTAGATATTTCATATTATATGTGGAATCATACAGTATGTGTCTTTTGTGTCTGGCTTATTTCACTTAGTATAATGTTTTTCAGGGTCCATCCATGTTGTAGCATTTATCAAAACTTCAGTCCTTTTTATGTCTGAATAGTATTCTGTTGTGTGGATATGCTGCATTTTGCTTATCCATTTATCTGTTGATGACTCTTGGGATGTTTCCACCTTTTGGTTATTGTGAAAAATGCTGCCATGAACATTGGTGTACAGGTATCTGTTTGAATCCTTGCTTTCAGTTATTTGAGATATATACCTAGAAGTGAAATTTCCAGGTCATAGGGTAATTCTATGTTTAACTTTTTGAGGAACTGCTAAACTGCTTTCCACATCAACTACTCCATTTTACATTCCCACCAGCAATGCATGGGAACGCTTACCAACATGGGAATTCGCATCCTCACCAACACTTCTTATTTTCTTTTTTTAAAAAGTAATAGCCATTCTATTGGGTGTGTAATGGTCTACCATTATGGTTTTCTCTTTTCTTTGTTTTTTAATGTGAAATTTTTTCATTAGAGAAGTTACAGGTATACAGAAAAATCATGCAGAAAATATAATTCCAATACACGCCCCCCCCATTATTAACACCTTGCATTAGTGTGGTACTTTTGTTACAGTTGATGAAAGAATACTATTATAATTGTACTATTAACTATAGTACATAGTTTACATTGGGATTCACTGTTTGTGCTGTACAGTCCTATTTATTGTGGTTTTGATTTGTATTTCCTTGATAGCTAATGATATGGAACATCTTTTCATGTGCTTATTGGCTAGTGTATACTTATTTGAAGAAATGTCTATTCAAATCCTTTGCCTATTTTTTAATTAGACTGTCTTTTTGTTGCTGAGTTATAGCAATTCTTTATATATTCTTGATATTAAGCCCTTATCAGATCTATGATTTCCAGATATTTTCTCCCATTCTGTAGGTTATCTTTTCACTTTCTTGATAATGTCCTTTGATGCTCATTTTTAATTTTGGTGAAGTCCGGTTTATTTATTTTTTCTTTTATTGCTTGTGCTTTTGGTGTTATATCTAAGAATCCATTGCCTAAAAGAAGGTTCTGAAATTTTCCCCCTTTATTTTCTTCTAAGAGTTTTATGGTTTTATCCCTTATATTTAGGTCATTGATCCATTTTCAGTTAACTTTTGTATATGGTGTGAGGAAGGGATCCAACTTCATTCTTTTTGCCTGTGGATTTCCAGTTGTCCCATCACCATTTGTTGAAAAGACTGTTCTTTCCCTATTGGGTGGACTTGACACCTTTGTTGAAAATCAATTGGCCATTAGATGTATGGATTTATTTCTATGCTCTCACTTATATTTCATTTTCAGTCCTTTTTTTTCCAGTCATTATGCCAGTACCACACTGTTTTGATTACTGTAGCTTTGTAGTATGGGCAAGTTACTTTTGTTAACTTTACTTATATTTGAGTTAAGGCAATTTGAGGCTCTCTTCTGCCACCCATCCATATCAGTTAGAAATTACATTTATCTCCTAATAACAGTGATGGTGGCTTAAACACCATATGAAATAAGTCCAGAGCTGGTATGTATGGTGGCTTCCCAGGGTCATCAGGGATCCAAGTTCAGTCTCTCTACCTTCTTTAACATGTGCCTTCTATCCACAAAGTTGTTTCATGGTCAAAGATGGCTGCTAGAGCTCCAGCCTGCTTTCACATTCATGGCAGAAAATAGGAAGGGAGGCGTGGGTATGAGTGAAAAAGGATACATGCTAGCTTCCTCCACCCACCCTACCCACCTTTATGGAATCTTCCTGGAAATACAACCTGCCAACCTCTGTTTACATCTTATTGTTCATCTCCAAGACCCATATGAGGCTGGGAAATACAGTTTTAACTGGATACCTTGTTGCACAGACTAAATCTAAGTTTTGTTACTAAGGAAGAAAAAAAGACTAGATATTTTGTGAATAACTACCAGTCTCTGACACAGTGAGATGAGATGAGGAATGGGGGATTATCAATACATTTGATACACAAATTTGATAGCAATTCGAATGAACAGCTGTTTCTTTAATAGACTATTTTTAGAAGTTTTAGATTTACAGAAAAATTGAGCAGATAGTACAGAGTCCCCATAGGCCTCCCAACAGTTTCTTCTATTATTAACATCTTGCATTAGTGTGGTACATTTGCTGTAATTAATAAACCAATATTGATATTTTATTGTTAACTAAAGTTCATGATTTACATTCAGATTTACTCTGTGTGGTATAGTTCTATGAGTTTTGACAAATGCATAATGCTTTGTATCTACCATTACAGTATTATACAGAATAGTTTCACCACCCTAAAAATCTACTGTGCTTTACTTCTTCATTCCCTTTTTACCCCCAAATCCCTGGCAACTGCTTATCTATTTACTGTCTCTATAGTTTTGTCTTTTCCACAGTGTCTTAATATTGGAATCTTATAGTATGTAGCCTTTTCAGACTGGCTTCTTTGACTTGGCACTATGCATTCAGGTCCCTCTAGGTCTTTTTTGTGGCCTGATAGCTTATTTCGTTTTATCATTGAATAATATCTCATTGTATAAATGAACCACAGTTTGTTTATCCATTCTTCTATTGAAGGACATCTTGGTTGCTTCCAGTTTGGGGTGATTATGAATAAAACAGTTATAAATATTCTCTTGCATGTTTTTGTGTGACCATAAAATTGCAACTCAGTTGGGTAAGTACCTAAATATTGTGTTTTAATTCTAAGTATTAATATGAAAGCAATTGATTTTTATCTCTTAACTTTGTATCCTTCAGGCTTGCTGTAATCTATTAGTTCCAGGTATATTTTTTTGTTGATTCTTTGAGATTTTCTGTATAGATAATCAGGTCATCTGCAAAGAAAGACAATTTTATTTCTTGCTTCCCAATCTGTACACCTTTTATTCTCTTTTCTTGTTTTATTGCACTAGCTAGGACTTCCAGTATGTTAAATAGGATTGATGAGAGGAGACATCCCAGCCTTGTTCCTGATGTTACGGAGAAAGCATCTAGTTGAGAAGCTAATTTGAGAAACATTAGGTATGATGATAGCTGTAGGTTTTTGTAGAAGTTCTTTATCAAGTTGAGAGATATTCCTAGATATTCCTCTATTCCTAGTTTGCTGAGAGTTTTTATCATGAATCATTGTAAGATTTTGTCAAGTGCTTTTTCTGCGTCTATTGATATGATCATGGAATCATAAATGATATGATTTTTCTTCTTCAGCCTTTGATGTGATGGAGTACATTCATTTATTTCCAACTTTGAATCAACTTTGTATACCTGGAATCAGTCCTTCTTGGTCATTGATTTGCTAATGTTTTGTTGAGGATTTTTGTATCTATGTTCTTGAAAGGTATTGGACTGTAGTTTTCGTTTCTTGTAATGTCTTTATCTGGTTTTTGATAGGGAAATGCTGGTCTTATAGAATGAATTAGGAAGTATTCCCTCTGCTTCCATTTTCTGGAAGAGATTGTTTAGAATTGGTATTATTTCTTTCTTAAATGTTTCCTGGAATTCACCAACGAAACTTCTGGGCCTGGTACTTTGTTTTTCAGAAGGTTATTAATTATTAAATCAATTTCTTTAATAGATAGAGGTCTAATCATGTTATCTATTTCTCCTTATGTGAGTTTTGGTAGTTTTTATCTTTCAAGGGATTGATTTGTTTCCTCTAAGTTATGAAATTTGTGGTCATAGAAGTTTTCATAAAATTCTTTTGTCCATGGGATCAATTATTTTCGATCCTTTACATTTAAAGTACTTATTGATATAGCTGGATTAATATCTACCATATTTGTAACTGTTTTCCATTCATTCCACTTATTCTTTGTTTCTTTTTTGTCTTCCCTCTAGGTTTTAATTGGGCATTTTATATGATTCCATTTCCTCTCTTCTTTTAGCATATCAATTATACTTCTTTTTTAAAAAAATTTTAGTGGTTGTCCTAGAGTTTGCAATATACATTTACTACTCATCTAAGTCCACTTTCAAATAACACCATACCACTTCACAGATAGTACAGATACCTTATAACAGAGTATTCCCAATTCTTCTGTCCTGTCCCTTATAACACTGTTGTCATTCATTGCACCTAGTCATATGCTATAATTATAATTATTCAGTACATTGTTGCTGTTATTAGAATAAGCATTTATCTATTAGATTGTTAGAATAATAAGATTTTATTTTACCTTTTTTTAATCCCTCTTTAACTCTCTTCCTTTCTTTGTAGATCCGAGTTTCTGACAGATCATTTTCCTTCTCTCTGGAGAACTTCTTTTAGCATTTCTTGCAAGGCTCGTCTACTGGCAACAAGTTCCTTTGCTTTTTGTTTTTTCTAAGGAAGTCTTTATTTCTCTTTCACTTTTTTTTTTTTTCTGATAGAAATAATTTTTCCTTTTGAGTTTAAATTCACACCATCATTTTCTGTCTTGGCTGTTACTCTGGTAACAATAGGTCCGCATCTCTCAAGAACATTGCATGTGAACTGAGGCAGAACCAGTGTTAACCCAGGCCCCAAACCAGGGCTTTCAGAATAACAAGGAACAGTGATAACTAGCCTTTCCCTTCACTTAGAAAAAGATTGCGTATCAGAAAGACTAAATCTCTACTTTCCAAATGTAGAAAACCAAGAGTTCAGTGCAAAAATGGAAATCAAAATATATCAGGAATGAAGTATCTGATAACTTCATAGTACCTCCTCAAATACAAAAGGTCAAGATAGTTTTTGAGAAATAAATATCTGATAATCTGGCCTCTTCTATTAGGAATGGCCCCACTCCAGCATTTTGAAAGGAAGATGTTTTTGTTTCCTAAAGAAACAAAACACTCCTGTGTAATGATTTTTGGTTGTTGAGAATATTCAGCACATTATTTCAAAGTGGCAAAATTCAGGACAATCTGAGAAAAGAGAATTGAAAAGTGGCAGCAACATTTGCTGATAAAACCCCCATCTTTTACAGTGTATCTGTCAAGGGCCAAGAACTCGATCATCAAAGTAAGTTATTTTGTACATTACAGTGCATGGAATAACAGAATGAAAGACACTTTCTTGACGAGCAACCGAAAGGCACTTGCAAAAGGTCTGTGTCAATCTGAAATGGAAGGACCGGTACCCAGTGCCTCATGGGCTTCATTAGCTTGACCCCTCCTCTTTGGCCCCAGTGGGAGCTGTTTCTTCTAAACCTGCTGGCTTCTTCTCTTCCTCATCCTCTTTCTCCTCATCCTCCTGGGGATAGAGATCTGGGTATTTGTGCATGTATTCTTGCATGGCCTGGAACTGGTCTACACAGTCTAACTCCTTGACATCCTCCATGCTGTGGTGGAAGCAGGAAAAGGCCAACTTGATCTGTTCCGCACAGGGGCCACCAGCCATTCCCCCAAGGCATGGGCAGTTCCAGTTAATGTCTCCATTAGGCAGTATCAATCTGTGCTCCTCATAGGAGTCATTGGGTGTGTTGGCCACCAGCTCTGCATTGCTTGGAGTTTCATGGTCTTCTTTGGTCACAAATATGATTCAGACTTTCCCTTCCTGCTGGCAGTAGGCCATCGCTACAGCCCGTTGCTCAGACCTCACAGCAGCAGCAGTGGCAGTGGTGGCTGCTCCATGCCATGACCTCTCCTCAGGCAGCCTCTTTCACTTTTTAAAAAAATTAAAGTAGTTGTAGGTTTATAGAAACATCATGCAACATAACCTCCTCTCACACATTCAGCTCTCTCTATTTTTAACATTTTGCATTAGCGTGGTACCTTTGTTGCAATTCATGAAACAATATTATTATAACGATGCTATTAACTTTAACCCACTGTTATGTTAGGGTTCACTCTGTATTGTACAGTTCTGTGTGTGTGTGTGTGTGTGTGTGTGTGTGTGTAATAAGTTATACACAACCTAATATTTCCCTTTTTATCTTTTTTCAAATATACAACTCAGTGGTGTTAATTACATACACAAATTTTTGCCTTCATTCCCATCATCCACTGCTAAAACTTTTCCGTCACCCCAAACAGAAACTCTATACCAATTAAACATTAACTCCCCATTCTCCTTCCCCACTCAGCCCCTGGTAACCTGTATTCTAGTTTCTGACTTTATGAATATGCATATTCTGGTTACTTCGTATAAGCAAGATCATACAGTATTTGTACCTTTGTGTCTGACTTATTTCACTCAACATGATGTTTTCAAGGTTCATCCATGTTGTAGCATATATCAAAACTTCATTCCTTTTTACAGGTGAATAATATTCCATTGTATGTATATACAATGTATGTATACACATTTTGTTTATCCATTTGTCCATTGATAGACACTTGGATTGCTTCCACCTTTTGGTAATTGACAGTAATCCTGCTATGAATATTGGTGCACAGATGTGTGTTTGAGTCCCTGCTTTCAAATCTTTTGGGTATATACCCAGAAGTGAGATTGCTAGATCATATGGCAATTTTATACTTAATTTTCTAAGGAATTGTCAAACTGTTTCCCACAGTGGCTACACCATTTTACATTCCCTCCAACAATGTACCAGTGTTCCTATTTCTCCACATCCTCTCCAACACTTGTTATTTTCCATTTGTTTAATAGTAGCCATTCTAGTGGGTGTGAGATGGTATGTCATTGTGGTTTTGATTTGCATTTCTTTGATAGCTAATGACTTTGAGTATCTTTTTGTGTGCTTCACAGAAATGATATTCAAGTATTTTCCCCATTTTTAAATTGGGTCATGTGCCTTTTTTGTTGCTGAGTTGAAGTTCTTTATATATTTTGGATATTAAACCTTATAAGATATATTGTTTCCAGATATTTTCTCCCATTCTGTAGGTTGTCTTTTTACTTTATTGATAAATTCCTTTGATGCACAAAAGTGTTTCATTTTGATGAAGTCCCATTTATCTATTTTTTTCTTTTGTTGCTTTTTCTTTTAGTGTAAAGTCTAAGAAATTATTGCCTATCACAAGGTCCTTAGGGTGCTTCCCTGTGTTTTCTTCTATGAATTTTGTAGTTTTGGTTCTTATGTTTAGGTCTTTGATTCATTTTGAGCTTAACTTTTGTATATGGTGTGAGGTTGGGATCCACCTTCATTCTTTTGCAGCTGAATATCCAGTTTTCCCAGCACCATTTGTTGAAGAGACTGTTCTTTCCCAGTTGAATGGACTTGGCACCCTTGTTGAAAATCAGTTGGACATAGTTGTGAGAGTTTATTTCTGCGTTCTCAGTTTGATTCCATTGGTCTATATGTCTGTCCTTATTCCAGTACCACGCCGTTCTGATTACTGTGGATTTGGGGAAGTGTTGAGTCCTCAAACATCATGTCTCTTTTTCAAGATGGTGTTGGTCATTCAGGGCTGCTTACCCTTCCATCTGAATTTGATGATTGGTGTTTCCTTTTCTGTAAAGATGTCTGTTGAAATTTTTATTGGAATTCCGTTGAATCTGCATGTATTGCTTTGGGCACAATTGATATCTTAACAATATTTGGTCTTCCAAGCCATGAACACAAATGTCCGTCCATTTATTTAGGCCTTTGATTTCTTTTAGCAATGTTTTGTAATTTTATGTCTACAAATCCTTTACATCCTTGGTTAGAGTTATTCCTAGATTATTTGATTCTTTTAGTTACTATTATAAATGGAACTTTTCTTGTTGTAATCTTCAGATTGATCATTAGTGGCATTAGAACACCACTGATTTTCTTGTACCATGTCACTTTGCTGAATTTGTTTATTAGCTCTACTAGCTTTGTTGTGGATTTTTCAGGATTATCTATATATAGGATCATGTCATCTGCAAATAGGGAGAATTTTACTTCTTCCTTTCCAATTTGGATGCCTTTTATTTCATTTTCTTGCCTAATTGCTCTGGCTAGAACTTCTAGTACAATGTTGAATAACAGTGGTAGCAGTGGGCATCCTTATATTGTTCCTGATTTTAGAGGGGAAGGCTTTCAGTCTTTCACCACTGAGTATGATACTAGCTTTGGGTTTTTTATATATGCCCTTTATTATGTTGAGGAAGTTTCCTTCTATTCCTAGTTTTCTAAATGTTTTTATCAAGAAATGGTGCAGGCAAACATTGGGACTGGCGGTTTGATGTGCTGAGCCCTTGAGCATGGGACTTGCCCTTATGAAGCTCATTACCACAAAGGAGAGTCTAAAGTTGTATGTAATGGTGCCTAAGAGTCTCCCCCTGAGTACCTCTTTGTTGCTCAGATGTGGCCCTCTCTCTCTCTAACTGAGCCATCTCGACAGGTGAACTCGCGGCCCTCCCCCCTACATGGGACCCGACTCCCAGGGGTGTAAATCTCCCTGGCAACGCAGAGTATGACTCCCGGGGATGAATGTGGACCCGGCATCATGGGACTGAGAGTATCTTCTTGACCAAAAGGAGGATGCAAAATGGGATGAAATAGTTTCAGTGGCTGAGAGATTCCAAATGGAGTCGAGAGGTCACTCTGGTGGACATTCTTATGCACTATATAGATAACACCTCTTAGGCTTTAATGTATTGGAATAGCTAGAAGTAAATACCTGAAACTACCAAACTCCAACCCAGCAGTCTGGACTCCTGAAGACAATTATATAATAATGTAGATTACAAGGGGTGACAGTGTGATTGTGAAGACCTTGTGGATCACACCCCCTTTATCTAGTGTATGGGTGAGTGGAGGAATGGGGATAAAAACTAAAGGACAAATGGAGTGGGATGGGGGGATGATTTGGGTGTTCTTTTTTCACTTTTATTTTTTATTCTTGTTCTGGTTCTTTCTGATGTAAGGAAAATGTTCAGAGATAGATTGCGGTGATGAACGCATAACTATGTTATCATACTGTGGACAGTGGATTGTATATCATGGATGATTGTATGGTGTGTGAATGTATTTCAATAAAACTGAATTTAATAAAAAAAAAAAAAGAAGAAGAAGAAATGGTGCTGGGTTTTGTCAAATGCCCCTTCTGCATCAACTGAGATGATCGTGCGGTTTTTTTTCCTTTGTTCCATTAATATGGTGTGTTACATTAACTGATTTTCTTATGTTGAACCACCTTTTCATACTTGGGATAAATCTCACTTGATCATGGTGTGTAATTCTTTTAATATGATGTCAGATTCAGTTTGCTAGTATTTTGTTGAGCATTTTTGCATCTATATTCATGAGAGATATTGGTCTGTAATTTTCTTGTCTTGTGGTATCTTTATCTGGCTTTGGTATTAGGGTGATATTGGCCCCATAGAACAAGTTAGGAGTGTTCCTTCCTGTTCAGTTGTTTTGGAAGAGTTTGAGCAAGATCGATGTTACTTCTGGAAATGTTTGGTAATATTCACTGTGAAGCCATTTGGTCCTGGTTTTCCTTTGTTGGAAGGTTTTTGATTACTGATTCAATCTCTTTACTAGTTATTGGTTTGTTGAGATCTTCTATTTCTTTTTGAGTCAGTGTAGATTGTTTGTTACTAGGAATTTGTCCTTTTCATCATAATGGGTTATCAAGTTTGTTAGCATACATTTGTTCATAATATCCTCTTTTAATCCTTTTTATTGCTGTGGGGTCAGTAATAATGTCCCCCTTTTATTTCTGATTTTAATTATTTGTATCCTTTTTCTTTTTTTGTCAGTCAGCTAAAGATTTCTCAATTTTTTGATCTTTTCAAAGAACCAACTTTGAGTTTTATTGATTCTATTGCTTTTTCATTCTGTATTTCATTTATCTACATTCTAATCTTCATTATTTTCTTCCTTCTGTTTTCTTAGGTTTAGTTTGCTCTTATTTTTCTGGATTTTCCAGTTGTGAGTTTAGGTTTCCAATTTGAGAATCTTTCTTCTTTTTTAATATAAGCATGTAGAGCTATAAATTTCCCTCTCAGCACTGCCTTTGCTACATCCCATAAGTTTTGGTATGTTGTGTTTAATTTTCATTCACCTCAATATGTTTCCTAATTTCCTTTGTGATTTCTTCTTTAACCCATAGGTTGTTTAAAAGTATGTTGTGCACCAGAAAGGTACAGTCTTTTGGGAGAACGTGTGGCCTCACCAACATCTTGATTTTGGATTTCTTGCTTTCCAAACCTTGAGCCAATAAATTCTTGTTGTTTAAACCAACAGCAAAAAAAAAAAAGTATGTTGTTTAGTTTCCACATATTTGTAAGTTTTCCGTTTTTCCCTCTGTTATTGATTTCTAACTTAATTCCATTAGGGTCAGAGAACATACATTGCGTGATACCAATATTTGTGAATTTATTGAGACTTGTTTTGTGAGCCAATGGATAATTTATCCTGGTGAACTTTCCATGAGCATTAGGGAAGAATGTATAGTCTATATTCTTCAGTGTTCTATATCTGTTAGGTCTAGTTGGTTTAGAGTAGTGGATGAGTCTTCTATTTCCTTGTTGATCTTCTGTCTAGATGTTCTGTCTACATATCTGTTCTTGCATACTGTCTACTTTTCCTATTAGAGCCCTCAATATATTAATCATAGTTGTTTTACATTCATTATCTGATGATTCCAAAATTTATATCGTATCTGAGTCTAGTTCTGATGTTTGCTCTCTCTGTTCAGACTCTTTTTGCCTTTTGACATGCCGTATAATTTTTTGTTGAAAGCTGATTATGATATATTGGGTAATAGAAACTGAGATAATTAGGCTTTTAGTATGAGGTTTTACGTTAATCTGGCTAGGAGCTGAGCTGTATTTAGTGTTTGCTGTAGTTGTAAGAGACAGAGACTTCAGTTTCCTTGTTTTTTGGTTCTTGTTTTTTCTCCCCTGTTGTATTTGAGTTTCCCACAAATTATTTCTTAATAGAGTCTGTGTTTCCCACTCTCTCATTTGTAATCCACTGTGATTATACTGGAGCTCTGCTGGTGTGGTGGTAAAATGTTGGGAAGGGAAAGTGTTCTATAATCTTATGATTAAATCTCATTTTATTTTAGTGTGCCTGAGTCTCTGGTTTGTAAACTATACAGATGTATTTCTTTCCTTTTTTTAATTCTCTTGCATGAAAGGCAAGAGAGGTCTGGAAGTGTCTAATTGCTTTTTCCCCAGGTCAGATAAGACTCTGATAATGTGGTTTTCCTTAGAGGGCAAGTCTTTGTTATGGAGAACATTTTGGGCATATTTCAAAATGGTTCCTCTTCCCTTCTCACCATCTGAATTTCCTCTGATCTCCACTGTGAGAATCTGGTAAGTGTCCTGGAGTTAAAAACCCACAAAAGTGTATGTGTGTGTGTATGTGTGTGTGTGTAGGAAAGCCTAAGACTGGGCCTCCAGTAGTTTTTAACCTCTCACTGTAGTCTACAGTCAGCCTCCAGCAATTCATCAAAATTACCATTAATGTGTTCCAATATTTACTGGTTCTAGCACTTGTGTTCCTGGCAAGTTCATCTTGGCTGTGATTCTCTATATCTACCTGTCTCTTCGTATTTTGGGATGGCAGTTTGTCTTGTGACCTCAATTCTCTGATGGATATAAGCACAACATTGATTTTCAGTTTGTTTAGCTTTTTACTTATTGTAAGGAGGGAGCCCATTACATGTCAGAGTTAAAACTGGAAGTCCTGGTCTGATTATATTCATAGTAGAAATAAACATGTTTTTTACTATTTGCAGACTTGTTTTAGTTTCCTGGGCTGCTCAAAGCAAATGTCATGAAATAGGTTGGGTTAAACAACGGGAATTTATTTGTTCATGGTTTTGAGGCTTGGAAGATGTCCAAATCAAGGCATCATCAAGGCATTGCTTTCTTCCCAAAGATCAGCTGCTGGTTATACTTGGCTCCTCTATCACATGGCAAGGCACATGGTGGCATCTGCAGGTCTCTTCCTTCTCTTCCGGGTTTTGCTGATTTCATCTGCTTGTTTCTGTGGCTTTCTTTTTCTTTGTCTGAATTTTATTCTTTTACAAAAGGCTCCAGTAATAGGATTAAGACCCATCCTTATTGAGGTGTGTCACATTTTAATGAAGTAGCCTCATCAAAAGGCCCTACTTAAAATGGGTTTATGCCCAGAGGAAAGGGTTAAATTTAAGAACATGTGTTTCTGGGGTATATACCACTACGCTTCCACCCTCTGAACCTCAGAAAGATGTTCTTTTTATACGCAAAACACATTCATTTCATCACAATGTCCCAAAAGCCTTAAGTAGTTTCAGTAACAATGCTAAATACAAAGTCTCATCAAAATCAGTTATGAGTATGGTCTTCCTGGGCACAATTCCCCTCTGTCTGTGGACCTAAGAAACCTAGAGAGTAAGTTATCTGCCTCCAGTATACAAAGGAGGGACAGTCATAGGATAAACATTTCCATTCTAGAAGGAAGAAATTGGAAGGAAAACAGAGGTCACAAGTTCCAAACAATTCTGAAACCCAGCAAAGCATATTGCACTGCTTGAAATCTAATATATAGACCTTGAAATCTAATATTCTGTTAGATTTCAAAGTCTGAGAGTCATCTGTGGAATAATGTTTTATTTTCTGGGCCTGATGGAGCCGCAGCCCCACCTCTTCCAGGTGTTTGCCCAGTAGCCACGCTCTCCTCGAACAATTAAGTGAAGACTCCACCCTCTCAAACACTGGGGTGAAGGCCAGGCCCTCCACATTCCTCAGGGCACAGGCTCCACCATCTCAGAACACTGGGGTGGCAGCACACTTACTGAGCAATGGGGTGGAAGGCCTACCTTCTCCAGGCGCCATGGCAGACACATCCTTTCCACGTGCATGGGTAGGCCTGCTCTCCTGGCCTGAGAAAATGTCTTTAGTCCAGACCACAACTTCCATGGTTCTGCCCTTGAGGTGATTTTTCTTTTAATCTGTCCCTTTTCTGTCCCTGTTAGTCCACGTTGGCAGATCTTGCAAAAAGCCTTTTTTTTGCATGTTGTACACAGGGCCCCAAACCATCAGACAAATGCGGTTTCCACAAATTTTTCCTGTATGACTGCATTTCCAATCCTGATTTCCCCTGAAATGGTTGACTTATTCTGTTTTCCAAACCATCAATTTCTGGTTTCTTTGTACCCAGGAGCTCAGTTCTCAGCTTATCCCTTTCTTCAGAATCGCATTTTACTATATGCCACAAGATTTAAGAACGTTTCTCTAGGACACATACAGCTTCAAACCACCACACTTATTTATTTCTTTACGGTGAATCACTGGAAGTAGAATTTCCAGGTCAAAGATTATGAGCAATTTTAACATTTTTGATTCACATTGCCAAACTGCTCTCAAAAATTTATAGGCCTCTGCTAGCAATAGAGAAGAATTATATTTTGGAATTTTATAGATTTGTGAAGGATAAAAAACCCCACCTACTTATAAATGTGTATTCCATTACTTTCTAAAAGAGAAGGATACTTTCCTTTGACCTAAATTACTAATCCTGTTTTTGCATCTAATGTTAATATGTTGATTCTTGATTTGCAGTTTTCAAAAACGAATTGCTGACTGCCGATTTTGGCCTGTAGAGATAACAAGAGTCCCTCTGGTTGTTGTACCTAAAGGGAAAGCTGCAAAAATTGATAAGGTAAATATTTTCATTAATTTTTTCTGCTTCTAATTCTGATACCAAAAAAAAATAAAAATAAAAATAAAAATGTGAAGTGATGCAGCTGTTCTCCCTAGGGTGATCAGTTTTTTGTTGTTTGCCTAGAACTCTCCCAGTTTTAGCACTGGACATCTTATGCCCCAGGAAACTTCTCAGTACCAGGCAAACAGGCTAGTTGGTCACCTGTTTTCCACTCAAAGTTGTTTAAGATTTATTCCCAAACATCATGTTTCCCTTTATTATAATTTACCATAAGTAAAACCATATGAAATGGCAATTTTTATAAGTCATCAGTGGTCACATGATTAAACTTTATACTTTTGAATTTCTTTTCAATTTACCTGGTCAAAATGTTTTAGCCTGTTGATTAAAGTAATAGTCTTCATAAGTGTACCACTATTCTGGAAAGATAAAGCTTTATGAGCCTAGGGCACATTCTCTACTGAGCATACCTGGTCTTCTCTGTTCATAAATTCCCCAAGGGTCGGGGTCTTATAGGCTATTTTGTATCTTCACAGTACCTAGCATGATGCCTAAATTATTTGATTTAAAAATAGGGTTTTTGGCATAATAAAAATACTATCACCATATATAACCATTTCCCCCTTTGTAATATATAATATGCATTGGCTAACTTTCCTTAAATTTCTATATGATATAATAGTATCACATAAACATAGCACTTTTTAATCTAATTTCTACTTATTATTATATAAGGAGAAATCAAAGATATAATTTTTAAGCTTTGGGGATTTAAATGTGTTTTCTTTCCCTAAAGTGATTTTTTCCTTATAGAAGTTTACAATGGCAAACCATACAGCCATTAAAAATTATGTTGAGGTATATTTATTCATATGTTCTTCTTTGTAATGAGAGGTTAGATAGAATCAGGCTGACAAATATAGGACAATGGATTATCTTTTATCCTTCTTCATCCATGGTAGATATTGGTAATCGATCAAAGCACTCTTTCCTATTGAACCCAAATAAGGACACAGACTCTCAACATAGCACTCTAAAACACCACCAGCTGCTTCAAATCTGGGCATAAATTAATACCTGTTTGTCATCACTTATTCAGAGGATTTCTAAGGTCCCTTTCACCCACGAGAGTCTATGAACTAAAAGCCAAATCTCTTGAAATCTTTTAAGTTTTTGTAGTTATTGTTGTTGTTTTACAAAGCCTCACTTTCTCCTAAGAAGCAATATGGTAAAATTGACTTTTTTTGTTCATTAATTTGATTCAGCTACTGCTTTAACTGTTCATTAACACTGTTTATATGCATTATGTCAGTGATCATAGTATTATTAAGTTCATTTTCAAGAAAAAGCAACTGTGACCCAAAATGTCTAAGTCACCAGCCCAAAGTCACATAGCTAATTAAGTAGCTGAGCCAGAGCTTAAAGGTGGGTCTCCAAACTCATGATTCAGAGTTACATACCTATGCTGTATCACCTGATAGCACTAACAACTCTATGGTTTTATTCCTCTAGAATGAAGATGAAAGTCAGCTTTCATTTCATGGTGTGGCTTATGTTAATATGGTGCCACTGCTGTATCCAGGTGTGAAGAGGATTCGGGGAGCTTTTCATGTTTATCCTTATCTAGACAGTACAGTCCATGAAAAGGTAAGAAAAGATTGCATAGAAAGTATCACTTGGATTTATCCTTTGTACATGTTCTTACTTATGTCTTTAACATACACACCTTTGCAATTGATATTTATAATCAGGTGGCAGACTGGGATGTCAAATATAAAGCCTTGCAGTCATTCCTCCATTGAGCCTTACAACTTTGGAAAATGAAAAGCCCCAAACCAAAAACAACCCAAATCTCCATCAACAGGTGAACAGAAAAACAAATTGTGTGGTATATCTATACAATGGTATACTACTCAGCAATAAAAAAGGAATAAATTATTGATATATATGATAACATGGATGAATCTCACATCCATTGTGCTAAAGGAGAGAAACCAGACAGAAAAGAGTACCTACAAATAGTATGTATATAATGATTCCATTTATATAAAATTCTAGGAAACTAATCTTTAGAGGCAGAAAGCAAATTGGTGTTGCTTGAGAAGAAGGGTAGAAGGAGGAAAGATAACAAAAGAATGTGGGGACTGTTTCACAGATCTGTATATAGCTAATCAGATTGTGTGCTTTAAGTATGTACAGTTCACTGTACTTCAGTTTTACCTCAAGAGTTGTAAACAGAACCGTTAGGATAATAAAAGGAGTCTGTTGTGTTAACTATGCAAAAACTTAAATCCATTTGCTGATTGATGAACTAGAATATGGTTTGTTCAGTTTTTAGGTGTTAAAATGTTAGAATCATAATTATATATGCTGGAAAAGAGTCAATTTTACCATATTGCTTCTTAGGAGAAAGTGAGGCTTTATAAAAAACAACAATAATGATGGCAGAGACTTATTACTGTTTCTTCATTATTAGGGCAGTCATTTGTCAGTAATATACTATGTGAAAGATCCTTCAACTATTTGCAAACCAATTGAGTAATACATTCTTTCCAATCCAAAATCCCACTTATAAGGGTTTAGTCTAAGAAAATAATTTAATAGAATCAAATCCCCACATTCATGAAAACTTTCTGGAACATGGAATAGAAAAAAATGAAAAATAATGTTAAATGTCTATTAATAGAGAAGGGCTTAGTAAATAATGATAAATAATAATGATGGAAAATGTGTCTATTAAAAAGGGTAATTGCTAGTACTTTGTTATAGACAGTTACATGTGCAAACTAATGCCAAAGTGACAGAGCATCTGTCAAAATATATTTCAAATGAATTTATTAAATTAAATGTGAAAACTATAAAAATAGAAGTGGCTATTAATTAAGCTATGAATTAAGGGAAGACTTCCTAAGCTTGAAAACAATGAAAGATATAAAAGAAAAGATTTAGATTATTAAAAAATGAAAAGCTTTTATATATTTAAAAAAACACCATAAACAAAATTACAAGGTAAGTGACAAAATGGGGAAAATACTTGAATCGTGAAAATCAGAAAGATAGCTAATATTCCTAATACAGTATTTAAGTACTTTTTAAAATGTATAGGAAAACCACACAAATTTTTTTAATAGGCAAAGTACATGAACAGAGAGTTCACCAAAAAATATATATACCATTGGCCAATAAATAAAAGAAGAAATATTTGGCCTTATTTATAATCAAAGAAATGCAAATCTAAATAAAAATAAATATTTTTTCCCTTCCAAATTAGACAATACTTTAAAATATGATCATGCCTCCATTGTTGGCAAGACGTGGTAAAACAGCAACTCATTTTCACTGTCAATAGGAGTGTAAGTTGGTACAAACTTTCTACAAGAAAATTTTATCAATATGTATTAAGAAGCTGTGCTGGTTTGGATGTATTATGTCCCCCAAAATGCCATTATCTTTGATGCAGTCTTATGTGGGCAGGAAACATATTGGTGTTGATTGGGTTGGAGACTTTTGATTGGATGTTTCCATGGAGGTGTGATCACTAAACTGTGGGCGAGATCTTTCACTGGATAATTTCCATGGAGGTGTGGCCCCGCCCATTCAGAATGGGCCTTGATTAGTTTACTGCAGCACTATATAAGCTCAGACAGAAGGAGTGAGCTTGCTACAGCCAAGAGGGACACTTTGAAGGATGCACAGGAACTGAGAGAGGAGCTGCAGATGAGAGACTGTTTGAAGACAGCCGTTGAAAGCAGACTTTTGCTCTGGAGAAGCTAAGAGAGGAAAAACGCCCCAAGAGCAACTAAGAGTGACATTTTTGAGGACCGACAGCCTAGAGAGGAACGTCCTGGGAGAAAGCCATTTTGAAACCAGAACTCGAGTAGAGCCAGCCATGTGCCTTCCCAGCTAACAGAGGTTTTCCGGACACCATTGGCCATCCTCCAGTGAAGGTACCCGATTGTTGATGACTTACCTTGGACACTTTATGGCCTTAAGACTGTAACTGTGTAACCAAATAAACCCCCTTTTATGAAAGCCAATCCATTTCTTGTGTTCTGCATTCTGGCAGCATTAGCAAACCAGAACAGAAGCTTAAGAAAACTTACATCTTTTCACATAGTACTCTAAGTTCTAGGAATCTATTTTAAGGAAATAATTAGAAGTGTATCCAAATCTTCTATATAAAGATATTCTTGATTAACCTGTGGGAAGCAGTGTATCATAATAGAAAGCTTATGGCCTCTGAAGTGAGGCAGCCTGGAGTTTGAATTCTGTAACTGCCATTTACTAGTGGGGTGACTGTGGGCAAGGGACTGAATTTTTCTCAACTTTAGTTTGTTCATCAGTAAAATGGAGACAGTGCTTATTTCATAGAATTGTTTTACATATTAAATGAGATACAATATGTTAAGCACTAGGAATTTAGTTGGCACACAGAAAATTTTAGCTAATATTTTTATTACATTAAAAATGATTCTTATGAAAATTTTAATAAGATGAGTGGATGCATGTGATAGTCTCTTATATTACTTTCTTAGGGCTGCTGTAACAAAATGCCACAAACTGGGTGCCTTTAAACCCAGGTATTTATTCTCTCACAGTTCTAGAGCCTAGATGGCTGAAATCAAGGTGTCGGCAGGGCCATGCTTCCTCTGATGACTCTAGGGAAGAATCCTTCTTTGCCTCTTCCTGGCTTCTGGTGGTAGTAGCTGTCCCTGGTGTTCCATGGCTTGTAGCTGCATAACTCCAGTTTCAATCTCCATCTTCACATGGGCTTCTCACCTGTATGTCTCTGTCTCTTCTCTTCTTAAAAAGATGCCAGTCATATTGGATTAAGGCCCACCCTAATTCAATATGATTTTATCTTAACCTGATTACGTCTGCAAAGACCCTATTCCAAATAAGGTCACATTCACAGGTAAGAGGGCTTGGGACTTTAGCATAACTTTTGAGGGGACACAATTCAACCCATAACATCTGTTAGATGAAAAATCAGGATATAATGCTGGATTCAATATGATCATAACTATTTTTTAAATGCACAGAACATATTGGAGAGGTGGTATTTCTGGCTGTGTCTAAGTGAGGAGGGTCAGTGAGCAAATTGACAAGAAAGCCGTTTTAGTGCTCCAGAAATTGACCAAAGACATCAACAAACTGAGAAGTGTTAATACATGAAAACCTATGGAGTTTGAGGCATTCTTGCCTGGGTCTGTTCCCACCCCCTTCATTTCAGTCCATATAAAAGTTCCTCCAGGGCAGAATAGGTTGTGAGGACCAGCAGCTTGGCTGCCACAGCCAGAGAAGGCTCTTACAGGTTGAAGCATTGAGTGAAGGACCCAGACCAAACAGTGTTGTTGATTGATGTGGTTATCTTGGTGGAAGGCAGCCAGGGTACTTGTAATGAAAGTCCCAGAGAAGAGAATAGAAGGGGCAGAAAAGATATTTGGAGAAATAATGTCTGAAGACTTCCCACATTTGATGAAAACATTAATCTAGATATCTAAGAAGTACAGGAAATCCCAAGTAGGACAAACACATAGAGATTCACAATATATACATGATAAACTGTTGAAAGGCAAAAGACAAATTTGCAAAAGCAACAGGAGAAAAACCACTCATCACTTATAAGGAGCATCAGTACAATTAATAGCTAACTTTTCTAGTGAAGCAATGGAGTACAGAGGTTTGAAATGACATATTCAAAATGCTGAAAGAAAAAAAAAAAACCTTTCAACCAAGAACTTTATATCCAGCAAATCTATTCTTCAAAAAATGAAGGTGAAGTAAAGACCTTCCCAGATAAACAAAGACTGAGAGAATTTGTTGCTAGCAAACCTGTCTTATAAGAAATACTAAAGCTTTGAAGTCCTTTGGCTTGAAAGGAAATGATACCATTTGGTAACTCAAATCCACAGGAGGAAATAAAGAGCACTGAAAATGGTAAAGTATGAGTTAATATAGAATAGTTTACAAATATATTTTTCTGATATCTTTACATCTATGTAAGTTATAAACCCAACAATATCACCTTATAGCTAATGTTTTACACAATCATGTCTTTCAAAGAATTTAAGAATAAAAATGTATGTAACAGTAGCTCAAAGGAGGAGGGATGCATATTGTAATCTCTAAAGTAATCCCTGGAGAAAATAACGTGTGTGTGTGTGTGTGTGTGTGTGTGTGTGTGTGTGTGTGTGTGGCAATTATATATTGTGCCAGTTTGAATGTATTATATCCCCCAAAATGCCATTATCTTTGATTTATCTTTGATACAATGTTGGGTGGGCAGGAAACATATTGGTGTTGATTGGGTTGGAGACTTTTGATTGGATGTTTCCATGGAGATGTGATCACTCAACTGTGGGTGAGATCTTTCACTGGATAATTCCATGGAGGTGTGGCCCTGCCCATTCAACATGGGCCTTGATTAGTTTACTGGAGCACTACATAAGCTCAGACAGAAGGAGCAAGCTTGCCACAGCGAAGAGGGACACTTTGAAGAAAGCACAGGAGCTGAGACAGACATTTTGAAGACGGCCGTTGAAAGCAGACTTTTGCTCCAGAGAAGCTAAGAGAGGAAAAATGCCCCAAGAGCAACTAAGAGTGACATTTTTGAGGAACTGCAGCCTAGAGAGGAACGTCCTGGGAGAAAACCATTCTGAAAGCAGAACTCTGGAGCAGTCGCCAGCCACGTGCCTTCCCAGCTAACAGAGGTTTTCCAGGCACCATTGGCAATCCTCCAGTGAAGGTACCTGATTGTTGATGACTTACCTTGGACACTTTATGGCCCTGAGACTGTAACTGTGTAACCAAATGAACCGCCGTTTGTAAAAGCCAATCCATTTCTGGTGTTCTGCATTCCTGCAGCATTAGCAAACCAGAACATATATCCATATGCAAAAATGACTGTTAGGCCTTTGTCTCACAGCATACATAACAATCAATTCAAAATGGATCATAGGCCCAAATGTAAAAGCTATAAACTATTAAACTTCTAGAAGAAAACATAGGAAAAAATGTTCCTGACCTTGTGTTAGGCAATGATTTCTTAGGCCTGACACTGAAAGCATGATAAATAAGTGGAAAAATTATATTTCATCAAAATTAAACATGTTTGCACTTCCATGAGCACCATTAAGAAAATGAAAAGACAAGCCATGGACTGGGAGAAAATATTTGCAGGTCATCTCTCTGATAAAGGACACGTATCTGGAGTATATAAAGATCTTTTACAACTCAATAAAAAAAAGACAAAATCCAATTTTAAAGGGCAAAGTATTTGAATAGGCATTTCACTGTAGATAAACAAATGACTAAAAAGCACGTGACAGAATACTCAACATCATTATCCATTAGGGAAATGCAAATTAAAACCATAATGAGGTCTCACTACATACCCATTAAAATGGCTTTAATAAAAAAAGACAAATGATATCAAGAATTGACAAAGATGTGGAGAAACTAGAACCCTCATATGTTGCTGGTGGGAATGTAATATGGTACACCCACTTCAGAAAACAGTCTGGCAGTTACTTAAAAAGTTAAACAAAAGCTTACCAAACAACCTAGCAAATCACTCCTAGTGAAGAGAAATGAAACCTGTGTCCACCCAAATACATGTATGCAAATATTTATAGCAGCATTATTCGTAATAGTACCAAATTTATAACATTTCAATGTCTAACAATTGGTGAATGGATGAACAAGGGAATACACAAGCAATTACAAGGAATATTCAGCAATTTTAAGGAATGAATAAGTACTAATACATGCCCTCTGAATACCTCCCCTTTCACCTTTATTCACTCCTTCCCTCTTTTTAGTCTGCCTTCTTTCACTCAGCATAATTATTTTGAGATTCACCCTTGTTGTTTGATTAAAAATTGTTGTAATATGAGTTTCTTTTCCAGAAACTATAGTTTGAATTTTTCCATGCAGAGATTTTACCTTGAACATTAAACTTGCCTTATTCTCCTAATAATAATTGATATGGCAGTAGTAATTAAATAGAATCTGTTTCTTGTACAGAAATGAACTCTGCTATTTAAAGTTAACTTGAATTATGTGTCAAAGATTAGTAACAAGCCAGGTTGATAGGTCTCTCCTTAAGACTTTAAATAAAATGGAAGGCAGCTAACTTTCTGTAGTGTTTTCACCTGTTCTGGAAGTAGGGCACTGCAATGAAGTTTTTCACATTCCTTCTATCTCTCTGATTCTATAATGTTGACATTATTTGGAAGATTACATGCTAGTAAAGAGTAATGTGGGTTTCTTTGGAGTATGTCTCATTGGCCTGTGATTCATTGTTATTCTTTTTTTTTTTAATCTTTTCAGACCAAGTGTTTATTCAGCTTGTTCCGGGATACTGGCCATAATTTGGTCCAGAATAATAAAATAGGAGGAATTATCTCTCCACAGTCCAAACCAATTATTTCTAAGAATCTGAGAGAAGATAAAATGGTAAGATGTAGTAAGGAAGGGCTAGAGATGGGGATGTGGTGGGTTGTTGGAAATACACACTTTTGCCTGTTTCACTACATTCCGGAAGCATGGACTGATTTCTCATTTGTTGAATTGCATCAAATTAGTATGTGTTTTGGCACAAAATGCTGATCATTGTATCTTACTCCCTTCCTGCCATTATTGGAGACCATGTAAAAATTCAGTTTTTGAGGTGTGTTCATTTTCTTTCAGCAAGCAGCTAGCATAAAATCTCAGAGTTCAGATACTCCTTTGGAAGCTGAACCCTCTGTATACCACAATCCAGAAGGACAGGTAACTATTCCTGAAGAGTTGGAAAATCAAGTTTAAATTCATCAGACCTTTACTGTGCAAGTCCTCAAGGCCTAGTGGAAAATGCTTAGGGCAGAAGATATAAGTTACCATCCCATATTTGCCCATGACTAGCTTATGACTTTGGCCAGATTTCTTTGTCTTATTGCAATTGTGTAAAATGAGTGGGTGCCAGGTTAACTTTAAGGTCCTTTCAAGCATTAAAATCCTACTATGTTAAGCACTATGAGTGATGCAAAAATGCATCATCTGCAGAATTTGTTCCTCTGTCATCAGGACACTAAACAGTCTCATGTGAGAAACAGGTTTTACTAACCATATTACCAAATTTTGATGAGTACTGTAATAGAGGTACAAATAATAGTTCTCTGTAAGCTCAGTGGAGAGAAAGATTACTATCTACTAAGATAGGCAGTCTCAGGGAAGGCTTCATGGAGATGGTATCCGAGCTAAGTGGTGAAAGATGAAGAGAATCTTTTGCCAGCTGAAGATGGAAGGAGAGGTATTTTGAGGCAAGGAACAACTTGAGTCAAGTTACAGAGAAGGGACCAGAATTGGTGTACATCAGTTAATTCAATGTAAGGGAATGAAAAGAAAGGAAAGATTCTAGAAGGAGGTGAAAAAGAAGTGAAGCTATGGTTAGCTTTTTTAGCCTTTTGAACTTTATCTTGAAGACTCACATCAAAGATTTATCTAAAAATTTTTTAATTAATTAATTTTATTTTTTAGAACTGTTGTAGGTTTGCAGAAAAACCATACAGAAAGTACAGAGTTCCTGTATACCAACCCCCTCCACACACAGTTTTCTCTGTTATTAACATTTTGCATTAGTGTAGTGTATTTGTTACAATTGGTGAACCAATATTATCATAATTTCATCATTAGCTAAAGTCCATAGTTCACATTAGGGTAGGGTTCATTCTTTGTATTGTATAGTTCAATGGGATTTGAAAATATTTGTATAGTGCTAACATATACGACAAAAAATTTCCCGTTTTAACTACTTTCAAGTATATAATTCAGTGGTGTTAATTACATTGAAAGTGTTATGCTACCATCACTACTATCCATTACCAAAACTTTCCATCACTCCAAACAGAAACTCTATACCAATTAAGGATTAACTCCCTATTCTCCACCCTGACCCCTGCCCCTGGTAACCTGTAATCTAATTTCTGACACTATGAATTTGCATATTCTGCTTAGTTCATATGAATGAGGTAATATATAATGTTTGTCCTTTTGTGTCTGACTTATTTCACTTATCATATCTTCAAGGTTCATCCACATTGTAGCATGCATCACTACGTCATTCATTTTTATGACTGAATCATACTCTATTGTATGTACATACCACATTTTGTTTTATCAGTTCATCAGTTGATGGACACTTGGGTTGCTTCCACCTTTTGGCTATTGTGAATGATACTGCTATGAATTTGGTATGCAAAAATCTGTTTGAGCTTTGCTTTCAATTATTTTAGGTCACATCAAAGATTTTAAGTAAGGGAGAGATAAGACCTCATCAGTGCTTTCGGCCAGAGCTCCAGCAGGAGTGTGAAAGAGAGAGACTGAAGTTAGGGTAGAGACTGGAGATGTCAGTTTATAGGTTTTGCTTATAGTGCAGGTGAGTGGTGATGACAGTTTGAGTTAGAGCAAGGATTATGGTAAGGAAAGCCAGAAACTTGCTTGGAATTAGGATGATTTATGGATGTTGAGGAAGAGGAAGTTACAGATCTGAGGTTTCAAGTCTTATTTCCTGGAAGGATAATGCCATTAAGAGAAAAGTCAAAAGAGAAGTTGATTTGGGGGAAATCATAAGTTCAGTTTGGGGCATGGTATTTAGGATGCTGGCAAAACATCTAGGTAGAAATATCCACCAGGTTGTAGTTGGTAGTTGGTGGTAAGTAGGCTGGAAGTGATTTGTGAAGAGGATATTTCTATAGGACCCATCAAAGAGGGTTAGTGGAGGAGTGAATGGCATTCGCTTAAGTCAGTCTCAAGAAAAGTATGAATAGGTTAAACAGGGCTTCAGCTGAGGTAGATGTTTCTAAGAAAAAAAAAAAGGAAAACCTTTTTTCTCCAAGAGATAATAATGTTGCTATATTTCTTTCCAGTTATATTTCTATGCAAAAACATTTTAACAATTGTGTATGCAGTATACTTTATATATAGTTGTGTATACAGTATACACAGTTTTCTCATTTTGCTGTATTGTGAACATTATTTTGTTACTAAAAATTTTTCATAAATATTATATTTTCTGAAAAGAGTGAATTAGAAAAAATGTCTTTACAGCAATATGTAGAAGCAGGGACATACCTTGTGTTGGAGATTCAGCTGGACAAAGCCTTGGTTCCAAAACGAATGCCAGAGGAGCTAGCCAAAAGGTATGTAAGAATAGTGCTCATACTTGTTCTGCAAAAACAATGTAGGCATAAATACCAGGAAGTTGATTTGTCCCCACAAATGTAATTTCCCCTGGGGTAAGCAGCAAACAGTTTTCTGTTTCTTTTTGCAGATAAAGTTTCTTTTGTTGTTGTTGTGTTGTTATTACAGAAGCAGTGTATGCTGATTAGGAAAAATATTTAGAAAATAAATATGAGCAAAAAAGTATAAAAAATACTTAGATTTTGACTCAAATTCAATATCTATCCATCTAAGTTCTTTTAAAGCCCCTGTATGTATACACACACACACACACACACACATACCCATACCACATATATAATATACAACTTTTTAATCTAGTTCGTATTGTACCAAAGTGCTTTAAAATCTTTTTTGAAATTTTAATATAATATGAATATCTTTGCAAGTCAATAAATATATTTGTGCAACATCATATTAATGCTGCACAGAAAACATCCCACTGTGTGGCTATATCATAATATCTTTAACCAACTTTCTGCTTTTAGACATTTAAATCGTCTTTTGCTGTTATTAAAAGCATGGCAGTGAACATCCCTAAAAGACATCCTAAGTCTTTATTTCTTTAGAATTCCCAAAAGTGGATCCTAAGTCTTTATTTCTTTAGAATTCCCAGAAGTGGAATATCAAGCAACATAGTTATCTAATGCTGTGTAACAAACCACCCCAAAACATAGCAGCTTATATCAACACTGTTTTATTACTCTTATGGCTCTGTGAATTGACTCCTGCTTGGAGTCTCTTATGACGTTGCAGTCACATGTCACCTGGGACTGTAGTTTTCAGAAGGTTAACTGAGCTGGCTATCCAAGATGGCTTACTCACATGACTGGCAGTTGATGCTGGCTGTCTGCTGGTTGCTTATCTGTTCTATTGATTAGAGTACCTACACAGCATGGTATGTTCCAAGAGTAAAATTCCAAGAGACCCAGGAAGAAGCTGCAAGGCTCTCTATAACATAGCCTCAAAATTCCCAGAATGTCACATCCATAATATTCTATTGGTCAAGCAAGTCACCAAGCTAGTCCAGATTCATGGAGAGGGGAATTAGACTTCAGCTCTTGATGTTAGGAGCATGATGTTTAGCTAGGGAGGAAAGGAAATGATGGCAGTCATCTTGGAGCCTGTTTACTATATATATATTTAAGGCTTTTGATAAGTATCCCCAGACAACCCCCAAAATTTCCAAAAAAGTATTCTGTCCGAAAAGTTCCACAAGTGATGTGTTAAGACTACCGTTTCTTCACACATTGACCAATACAACCATTTTAATTTTTGCCATTTTGATGGGAAAGTTTCTCATTTACTTTCAGTCCACATTAAAAAATCTTTTGTGAGACAAAACCTTTTTCCATATGTCTATTAGTCATTTGGAAGACTTCTTTGAGAATTACCTGTTATTTTAGTGGAGTATTCGTCTTTTATAACAAAGAGTTCTTAAACTTTTTTAAACTTTGCATTTGACCCCTTTCCAAAATATAGAGAGAATATTTGTTGCAAGTGACATATAAAAATAAGATTAATAATCTAGAAACAGAAAATTTAAAACTTAAAGCCATGAAAACAAAAAGGAAGGATTAAGTGGAATTGTCATGAATAAGCATTAACTATGAGCTTTCTAACAAACAGGAAAGCTCTGTGAGTCGTGCAGTTCTAATCCTAAAGGAGGAAGCACACTAAACCCAAAAGAAATCACATTTTTCCTGACATTAAATTCTAAAACCAGTTTCTCATTTGGGCTCCTACATTAGGAATACCAAGTGACAAAATAACAGTATCCTTAATGATAGATTTATAGCAAATGCAGAAGCAATTTTCTTATGACTGATTTATCTCCTGCAACTTTTTATCAATTTATCTTAACTATATAGAGTACTTTTTAAATTATGCTTAAACCAATTTTAAAAAATTCTTGGCATTTTTTGAGAGAAATGGTTTTGAGCGATACATTTTTTCCTTGGCTGTAGGGAGGGTAGAAGGCAGATTTCTCCCTAAAGATAGTTCAAGTGACAATATTATAGAGCAAAGGCTAGTTAGAATGGCATGATAGAAAACCAGACCCAATACTTACTAAGATTATTTGCCCTTGGTTCATGATTGAAGCACGTTCATACCAACCTGCTGAATCTTTGTCAGTGTATTAAGAATGTATACATATTTAAAAGCAGTTTTAAACTTATGAAAAGAAGCTCAAATCAAAACTACTGTAAAATACCATTGCCATCTTTTTTTCTTTTCCTGGTTGACAAAGAACTTAAAGTTTGATAACTCATTTTGATGAGAACATGGGGAAACAGGCCCTATCATACAGGGCAAGTTGACAATGTTTATTAAAGTGACAAATGCACCTATCCTTTAACCTGGAAGTTTACTTCCAGGAGTTTACCTTAACATAAACGCTCTTATCAAGGTCATTAGTGAGCATCACATTGTTCGATCTCCTGATTTGCTCTCAGACTTCATCTTGACTGTCAGCAGCGATTGACAAAGTTGATTCCTCCATCTCCTTGAAGCGCTTTCTTACCCCATTGTCAAGATGCTACACGCTCTTGTTTTTTTCCTTCCTGACCTTCCTCTTCTCTCCAGCCTCTAAATCTTGGAGTTTTGCAGAGCTCAGTTCTTGAACTTATTTTCCATCTGCACCCACTCCCTTGGTTGTATCCAAATCTCAAGGCACTAAATATCATCTATATGCTTATGGCTTCCAAATGTAAACTTCAAGCCTGTACCTCTCTTCTGAACTCCAGATTTGTATATCTGATTCCCACCAACTTCCTATCTAGGTAAGAGATACAGTAATCTCTTACCTGAATATTGGAATACCTCCTAACTGGTTTTCCTGCATCTAACATTCCACCCTTCCATTTATTTTTTTATAACATTTTTATATAGATATAATTCACTACCATACATTTCGCCCATTTAAAGTATACAATTCAATAGCTTTTAGTATACTCACAGAGATGTGCAACTATTACCACAATCAATTTTAGAAAATTTTCATCACCCCAAAAAGAAACCTCATACATATTAGCAATCACTCTTCATTTCCTCCCAACCCTGCTAGCCATAGGCAACCGCTAATCTAATTTCTGTCTATAGATTTGCTTATTTTGGACATTTCATATAAATGGACTCATACAACATGTGGTCTTTTGTGACTGGTTTCTTTCACTTAGCACAATGTTTTTGTGGTTTTTGAGTGAGAGCCAGATTCCTTAAAATATTCTATAAGGACCTTAATATTCCTGTACTCTACCTCCTTTCCTACTTCCTTGCCCACATATTTTCAGTCCAGCTAAACTGGCCTTTTGCTGTTCCTCATACATGCCAGGCACACTGCTGTATTAAGGCCTTTACACTTGGCTGTTCCTTTTGCCTGATACATCTTTACCCCAGATTTCTCCATGACTTGTTCCCTTGCGTCTCTCAAGTCTTTACTCACATGTTATCATCGCAGCGGGGCCTTGCCTGGTGAAATCCGCACCCCCACTCTACCCTGGCAATCTTCAACATAGTCTATCTGCATCTCCACATTATTTTTCTCCATAGCACATATCACTAATATAATCTTAATTATTTTTCTGGTTTATTGTGTTTCTCTCACTAGAATGTAAGCTCCATGATGACAAGAATTTTTGTCTATTTTGTTTAATGCTCTGCTCCAGCACCTAGAAAAATGCTTGTTGCGTAGAAGGTGCTCGGTATATATATATATATATATATATATATATATATATATTTTTTTTTTTTTTTTTTTTTTTCAGTGAATGAATGAATAAGTAACATTATAACATTATCTCTGGGGAGAAAACTGACTGGGTGGCTGGGGAATAGGATAGAACTTAAATCTGCAGACAATAAATTTTCTTTTTCTGATGCAGAGTCAAGGAAATGATTCCTCCAAGGCCTCCTCTTACCCGTCGGACAGGAGGAGCTCAGAAGGCAAGTGCCAGACCCAAGGTGAAACCACAAGTAATAGGCTGTTGAATGTGCATTTTGACAATTAGGCATGGCCTCTTCAGTATTTTTTCCAGAAGGGGTTGAGAAGTTGTTTGAAGATACATTTATTTTCATTCCTGGTTCCATTTGTGACCAGAGTTATATAGTGAATGGCATAGAGTATTTAATATTTGGCTGGTAGTCTCTGAGTTGGAAAGAAAAGCACATTTTATACTTAAAGTATTAATGAACAACATGTGACCCAGTCTGGTTTCAGACTTCCAATCCGTGGTCCTACCTCTTCAAGGCCTCTTTTTTTTTTTTTTAGAGAAAAGTTGTGGCTTTATAGAACAATTATGCATAAAACAACAGGATTCCCATATACCACCCTTTTATTAACACCTTGCACTGGTGTGGTACAGTTGTTACAGTTGGTGAAAGCACATGTTTATAATTGTAATATTAACTATAGTCCATGGTTTAATTTAAGGTTCACTGTTTATGTAGTGCATTTCCATGTTTTTTTTTTTAATTTTTATTCTATTACCACGTATATAACCTAACCTTTCCCCTTTTAACCACATTCAAATATATAATTCAGTGCTATTAATTACATTCAGAGTGCTGTGCCACATCACCACCATCCAGAAACTAAAGTATTTCCATTGTTGCAAATAGGAACTCTGTACCTTTTAAGCCTTAACTTCCCATTCCCTATCCCCACCCTGTCCCCTGGTAACCCATGTAACCTATACTCTAGATTCTGACTCTACGTTTGCTTTTTCTAATTTTTTCATATCAATAAGATCATACAATATTTATCCTCTTGTGACTGGTTTTTTCACTCAACATAATGTCTTCAAGGTTCAACTGTGTTGTATCAGAACTTCATTTCTTTTTACAGCTGAATATTATTCCACTGTATGTGTATACCACATTACGTTTATCCATTCTTTGGTTGGTGGACATTTTGGGTTGCTTACCTTTGTTGGCAATTGTGAATAATGTCGCTGTCAACATTGATGTGAAAATACCTGTTTGAGTCCCTGTTTTTAATTCTTTGGGGTGTATGCCTAGTAGTGGAATTAGTGGACCATATGGTAATTCCATGCTTAACTTTCTAAGGAACTGTTCAAGGACCTCTTTATCAGAGCTTTTTTTCTAATGCATTTTGTATTTTCCTAGGCGGTGAGTGACTACCACATGCAGATCAAGAACATTTCTGGAGCCATCCTGGATGAGTACTATACAATGTTTGGGAAACATGTAGCCAAACTGGGATACGAGTTGGATAGTGAAACCCTGGAGGAGCAGAAGTGTCAGCTCAACTATGAACTTAACTGCTCTGGAAAATACTTTGCTTTCAAAGAACAACTCAAGGCAAAACATTCATTTATTTAATTATTCCATAAGTTTTTATTATGCACCTCTATTTACACAGTTAAGCTTTGTTCTCTGGTTGTGTTGAGCTGTGCTCCCACTTTTCTTGCTGTTGGTGCCAAGAACATCCATAAGGAGAAGCTCCATTCCTATAACATCTTGGAATAGTTCCATATCCATTCTGAGTGTGAGCTTCTGAGAAATTAATTCTTTCTTGAGGCAAGGCCAGATTTGGGGCCAGATTTCGTGTTACGTTAGGAGGCAGAAACTACACCAGGTACTTACTCCATGTCTAATTATCTCTGTCTTCCATTATGAACATTTCCCTAGTGCGTAGAATCATTAAGACTCAAGAAATATTTACTTAATAATTTTTTGAATAATAATGGCTAACACTTATTGTTTACTGTGTACCAGGGACTTCCTAAATGCTTCATATTTTACTAATTTAATTGTCAAAACAACCCTATCAGGTAGATACTTCCCATTTACAGATGGGGAAATGAGACAGAAAAGGTAAGTAATTTGCCCAAGGTTACAGAGCTAGTAAAGAGCTAGTAAAGATCAAAGCAGGACTCAAATTCAGGCAGTGTGGCTCCAGAGCTCACATTCTCAACCACTACATGGTATTGCCTCTCCATGCACATACACTATGTGTCCCATACTGTATTAAATAGACACAAAGACAGCACATGGAAGTAATAAAGTGAAAAACAACTGATTCTAGTAGAGGCAAGAGGCTATTCTTCACAGGTGGTATAGACAGATCTCAGTTTCATTCCTGGTTCTACCTTTACTAGCTGTGTGACTTTGGGCAAGTAACTTTACCTCTCTGAGCCTCAATTTCTTTGCATATTGTATGTGAGGGATAATAATATCAGATGGGGTCTGTGCCAGTATGAATGTATTATGTCCCCAGAAAAAGCCATATTCTTTGATGCAATCTTGTGGGGCAGACGCTTTAGTGGGGATTAAGCTGGAATGTTTGGATTAGGTTGTTTCCATGGAAATGCGCCCCACCCAACTGGGGGTGATAACTCTGATTGGATAATTTCCATGGAGGTGTTACCCCCCCCATTCAGGGTGGGTCTAAATTAAGCCATATAAATGAGCTGACAGACAGAAGGAACTCAGTGCAGCTGAGAGTGACATTTTGAAGAGGAGCTACAGCCAAGAGGGACACTTTGAAGAAAGCACAGGAGCTGCAGATGTGAGACAGTTTGGAGACAGCCATTGAAAGCAGGCTCTTGCTCCGGAGAAGCTGAGAGAGGACAAATCACCCAAGTGCAACTAAGAGTGACATTTTTGAGGAACTGCAGCCTAGAGAGGAATGTCCTGGGAGAAAGCCATTTTGAAACCAGAACTTTGGAGCAGACACCAGCCACGTGCCTTCACAGCTAACACAGGTTTTCCGGACACCATTGGCCATCCTCCAGTGGAGGTACCTGACTGCTGATGTGTTACCTCGGACGCTTTATGGCCTCAAGACTGTAACTGTGCAACCAAATAAACCCCCTTTTATAAAAGCCAATCCGTCTCTGGTGTTTTGCATTCCGGCAGCATCAGCAAACTAGAACAGGGTCATTAAGAGAATTAAATTATATAATGCAAGAAAAGTGTCTCATTCAAAACCTGGCAATAATTTAGCTTAGGGGAGCAAAAAAAAAAAAGCTGTCCTGTCCATAGTGAAAGGTGATGTTTTTGTATAGCATTTTAAGCTTCTCCACTTGTTATTTCTCTTTGGCTTCTGTCTTAGTTTGGCAGGGTCACTATATCAAAATACCACAAATTGGTTGGCTGAAAAAACAGGCCTTACCTTCTCTGAAGTCTGTAGTGTTCTGGTGGTGGCTCCTGCCAATCAGTCTCTGCCTCTGTCACATGTTGAGCTGTCTCCTTGGTCTCCTCCTATTGCTCGCCTCCATGTCCAAATTTCCTTTGCTTATAAGAGCTCCAGTTGGATTGGATTAAGGCCCACTTGTTTCAGTTTGACCCTTCTTAATAGGATCTTCAAATATTCAATTTACAAATGAGTCCACACCCGCAAGACCAGGGGTCTTTTTGGGAGACATGACTCAATCTCCCATAGCTTCTCAGTCACCTTGAAGTTAGATAGTAATACCAGACATACATATCCATTTAACAAATGAGGAAACCAGGGTACCAAAATGAAAATTAATTCATGAGGTTGTACAATGGCATGATTAGGGACAGAATTCCATTCTCTGGACTCTCAAACCAGGCATTTCTCCCTTTCTCCCAGGAACCATGTGGCCACCATGAGAGAAAATGCATACACTTCATGCTAAGGTTTTGTCTTTATGACTCTCTTCATAGAGGCAGAATCTTATGGGTTTTGTATGGGTCCTGGATTGCCCCTATTAGTGAGATGGTAAAGTCAAGGAAAGAAGAAATCATAGAGTATGCTGGCTGGGGGAAATTCAGAGTGGTGATAGTCTTACAGTCATCAGGGGAGAAATCAATCTACCTCTGGATTTTCAACGAGCCTTAGACCAGAAGCCCGAGAGAAGCCTGTGCTATCAACTTGGTGCTGGGCTTTTTATCTGATGAGTGCTCTGTGTCTCTTGCAGCATGCTGTGGTAAAGATTGTGAGAGAGAAGTACTTGAAGACAACAGCATTTGAAAACCAGGAGGAACTGCAGAAGTTTATCAGTGAGCTGTATGTATTCTTGGTTGATCAGATGCACGTGGCCCTGAACCAGGTAGGTGCTCAAGAACTGAGAGCCCTTCCTTTTGTCTGAATAGCATCAAGGTATCCTCCAAATGATTCCTTCCTTTCTTCCTTCTTCCCTCCCTCCCTCCATTCTTCCTTTCCTTCCTTCTTCCCTCCCTTCCTTCCTTCCTCTCTTCCCCCCTTCCTTCCTTTATTCAGTGGAGATTTATTGAAGGGTTAGTTTGTGCTAGACACTGAAAACACAAAGATGAAGAAGAAACTCTCTAAGTTGTAAGACTAATTTGGAGGAGAACAAACAGGGTATGTTCCTTCAGTTTCCTAGAAAAATAAATTTTATGACCATCAGATATGTGATGGGATATGCCAAAAATAGATAATATTGACTATGTAAATTGTGAAACAAAAGTATCATCTTATTTGTTTGTAAACTTGTGTAATTTTCAAATTTTTCTACAGAATAAACTGTAAAAACAAAAACTATGAGTTTTCAGATATTAAACCCAACGGATAATGATACTTCAAACATGCCTTTTTTATCTGACTGGTGTTCTATGCTCCCACTCTCTTTTCTGTTTGTATCTGTATTTTCACAGTTTTCATCTTGTCTTCATTTATCATTTTTTTAACATATTCAGTTGTGGTTTATTTGAAACCAATGACAAAATCAAAATCTCTCCCTTTGTCCCCCTGGTGGTCTATATAACCAGCCGTGCCTCCTCAAAGCCTCTATTCTGTTTGTTTTTTCTTTCACTGTTGTTTTTCTTCTCTACCACCATTGCCTCTTCTTTCACCTTGTTTAGCTTTCCTGGAAGAGGTAAGAGAGGAATGTGCAGTATCCCAGGATTAGGAGAACAATCCTGCCCTGGGTATAGATGGTTCAGGACATTGGACAGCTGTTGAGAGTTGAGCGTGAGGGAATTGCTGTTACCTTATGCCCCCAAGGAGCTCCTGTCTAGTAGACAAGACAGGCACAAAATACAAATAACTGCAGGGCAGTGAGAGAAGTGCTATGATAGAAGTGTGTCTATTGTAGAGTGGAAAAGGGATGCCTAAAGAAAAAAGTGATCAGTTTTCACCTTGGGGTCCTTTCAGGGAGGGATTCACAGAGGAGCTGTGGCTTGAGCTGAGCCTTGAAGGTGGCTATTTTAGAATATTTGAGTCACAGGGAACATCACAAAGGCTTATAAACTTGGAAGAATATGACATATACAGAAACTGCAAATAATTCAGGAGCAGAAGTTGGAATAGTTGAGGGGCAGAGAAGCAGGAGATGAAGCTAAGGATCAGTTCCTGGTGGGAGTGAGGTCTTGTATACCAAACAAAGAAGTTTTGACTTTTTCCTTGTAAGCAGTAGGGAGCAATAAATCAAATTGTTTTAAGTGGGGTGTAGTATGATCAGATTTACCTTTTACAAAAACACTTTGATAGAAGTGTGGAGGATGGACTAGAGGTGGTAAAACTGGTGGTGTACATCCAAATAAACCCACTCCAAGACATATTCTGATCAGACTGTCAAATACTGACGAGAAGGAGCAAGTTCTGAAAGCAGCAAGAGAAAAGCAATTCACCACATACAAAGGAAACAACATAAGATTAAGTAGTGACTACTCAGCAGCAAACATGGAGGCGAGAAGGCAGTGGCATGACATATTTAAAACTCTGAGAGAGAAAAATTTCCAGCCAAGAATACTTTATCCAGCAAAACTCTCCTTCAAATTTGAGGGAGAGCTTAAATTTTTCACAGACAAACAAATGCTGAGAGACTTTGCCAATGAAAGACCTGCCCTACTTCAGATTCTGAGGGGAGCCCTGCTGGAGGAGAGACAGGGAAAGGAGAAAGAGATATAGAGAATTTTAACAGACATATATAGTACCTTACATCCCAAAGCACCAGGACACTCACTTTTCTCTAGTGATCACAGATCTTTCTTGAGAAGAGACCATAAGCTGGGACATAAAACAAGCCTCAAGAAATTTTAAAAAAAAAAACATTGAATATACTCAAAGCACATTCTCCAACCACAATGGAATACAAATAGAAGTCAATAATTTTTGAACTATAATTCCACTAGTCACTTCCTACATGATATAAAATACACAAACTCTTAAGGACAAATCAGTGGTTTTGAACTCAATGTAAAATATGTAATTTTAGACAACTATATAAAGGTGGGGGAATGAAGGAGTATAGGAACATAGTTTATGTGTCCTATTGAAGTGAAGGTGGTATCAAAGAAAAACAAGATTGTTATGGATTTAACAGGTTAATTTTAAGCCCCATAGTAAACATAAATAAATTATCAGAGAATATAACCATAGAGATGAAAAGTAGAGTTTGGGTTAAGAGAAATGGGGGAAGAGGCAATGGGGAGTTAAGAAATGAGTGTAGGGTTGCTGTTTGAGGTGAAGGGAAATTTCTAGTAATGGATGGTGGGAAAGAGCATTACAACATTCTAAACGTGATTAATCCTACTAATGAAAGGCTAGGGAGGGAGTGGAATGGGAAGATTTAGGCTGTATATATGTTTCCACAACTGAAAAAAAAAAAAAGTCAGTCTAACTAGATGACAATTGAATACTAAGGATGAACTTGGATGGGACAGGACGATAGAGGACAGGTGGCTTGAAGGGACACAGTTGAGACATAAGGTAAAGGAAATATAGAATGTAAGCTTTTTATCATTGTTGAATCTATTGTACTTCTTAGCTGCGCTTAATGGGATTGCATGAAAGAATGTTCTTGTTCATGGGAAGTGTATATGTGAATTATAGTGAAGGCTCAAGGATGTGTGCACCTAACTCTCATATGTTCAGACGACAGAGCAATAGATGATGGATGATAGGGAGGGAGGGAGGGAGGGAAAGAAATAGCAATGTGACAGCAAGTTAAAGTTGGTGGATTGAGCTACCGGGGGAGGGGGGTCAGGGTATGATGGAATTCTGTGTATGGGGCTAGTATTGTTTTTGCAACTGCTCAGATAACTTTGAATTTATTTAAAAAAAAAATATATATATATATATATGTATGCAATCTGTAATTACATTATAATTTTTGCTGCTATACAATGTATGTTTAAGAAAATATGTTTTACTCATTTCCTGTATTTTATTATTTGAATTTAAACCTAAAAAAAAAAAAAACAAACTGGTGGTGTTAACTGGTTATTGCATAGTAAGGAGGAAGAAGTGTCAAAGATTCTTAAGTGTAAGGCTCTATGACTCGCAACTGGTAGTACCATTAACCAGGACAAGGAATACAATATCAGTAGATTTGGTGGGAGGGCGATGATGTTGAATTCAATTTTATGGGATTTTGCTCAAGGGAGAGATCTGAGCTAGAGATAAGTTTGGGAGCCATGAGCATATAGATGGCTTAAAACTACGGTCACAGATAAGGCTACCCGAGAAAAACATGAGTAAAGAGAGGAAAGAGCTGGTAGTGGAACCCTAGGAAAAGAGAAAAAGAATCGTGAAGGGAACTAGAGGAATTGTTAAAAGAGGCAAAAGAACTAGAAGACAGTGTTATGACAGAAGCCAAGGGAAAAGAATTTTAAGAAGAAAAAGTATCAAATACTGACAGGAGTTTAAGAAAAGCAAAATCTGAAAAGTTTTCACTGGATTGGGCAATTAGGTTATTGTTAACCCTTACTAGCAATTTCATTGAGCTACCAGGGGTGAATTCAAATTACAGTGAGTTGAGGAGTAAAGGAATAATTAGGAAGCAGGTGAATATAGACTCAACAAGTTGGAAGATGAAGGGAGGAAATGGAAATGTAGTAGCTAGAAATTTGATGGATTTTCTTTTTAAGATGGAAAAGATTTATGCATGTCCACAGTTTTGGGAAAAGGAATCAGCAGAGTGGGAGAAGTTGAAGATAGAGGAGAGAAAAGGGATAACTAATGGCAAGCCCCTGGGTATATGAGTGGGAAAGGATCAAGAAATTAGATGGAAGGATTAGACTTGAAACAGAAAAGTTTGTCTGAGATTGAAAGAAAAGAGATATGATGGATGCAGAAGTAAATAATTTAGGTGTGGGGTTAAAAAGTTGAGAGATTTCTTGCTAATGACTCGTATTTTCTCTGTGAAGTAAGGTCTTTATGGAAAGTGAAGGGGATAAGGGTTAATGAAAAACTTGAAGAAAGAAAGAAAAATCTAAATACTGTATAGAATATGTTGCTAAACAAGGGCAAGTACATGAATTAATTGTATTAGAGAACTTCAGCGAAGATTGAAAGCCAGGAGAGTCTGTGGCAGCTCAAATGAAAGCCAGGAGAGTCTGTGGCAGCTCAAATATCTCTATGTCTATGCAGTTTTTCTCAGGGCCAGTTAGCAGCTCATGTCTAAGAGTGAAGAAATCAGATTGTAAGATTGTGTTTATGTCGGGGTTTTGAAGACAAGTGCACAAGGAGGGCAAAGATACCTGGGGCTTGAATAAGTTGGTGAGAGGTTAGTGTGAGTAGGTAATCATGAGGTCCATGGGGAAATGATAGGGTTTTTGGAAATGAAGGTCTCAATAAAGTCAGAGAACAGGTTTAAGGGATCTACAGGGAAAAATTTTGAAGGCTTGGAGTTTGGGTTCTGTGAATGTGACATTTAAGGTAGCATATTTCTGGTTTGGGCTTGGCAGTGTGTTGCTGAAGGGATTTGGAGTTCAAGGTCATTGGAACTAAAAAGAACAAAGAACAGAGATATTAATCAGTGATCAGAAGTTCTCTTTGACCTATCTCAAATTTTGCTTTACTCTTCACATTCCTTAGCAACTGTATTATTAAAGTCCTGATACTATTTTTACTTCTTATTAAAGGATTTGTGTGTTTGGGGTAGGGGAGGGATCTTCCTTGGCCATAACCTCTGATTCAGGAGGTTACTAATTACACCATACATGCTTTCCCAGCTGGGTGTATGGGATATATTCTTTTTCTGGTTTTCTTCCTATCTTTCTGGCTATTTCAAAAATGTCTCCTTTGTAGGGTCTACATCCCACTCAGAGTGATTTACTCTTGGTGTCCTTTTCTCTTGATGTTTGAAGATCCTAGCCAGTGCTTGCCAATCTTTATTATGTCATGGCACCTAGAAAATATTTGTCCTGTACTCTAGAGAAAATGAAGGAAGCTAGTTTGAGGTCAGAGTTGACTTGCCTAGGGACTCTGATGGCAGCAAGGGTTGAGGAGAACATTTTCTGTCCTAAGCAATTTTTACTCATTTCTGTAAGCTCAGGCTGTTGGTATTCAGACACCTGAAGCTTCTCTTTCACCCTTGATATTTCTCTCTTGGTTTACTCTCACTCTTACTAAATTGGCAAAACTATAAGAAACCTCAGTATCATTTTAGACCTCATCGCTATTGTCTCTCATCCAGTCTATTCTCATAAAGCCTCCCTACCTGTAATTGCTTCATTTTGTCTGCCTAACATGATAAGACCATGCCAGATGATGTCCAAGGTGCTGTTTCAAGGATTTATACGAGCAGTGAACAGCTTCGACTCTTTGCATTTGAAGCAGAAGTCAATGAAAAGTTTGACATGGCAGCAGTGTATTATGAAGAGGTAATTAAATATCTTCTTCAGTGTATTATGAAGAGGTAATTAAACAAATATCAGTGCTACTATTATTTAAATGCAGCAAAAGTATAATAAATAAATTTGTGCAACAAGTAGCATTTGATTATTGAGAATCAAACCTGATTGGCAGAAAGGTAGACAAATAGATCAGACATATAATAAAGCAAATAGAGTCCTGAAATAGATCCACACAAATATGGCTATTTGATTTTAGAGAAAGGTAAAAGAAACCCGATAAAGAAAGGATAGTCTTTTCAACAAATGGTTTTGTCATCCATATGCAGAAAAATGAACCTCTACCTAAACCTCAAATCTTATATAAAGATTAACTCAAAATGGATCATAGATCTAAATGTAAAACATAAAGCTATAAAACTCTTAGAAGAAAACATCGGAGAAAATCTTTGTGATCTAGGGTTAGGCAAAGAGTTCTTGGATATGATACCAAAAGCATAGTCTGTAAAAGAAAAATTTGGTAAATGGGACTTCATCAAGGTTAAAAACTTTGCTCTATGAAAGGCGCTAGTAAGATAAAGAAAAGTAAAGCCACAGATTAGGAAAAAATATTTGCAAAACACATACCCAACAAAGGATTTGTAGTCACAATACAAAAACTTTCGAATTCAAGAATAAGAAAATAAACAATCCAATTAAAAGAGGCAAAGGACTTGATAAGACACTTTACTAAAGAGGATGTAAGGATGGCAAATGAACACATGAAGAAAAGTTCAACATCATTAGCCATAGGGAAATGCAAATTAAAACCACAATGAAATACCACCACACATTTATTAGAATGACTAAAATGAAAAAATGCTGACATTGCCAAGTGTTGGAGAGGATTCAGAGCAACTGGCACCCTCATACATTGCTGGTAGAATTGCAAAATGATACAGCCACTCTGGAAAATGGTTTGACAGTTTCTTATATGTTTACTGTATGATCCAGCAATCCCACTCCTGAAATTTTGCCCTAAGAAAACGAAATCTTATGTTCACACGGAAACCTTACATGAATATTTATAGCAATTATATTCATATTCGCCCCAAACTGGAAGCAACTTAAATGTCCTTCCATGGGTAAATGGATAAACAAACCATGGTACATTCTTTTTTTTTGAACATATGTTAATAATTTATTGATGTATAATGAGTACACAGGGGTTCATCATACTGTTTCCTCTGATTTTGTGTATGTTTGAAAATTTCCAAACATTAAAGTTTTGTTTATGCTGAACTCTTATCTCCTGTGTAGCCCTGCTTATCTCCATGGATCCATTCCTGGTTACTTGCACTAACTCCCAGCAGCACCCCATGTCCAGATGGGAGGCTTTCTCCTCCCCAACATGTAATCTGGCACCAGTCCTCTCCCCATGTCTGGGTGGGAGGCTTTCTCCTCCTTGAACCCTCCCTGGCACATGGTACATTCTTATAATGGAACACTACTTAGCAGTAAAAAAGAACGAACTGTTAACCAACAACTTGGATGACTCGCAGAGCCATTATGCTGAGTGAAAGAAGCCCGTATTAAAAGGTTACATACTGTGTTATTTCATTTATATGACCTTGAAAAGACAAAACTAAAATGTAGAGAGCAGATCAGTTGTTAGTAGTTAGGGGTGGGGGGAAGGATGAAAATAAACAGTGTGAGGGATAGATGGAACTGTTCTATATTTTGATTGTGGTAGTGGTATAATAAATCTATAGATGTGTTAAAATTCAAAGAACTGTATGCCAAAGGAAAAAAATGTTAATTTTATTGTAAATAATTTGAAAAATAATATGAAATAAAACCTGTGTTTAACAAATTCAGCAAGCATCTCCTGTACCATAACACCCAATGTGTTATAAATCACAATCGGATTCTCTAATTCTATTAGTACTGCCTACCACATGCATCGTGGGCTACATAAACTTGTATGAGTAACAGTTTGAGAGCTTTGTCACCATTTATAATTTTTAACAGGATTTATTGAGAAATAATTCATGTACCATAACATTCACTCATTTAAAATGTACAGTGGTATTTAGTATATTTACAGAGTTGTGCAACCATAGCCACAATCTAATTTTAGAGCATTTTCATAACTTCAAAAAATAACCCTGTACCCATTAGCAGTCAAACTCCATCCCTCACAATGCCTCTGGCCCCAACCCGAGCTCTAGGTAACCACTAATCTACTTTCTGTCTTTATAGATTTGCCTGTTCTGGACATTGTCTATAAATGGAGTCATATAATATATGGTCCTTTGTGACAGGCCTCTTTGACTTTGTATAATATTTTTGAGGTTCATCCATATTGCTGCATATATAGTACTTCATTACTTTTTTTGACTTGAAATCTGCAATTTATTTGATTTAATTATAAGGTCTCTTCTGTTTGAAAACAATAACCTGGATACATACTTTTAAGTAAGGGTTAGATAATGCCATCTTAGACAGGATCTGTTGAAACCATATTATGAAAACTAGATTAACAATTTGGTACATTAAATGAAAATGTCATTTGCATAAACATGACATGTTTTACATAGCATTGTAAAAGCTACAGCTACTACAGTGAAGTGTGGTTAATGGAAGTCATGCGTTCCTAAATAGAATATATACAAAGATTTACCACAGTGCCCTCTTTTTTCTCTAGTTAGATTGGGACTGTATTTTCCAGAGAAGCAAGAATAATATTTGGGGCATTTCTTAAAACTATAAGAGTTGCTAACATAATCCAGTTGTTCCTGTTTGCTAGAGCTGCTGTTACGCAAAATACCAGAGATGGATTGGCTTTTATAAAGGGGATTTATTATGTTACAAGTTTACAGTTCTAAGGCCATAAAAGTGTCCAGACTAAGGCATCAACAAGAGGATACCTTCTCTGAAGAAAGGCCGATGGTTTCTGTAACACCTTGTCAGTTGGGAAGGCATGTGGCTGGAGTCTGCTGATCCTTTGCTTCTGGGTTCTGATTTCAAAATGGCTTTCTCCAAAATGTCTCTGGGCTTTCTGTGTCTCCTAGCTCCTCTCTCTCAGCCTCTGTGCATCCTTGCTTGTTCTCCCAGGCCATTTCTCTCTAAGCATCTGGGGGTCCTCTCTCAGCTTCTCTGGGGCAAACTCTGGGCTTCATGTCTTAGCATCTCCAAATGTCCTTCTGTCTGCATATCTCAGTGTCTCCATGCGTCTGGGTCTGTGTCAGCTCTTAGCTTCTCCTGGGGGCGAACTCTGGATTACATATCTTAACTTCTCTCCAAAATGTCTCTCAGCTTCTCTGAGCTCCTTCTCTTCGTGATCTCTCTTAAAGAATTCCAGTGATCTAATTAAGACTCACCAGAGTGGGTGGGGTTATACCTCTATGGAAATGTTGGGTGGATCACATCTCCATGGAAACAACCTAATCAAAAGGTTGTTTCCTAATCAAAAGACTAATAAGTCTGCCCCCACAAGATTGCATTAAAGAACATGGCTTTTGTGGGGGACATAATAGATTCAAACCAGCACACCAATCCAATACACAGACCCCTCTCTTGAAATAACTTGCAATGCAATGATTCCAAAGTAATGAAGGTATTTCCTTGAAGATCAAAAACTACCTGGATGGAATGGAAATCAGGTAGTTGCAGGTTTCATATAGATTGAATTTTTTTATCAGTGGTACATTAGCAAAGAAACAAACTAGGAGGGTAAAATGGAAAAAAATACACCAATTCCCATTATTTCATGTAAAAAATAATAGCTGTCTTAATTACAAATATTAGCACATCAAGACATTATTTAAAGTATTTTTTCTTATAATGTCTTTGTCTGATTTTGGTATCAGGGTGATACTGGCCAAATCAAATGAGTTGGGAAGTGTTTCCTCCTCTTATTTTCTGGAAGAGGTTATATAGAATTGATATTATTTCTATCTTATGTGTTTGGTAAAATTCACCAGTGAAACCACGTGGGTCTGTAGGTTTCTTTTCTGGAAGTTTTTTTTTTTTTTTTTCATCCCTTTAATCTCTAAACTGATTTTTTTTTAATTCAGTTTTGCTGAGATATATTCACATATCATACAGTCATCCATGGTGTACAATCAGCTGTTCACAGTACCATCTTATAAATGTGCATTCATCACCCCAGTCTATTTTTTGAATATTTTCCTTATTCTAGAAAAAGCAAAAATAAGAATAAAAAATAAAAGTAAAAAAAGAACACCCAAATCTCCCCCCCCCCCCATTTTTCATTTAGTTTTTGTCCCCATTTTTCTACTCATCCGTCCATGCACTGGATAAAGGGGGTACGGTCCACAAGTCTTTCACAATCACACTGTCACTCCTTGTAAGGTACATTGTTATACAGTCGTCTTCAAGAGTCAAGGCTACTGGGTTGCAGTTTGATAGTTCCACGTATTTACTTCTAGCTATTTCTGGGAGGTTTTTAACTACAAATTCAATTTCCTTCAACAAATATAAGTCTATTTTTGTTATTTCTTCAGTGAGCTTTGGTGGTTTGTACCCTAAAATGAATTTGTCTGTTACATCTTAATTGTTAAATATATGACCTGCAGTTGGAATTTTCTAAATTATCCTTTTGATATCTACAGGATATGTAGTGAAAATCCCCCCTTTCATTGCTGTTATTATTAATTTGTATTTTCTCTATTATTTCTTAGTCCTCTTAGACAAGAGGCTTATCAATTTTATTGATCTTATAGTGTTTTTAATGCACTCAAGATAGTTGTGCTAGAAACTAACTTCTTATTCAGCATTGAATAAGAGTGACTAATCTTTAATTAAGGATTTTTTCTGATATTTATTTTTTCATCACAGTCTTCACTTTTTTCTGATTAGTTATTATTTTATTCTTTATAACATTTGAACACCAGAGTTGACTTCATGAAAAATTAAGTTGGTTTAGATGGAATATAAGAGATGTAATTTCTAAAGTTTAAGTTCTGATCTTCCCTGGCCAGAACAATATAGATTTTCAATGTAGCCTGAGCCCAGATGCTTAAGTACTTTCTGGTCTAATTGAGGAGAACCACTAACCCAGTGTTTCCCTAAATTAGAGTCCTTGGATCTACATCAGGATAATTTACATTAAAATATTTTAAGTCTCCTGTTATGTATAAGTTGCATCTAATTAAGGTTAAGTGTAAGTGGCATGCTTCTGCTTAGAAGGAGAAAATTACATGAACAAGCAATGTTAGTGATAGATGCTTTTTAAAATCCATTAATCCATTAATTATTGAGTTTTTTTTTTTAGTGTTTATGTAACATAATTAAGTGCCACTTATAAAATCCTTAACTTAGGGCCAAGTCATTTGGTTTATTTAATTATAGGTAAACACTGACCTATATTTTAAGAATTTCCATGGAAGATTGCCATTGGTGAAATTATGCCAATTAAATTGAATAGCTATAAGACTGAGTAGTACCATTAAGGATTTCTAAATGTATTTTATTATGTACTTAGTACAATTGGCCATAATGTTATCAATACCAAACTGCAGGCAAGATTACTTGAGAACTATACAGAAAACCTGAGCATCCTACCTTCACTCTCTCTACATTCACCTCATCTGTTTTTCTTTTCAAAACAACATCCCCTGCACCAAATGCTGCTTTCCACCAGCTCTTAAGATACCCTGTCACGTATCATATATATCCATTACTGATACCACTATCAAAGCTAAACCTAAATAAAAATTTTCTTCTCTTTTGACATGCTACTCAGTGGCAAGTATGTTTTTTTCTAGTCCGGCATGGGAAATAATTCCTTTTGCTCATCTCCCCTCTAAAAATGTTTGCTTAGGAAAATTTGGAGCTTGAGAACTCACCAATAAATAGCCCTACTGTTCAACTAATATACTCTGTTGTTAAGTCTAATATACAAATATGATAAGAGTTTGAAAATGGAATATTGTCCAGTGCTGTATTGGCACTTATAGTTAACAAGCCTACTGATCATTCATTTCCAAAGGAGTCATGTTATGTTCAAGGCTGTTTGTGATAAACCTATTATCTAAACACATTTATTTTTAGGAATATACACGAGAGTTTTTCCTTCACTATTTTCGAAAATCGGCTGTGGTGCTTTTTTTTAGCCACTATCTATGGTGAATACTTCAGAACCAGAAATCATTTACATTCTGAGCTAGGGTCCCTGGTCAATTCAGGAATGTTCTTCAGTGCTGCTGCTGAATGATCTGCTCCAGACATGATTTTTCAGTTGCTCTATAAGTTCAGGGTTTTGTTCGTGTATCTGCTGAGCAAATTGCTGACCTGCTTGAATGAGGCTGGACAGATCCTTGAGGCCTCCAACTCCAGCGATAGGACCCTCAATGGCATTTGTCATCATTCCTGACATTAGCTGTTGAACTTGAGGATCCTGTGTTAAACTTGCAGCCATACCAATGAAGGCTGGATTATTTATCAAGCTAGCCATGTCAAAGCTCAATCTTTTTCCTGTAGGATTGGATACCTCTTTTAGCTTCTGTTCTGCTATTTTGAGATTTGACTTACAGGAATCATTTTCAGGGTCAAGCTCCAGTGCCTTTTGATAACATAACTGCTTCTTCAAATTTATTCATTGCAGTGAGGGCCAGCCCCATTCTCCCATAGGCCTTGCTGTATTATGAATCAGTTGCCATTGCTTTTTCACAATCCTTTATTGCATCTGAGTAGTTACCTAATTTACTCTGAGCATCAAGCCCTGTTGCAATAATAAACCTCATTATTTGGATCCAGCTCTGTTACCTGTATGTAACAGTTTACTACAGCATCATAATTTTCTTCTTGTGTGTGATTATTGCCTTCATCTTTTAATTGGTCAGCTTTTCCTGAATTTTCAGCCACTGAGTTTGAGAGGGGCACAATACCATTCTTATGGAGGGAATTTGTGAATGTTTCTGTCAGACTGTGCAACTGCTAGATGTGAATCTTCTGGGGTGATCTTAAAAACCATCCCCAAACACTGAATTGCAACTTCTAAGCTTTCTTGTTCATCTGAAGTATAAGCATCCATTTGACTTTGTTCCCCCCAAAAATGAATAACTGTATAAACTAGGTACATGATAGATGACACTGTAGAAGTTTAAACACTTTTCCCAAGCAAGAGGGTGCAGGATGACCGCAGCTGGCCTGCAAGTTTGTAGGCCTGGTCGGCCTGACCCCTCATCCTCGGAGCTGGAGCCTGGCTCGTGAGTCGCAGCTCAGGCAGCAGTCGCCCAAACTTCCCCAGCTCCCAGGCTGCCAACGCCCCCTCAGCCCACCTAACAGTGCACTGTGTTCCCGGCGACTTCACTATTTATGGCCAAATAATATTCCATGTAATATTTTCTTCATTCATCTCTTAATGGACATTTGGCTTGTTTCTACTTTTTGGATATTACAAATAATTCTGCTAAAAAATGTGCCTATGTGGTGTATAAACTTTGCATGGACGTAAAGTTTTCATTTCTCTTGGATAGATACCTAGTTGTGAAATTTCTGGGTCTTATGGTAATTCTATGCTTAACTTCTTGAGGAACTTCCGAACTGTTTTCCAGAGTGTCTGCTCCATTTTATATTCCCATCCAGCAATGTTTGTGTTCTAGTTTCTCTATATCATTGTCAACACTTGGTATCATGCCTTTTTTTTTCTTTGAGAAGTTGTGGGTTTACAGAACAATCATGCATAAGATACAGGATTCCCAATAAACACCTTGTATTGGTTTGTATATTGGTTACAGTTTATGAAAGCACATTTTTATAATAGTTTAACTTAGGGTTCATTGTGTTGTACAACTCCATGGATTTTTTTTTTCAATTTTTATTCTGATACCATATATACAACCTGAAATTTCCCCTTCCCTTTTAACCACATTCAAATATATAATTCAATGCTGTTAATTACATTCACAATATAATGGTGCTACCATCTCTACCATCCATTACCAAAACTTTCCCAATGTCCCAAATAGAAAGGTATTGGGTCTTTTTATTATAGCATCTCCTAATGACTAATGATGCTAAGCATCTTTTCATATTTATAATAATTTTCAAGAGTAAAATTTGCTGCAAATTTTAAATTAATTGATGGAGGAACAGTTAGACTACAACCAATTCACATCAATCTCTATAAATAAATTGTTATTCTTTTTGTATTTAAAAAAAATTATTTCCAGGTTTTACTAATGTGGGCAAAATTTGGGAAAAATTATTTCACAACAATAATGAGGCACTTTTTAAAACACAGATTTGTGGGTAACCTTATATTTGTCATCTCAAGATTATGGCAGAATTTCTTATACATAAATGATATGCCATAAAATGAATCTCTAGACTTCCAAAGTATTGGATGAGCTTAGGGTCATTAGAACACTGACATAGGAAGAAATGGTTTGAGGATTCAGTGTTTGAATTATTTCAACAAATATTTGTTGACCACCTACTATAAGCCAGAATACTGACTGCATTTGAGATTCAGTGGTGAGAAAAGGAAGTTATGATCACTGCTTTCACAGAGCTTACATGATTTTTGGAGTGCTTGCTACATGATGTTATGTGCCTAAGAAATATAACATAATGTCATGATAACGTTGGCCCTCCTGATGCTTTCTGTGCCTAGAGGTTGGTCCGTGAGCCCCAGAACCTGGACCACTGGCTGGACTATGGTGCCTTCTGTCTCCTAACTGAGGACAACATCAAAGCACAGGAGTGTTTTCGGAAAGCCCTTTCCCTCAACCAGAATCATATCAACAGGTATGGCTAGAGGGAGATAAGAAATGAGTAGAGTAGATGCTTCTGCATGAAAATCTCTTTCCCACAGGAGTGGGACCATGTTGCTAACCTTGGTGGTCTCTTCTCAGCCTGCTTCTGTGTGGTGTCATGGCTGTTCTGATGGAGAACTACGAGCAGGCAGAAATTTTCTTTGAGAATGCCACTTGCTTAGAACCAACCAATATTGTGGCCTGGACTTTACTTGGTATGTTATTTTCCTCTAATCTGAATGTGTTTTCTTCCTTCATAAGATTCTTTCTCTTTCCACTCTTTAATCACTCATCATTTTCTTAAACTTTGGTAAACATGGGAAAATCAGTGAAAAGTTGCAATTCTTCAGTAGGCGATGGTGGGAAATGTCATATTTATTTCAGCATCTTTCTTCAGGTTTGTACTATGAAATTCAAAACAATGATATTCGAATGGAAATGGCATTTCATGAAGCTTCCAAACAGCTTCAGGCACGACTAATGAAGCAGAAGAGCGCTGCTACTGTGAATTACTTTGAAGAAGGAGTGAAAATGGAACCCAGTTTAAGCCCTCGGGGGAATACGAATGGTTCTGCAACAGCAGGCAAAGAAGCCCCAGCAGGTAGGGCTAGGTGGTGGAGATGAACGATTATTGGGAAAATTGCTGGCCTTGTTAATAGAACCTGGCATATAGGAGACAGTAAGTATTTGTTAAATGAGTAAGTAGAGTTTCAAATTAGTTCAGGAGTGCCAGGAAAAATGCCTATTTCTAAATATTTCCTCATTCACGTGGCCAAGGGTCTGAAGCTTCTGCTGTGAAATTAAGTCTTTAGAATCTTCTGTCTCCATAAGTCCTTACTGAAATGCATTTACCCCTAAAAGGGGTATAATTCTAGCAGAGTAAATTTCTTTCTCCCCTCACTCTCCTTACCATGATGTAAGGTCCCTCTCTTGTAATTCTTAAATATATTTATTTATGTATGTATGTACTTTGGTAGGTGGAGTAGGCTTCTTGGGTGGGACTTCTGGTTTCTGTTCTTGGGTTGATTTTTCGTCAGGCTTTTTTCATATGCTTTAAAATTTTCTGTTGTTTTTGGCCTCTTGGCATTTGCTTAACTTGATAGGGTTCTTTTAGGATATGTAGACTAATTCAAAGGCTTATTTCTAATTTGTTAGATCTACAGCTTGGTGACGTACACTTTCTCTAACTAACCAGTGGGTGGCGTCCGCGAGTCACCTATTCCCCTCAAGCCTGTTCTCCCCAACTTTGTGGTGTGTGGGGGTCTGATTCTTGTGGGGGTCTAATTGGTTCACCAAGTTTCGGTGTGTTGTTGGTGCTGTCCGCCCTGAATGTGGGGCATGTGTCTGAGCTGTTAGGGACGGAAGGTGGCTTTAATAATCAAACCTCTCAGGTGTTCCTGGAGATTTAAGGCTGTTGCAAGAGTGTAAACCTTCAGTTCAGTCTCGCCACAGATTGTCTCTGCCGCTGACCCACAAGTCCTTGGTATTGGCGTATGGTCCCTGGGACTTCCGAGTGGGTCCCTCTTCCAAGTCATGCCCTCCTAGGGCCTCTGCTGAGGGAAGGCTGTGCTACATCACAAGTGCGCATCATCCCCCAAGGGAAGTTCTGGGCCGCTGGGCCAAGTAGGGGTGTTCCCAGCCTGCTGAAAGGATGGCTGAATGGGGTGTGTTAATTTCCCCCTTTTCACACAGTTCTGCCTCCCCATTTCTGGGACAATTAGCTGTGGGCATGCGAAAGGCTGTTGTCCACTCCTGATATTGTGGCATGTGCACATGTTGCTGGAAATACTTCCTGTTGCACTGGGTTTTTGGTTGTGGCTCTGGGCTGTGGCGCTGGCCCCGGGCAGGGGTGTTCCCAGCCCGCCAGAAAGATGACTATAAGGGGTGTGGTTTTTTCCCCCTTTTGGCTCACCTCTGCCTTCCTTGCTCTGAGACAATTAGCAGTGGGTGCACAAAAGGCTATCGTGCATGCCAGATATTGAGGCGTACCCACAGCCTGTTCCTGCTGTGCTTCACTGTGTGGTTCTCGCTGCCATGTTTGCAGCCACTTTTGGGTTTTTTAAAAAAGAACTAGTCTGACTCCAAACACCAACCCACAGTTTCCCCACACCTCAGCATGGCTGCCGGATATTCAGCAAGCTTACTCACTCACTTCAGAACGCAGACTCTCGGTTTCACCAAGTGCACGGTCCCTGTGGATTTAGCACACCTTGTCCAGCTGGTGCATCGCTAGAACTGGTGTTCAGGTTCACTTTCTGGCTTTTATCTAGTATTTTTCATGGAGGTGTTTTTTTTGCCCTGTCTCTCCTAACCACCATCTTCCGGAAGTCTCGTTTCTTCAGGCTTTCTAGGAAAATTCTTCTCTTCAGCTAATACTCAGGTTTTGGAACTGGCCCCTTAGCAGGAGGTGGTGGTTTCTTTGGTTTTGGAAAATCTTATCCTGTTCATTTATCTGAACAGCAAAATTGTCTGGAAATACTCCTTCTTTACCATTAAAGTTCACCCTTCCACTAGCTAGCTTCTCCAGTGTCCTTACTTATCAAATGGATTATCTCTCCCTCTTTAAAAGTAAGCTCATCTTCATTAGTACCTTCATAGGCAAATAATGTTCTACAATATTCTTTAGCATTAATTTTACCTCCAGTGTCTATGTTACATCCACATTCTGAGTTTTGGATCCTAATGACTATATGACCAAGGGCTTTTCTGTTGTTGTGTTTTTTTCTTCTTTTTATTACTGGATGTTCTTCTAAGTTTCACAGAGCCTTCTTTAAAAATATCTCCAAATCGAATTCCACAGATTTTCTTTGGTGGTACAGTTGGTCCAGATGCAGTTTCACTCCCATTCCCCAGAGAGGGTGAAAGTGAGGTAAGCCCAGTCAAAAAAGTTTCTGAACCTTTCTGTACCACCATCATCTATTACTTCTGATTCGTTCACAAAATTTGAAGGGAACAGTCCCAACTTGTTGTTCAGGGTTCCACTCCACCAGCCATCTTCTACCTCTTCGTTAATACCAATAGTATCTCCTACTTCAGCTCCAGCTTACCCTCATTCTGTGACATCTACTCAAAGAGAACTTTAAACTGATGCTTCTTGGTTTTCTTCTTAATGTTTTTGGTTTGTAGATGTGGCTGAATTCCTTCAGCTGGAAGTCCTTGGATGCTTATTCGTTGTACAAGACTTGTCACATTCCCATGCCTTTCTCGTTTGATGGGCAAATTGTCATCCTTGGATTCTGTCTTTCAGTTTCCTTAAGGAAATTATCAGGGAATATTCCTCTTCTCTCATTTAGTTCTCCTTCTAGCCATCCTTCCTCCTATAGTTTTTTCACATTCCTCATTATTTCCCCAACCCGAATAGTTAACTCATCATCATGTATACCATCATAGTCATATTCCACAATATAATCAACCATGCTGGGAGCTTCTGCGGAGAGAAGCTTGGCGCCCGCTGCTCCTCCTCCAGCTGCTAGCAAAGCTGTTCCCGCTGCAGGAGGTGGCTCCCCACTCTGGTCTCACCCCTCCCAAGTTCAGGCAGGGTGAGGAGGCTCTTCCATTGCCTGCGGCGCTCTGTGGTCAGCACGGTCAGCGCCGCCCAGGAAGAAGAGGCCCAGAATTGGTTCTTGTGCACATCGGGCAGCAAGCCCACTTTGTCTGGCAACGTTTTTACCCTGTTCTTCATTGCCATTCTCTTTTCCTCCACTTTAGGAAAGCATTCTAATGTGTTTAATATGTGTTTTTGTTTGTGTGTTCATTGCATATGTACATTATTATTTTGTCTACATGCATTTTTTTTCTTTATTAGAGAAGCTGTGGGTTTACAGAACAATCATGCTTAAAATACAGGATTCCCATACACCACCCCACCATCAACACCTTGCATTGGTATGCGTTCTGGTTCGCTATGCTGCTGAAAGCAGATCCCATAAAATGGGTTGGCTTTTAACAGTGGGAATTTATTAGTTTATAAGCTTACAGTTTCAAGGCTGAGAGAAATGTCCAAATCAAGGCATAATAAGGCAATGCTTTCTCCCCAAAGACTGGCTGCCAGTGATCCTGGGCTCCTCTGTTGTATGGAAGGGCACAAGGCAGCATCTGCATATCTCTCTCTTTTCTTCCAGATTTCATTGCTTTCAGTTTCTTGGTTCTGTGGCTTTCTCTCTGTTTGAATTTCATTGTCTTATAAAGGACTCCAATAAGAGGATTAAGACCCACCCTAAGTGATGTGGGTCACATCTTAAGATCCTACTCACCAACAGAACCGACTTACAATGGGTCCCCACCCACAGGAATGGATTAACTTTCAGAGCATATTTTTCTGGGGTACACACAGCTTCAAACCACAATGAGGAACATCTGCATGCATTTTTAACAGCTTTAGTAAGATATAATTGACGTTCAATGAACCACACATATTTAACATGTATAATTTGATAAGTTTTGATATATGTATACACACCCATGAAAATATTGTCACAATTGGGATAAAAAACATTTCCACCATCGCCCAAAATTTCTTTGAGCCTATTTAAATCTCTCTCCTGCCCTTTCTCCCTGCCTCCATCTCTAGACAACCACTGATGGGCTTTCTGCCCCTGAATTTACATTTTCTACAATTTTAGATAAAAGAATCACATAGTATGTACTCTTCTTATCTAACTTCTTTCACTCCACATAATTATTTTGAGATCCAATCATATTGTGTATATCGATAGTTCATCCCTTTTTATTGCCAAGTATCCCATTGTGTGGATATACTACAATCTGTTTATAGATATTTGGGTTGTTTACAGTTTTGGATTATTACAAATAAAGCTTTTATGAACATTTGTCTACAAGTCTTTGTATGGACATATGCTTTTATTTTTCTAAGGTAAAAACTAGGAGTTGAATGGCTGGGTCATATGATAGGTATCCATTTAGCCTTTTAAGAAACTAAAAACTGCTTTCCAAAGTGGTGGTACCATTTTATATTACCACCAGCAGTGTACAAGAGTTCCAGTTGCTCCATATCCTCAACAAGATTTGGTATGCTCAGTCATATTTAGACATACTAATAGGTTTTAATTTTTGGTTTTAATGTGCATTCCTAATGATTAATAATGCTGAGAATCTTTTAATGTGTATGTTTGCCATTCATGTGTTTTCTTTGATGAAGTGTCAGTTCAAATAGTTCACATTTTTAAAATTGACTTTTTTCTTATTTCTTATTGAGTTTTGAGAGTTCTCTGGATAGAAGTCCTTTATTGTGTGATTTGGAAATGTTTTTCCTGAACAGTGGCTTATCTTTTCATTCTCTTAACAGTGTCTTTTGAAAAATAGAAGTGCTTAATTTTGATGAAGTCTAATTTTTCAGTTTTTTCTTTTATAGCTCATACTTTTGATGTCGTATCTAACAAATCTTTGCCTCACCCAAGGTCACAATGATTTTCTTGTATATTTTCTTCTGGAAGTATTATAGATTTAGGTTTACATTTAGATGTATGATCCATTTTGATTTAAATTTTTATTATGATGTGAGATATGGATCAAAGTTCATTTTTTTGCATGTGAATATTCAATTATTCCAGCAACAGTTGTTGAAATGTCTATCATTTCCCCCACAGATTCACCTTTGCACATTTGTAAAATATCAGTTGAATATATATGCATAAGTACAGTTCTGTAGCTCTTTATTCTATTCCAGTGATATATTTGTCTATCTTTATGTCAGTACTTACTTGATTACAGCAGCTTTTTATCATAAGACTTGAAATCAGCCTTCCAACTTCATTCAATTTTTAAAAGTTGTTTTGGTTATTCTAGTTCCAATGAAGTTCCATATGAATTTTAGAATGAACTTGTCAATTTATACAAAAAGCCGCCTGGGATTTTGATTGGGATTATTTTAACGTATAGATTAATTTGGGGAAAATTGACATCTTAACAATATTGAGCCTTATTATTTCATGAACATAGTGTATTACTTCATTTATTTAGGTCTTCTTTAATTTCTCTTGACTGTTTTATGGTTTTCAGTGTACAGGTCTTGCACATTTTTGTCAGATTTATCCCTAGGTGGTTCATTTTTTTTTGGATGCTATTGTAAATACTATTTTTAAAAAAACTTCTATTTTTGATTGTTGCAAGTATACAGAAATAAAATGGATTTTTGTAAGTTTATCTTGAACCCAGCTATGCAACATTGCTACTACACTTACTTATTAATTTTTGTAGTTTTAAAATAGACTCCATAGGATTTTTTATACAGATGACCATCTAATCCCTGAATAAACACGGTTTTACTTTGTCCTTTCCATTCTAGGCCCCTTTTCTTTATTTTTCTTGCTTTATTGCACTGGCTAGAATATCTCCTTTCTCATCTTTCTGTTACTGAGTTCTAATTTAATGTCATCATAGCTAGAAAACATATTTCATATGATTTGAATCCTTTAAGATGTATTGAGGTTGTAGTGGGCTTCACCTGAGGAGTGCTGCATAAGCGGTTCATCACCTGGAGCTCCAGGACTGCCTTGGATGGGAATGAACTCATCATCTGAGGTGTTGAATGGACTCATGTGAATTATATTAAGGGGAGAATGTATATATGCTTCCATGTGATAGTACAGGTTCAAGAAAATCCAGCTCATTAAGAAATAAATTAACTGAAGAAGGAGGGATAAGATGGTTACATAGAGAGGAGTGGAATTTAGTTAGTCCCTAGAGCAACTAATAAATAATCTGGAACAACTGCTGGGGGACAACCATGACTGGCCACACATCATACACCAACCTGGATTGGGTGGAATGGGTGAGATCGCAGCATAAAATCTGTAAGTAAAAAACTGCAGAGCCACTCCAGGAGTTCCCCACCCCCACCCCCATGGCAGGCTAAGCTACAAGAACTTGCTGTAGGAGAAAGCAGCAGTCTCAGAGCAAGCAACTGTAGATCAGCCCAGCTCCAACTGGGGTTTTAATTAACAAATGTGGACTGCTGAATACAAGCTACAAACATAGACAAACCCCTAACAAGCAGACAGAGGCTTTTAGAGATGACTGGCCTTAAAGAGATAGCAAACTCCTATGCCCCAGGAAAGGAGCCCAGAAGACCAGGTGCTCTTTCTGACCAACAGGCGAAACTAGGGGGCCATGGACTGACTCTGAAAGGGAGCTTTCTTTCCCTTTTTCTCTCTCTCAACCTGAGTGACTCAGTGGAGAAAACCTCAGCCATTTTCAGTTCACAGCGCTCTGACGTAGACAGCGTTGGAGATAACAGTCAGAGAGACAAAGGAGCAATTCAGATGCAGAAGATAACTCCCTAGAAGGTGTATCTTCCCTCAGAGGAAGGAGGTGGGGCCCAGCTCTAGTGCTGGCCTTCCCTTTAGAACTCAGACCCCAGAGCCTGGGGGAAAACAGCCAAAACAGAAACTAAAGGGGCCACACCTCCTTACCCCAGTGGGGAGTGAAAGGCTGACAGGTGCCACCTGCTGGGCAGGTTAGGGAAAGCACAGCGGCTAGAGGCCTCACAGGAAAGTCTGTCAATCTTCTAAGACACACCCTCATGGAGACTCGAAACTGAATATAACCCCATTGTGAGACCTGAACCCGTTCTGCTCTGGGAAAATCTGATTGGGTTAACCAAGGGAGCCAGGTACCTAGACAACAGAAAACGACAAATTATGCTAGGAAAAATGAAGATATGGCCCAGTCAAAGGAACAAACTTACACCTGAATTAAGATACAGTTTAGATATTGTTTCACTTTAATGAAACAACCAATTAAAGATTTTCAAAGAAATATGGTATATCAACTAAAAAACCAAATAAACAAGTTCAGGGAAGATACTGCAAAAGACATGAAAGATATAAAGAAAACATTGGGAGAACATAAGGTAGAAATTGTAAGTTTGAAAAAACAGCTGGCAGAATCTATGGAAATGAAAGGCACAACACAAGAGATGAAAAACACAATGGAGACATAAAATGACACATCTCAAGAAGCAGAAGGAAACACTCAGAAACTGGAGAACAAGACACCTGAAATCCTACACACCAAAGAACAGATAGGGAAAAGAATGGAAAAATATGAGCAACATATCGGGGAATTGAATGGCAAAATGAAGTGCAGGAATGTACGTGTCATTGGTGTCGCAGAAGAAGAGAAGGGAAAAGGGGCAGAAGCAATAATAGAGGAAATTATCAATGAAAATTTCCCATCTCTTATGAAAGACATAAAATTACAGATCCAAGAAGTGCAGCATACCCCAGACAAAATAGATCTGAATAGACCTACACCAAGACGCCTAATAATCAAATTATCAAACATCAAAGACAAAGAGAGAATCCTGAAAGCAGCAAGAGAAAAGTGATCCATCACAGTCAAGGGCAGCTTGATAAGACTATGTGCGGATTTCTCAGTAGAAACCGTGGAGGCAAGAAGGAAGTGAGGTGATATATTTAAGATACTGAAAGAGAAAGATGACCAACCAAGAATCCTATATCCATTAAAACTGTCTGTCAAATATGGCAGAGAGTTTAAAATATTCTCTGACAAACAATGAGAGAGTTTGTGAACAAGATACCTGCTCTACAGGAAATACTAAAGGGAGCACTACAGACAGACAGGAAAAGACAGGAGTGAGAGGTTTGGAACAAATTTTGGGTGATGGTAGCACAACTATGTAAGTACACTGAACAAAGATGACTGTGAGTATGGTTGAAAGAGGAAGGTTAAGAGCATGTAGGACACCAGAAGGAAAGAGGAAAGATAAAGACTGGGACTGTATAACTCAGTGAAACCTAGAGTGCTCAACAATTGTGATGAAATGTACAAATATGTTTTTATATGAGGGAGAACAAATGAATGTCAACATTGCAAGGTGTTAAAAATGGGGTGGTATTGGGGAAAAAATACAATCAATGTGAACTAGAGACTATAGTTTACAGAAACATTGTATTATGCTTCCTTTAATGTAACAAAGACAGTATAGCAAAAGTAAATGCCTGTAAGAGGGGGACATAAGGGAGGGGTATGGGACTCTTGGCTTTGGTGATGTTGTCTGACTCTTTATTACACTTTAGTTTAGTTCTGTCTTTCCTTTTGTTGCTTTTTAGCTGTCATTTTTTTCTTTTTCTTTTTCTTTTGTCTCTACCTTCTTTGACTCTTCCTCCTTCTTTGTGGAAGAAATGGAGATGTGCTTATACAGAAAGTAGTGATGGTGGTGAATGCATAAATACATGATTATACAGGGGAAAAATGTATTAAGACTTGTCTTATGGTCTTATCTTGGTTAATAAATGTTCCATGTATCCTTTTAAAGAATGTATGTTCTGTAGTTATTAGGTGGAGTTTTTTGTTTGTTTGTTTATTTTGGGGGGTGGTTCTTGCATGTAAATTGGGTCAAGTTAGTTGGTTGCATTGTTCAACTTTCTGGTTTTGTGCCTTTGTATTTTTCTGAGTTGTCCTTTCTGCTTCAAGTAACATTTTCTTTAATTAACATTATAATATTTGTTTCACACTTAGATCTTAAATGTATCTAGATTCTATCTTTGAACATGATGCTTGGTGGATAGGGATCTAATTTTATTTTTTTCCATATACAGATCTAATTTTCTCAATATCATCTACTAAGCAATCATTTTTCCCCTTTAATTTAAGGTATATGTATCTCACAGCTCTCCATTCTGGTCTTATTTGTGTGACCTTAAAACAATACCACACTCTTTATTGCTGTGGTTTTGTAGTGTGCCTTAATCTTTGGTATATCAAGTTCCCCATTTTACTTGCCTTTTTTATGGTTGACTTAGCTATTCATGGACTTTTATTCTTCAATATGGATTTTATAGTAAATTTATAAAGTACATAAAAAATTCCAGCTGCAACACTTATTTGGTCTGTATTGAATTTGTAGATTAATATAGGGAGAATTGACATCTTTTGCTAGTAAGCCATCCCATCCAAGTGTGTGAAAGATATCTCCATTTATTCAGATCATCTTTGATGTCCCTTATTAAAGTGTTAATATTTTATTTAATGAGGCCTTGTGTAGTTAAAGTAATTTACAGATACACTATAGATTCTGTTGCTATCATAATAGTATCTTATTTTAATTTTATTGTCTGGCCAGTTATTTGCTGGTGTAGAAATGCTCTTGTTTTTTAGATTGAATTGAATATGACAACCATGTTCAACTCATTGGTTTCAACAGATTGTTGATTCCATTGTTTTTTTCTACCATATGATCATCTTATCATCTGCTAATAATGGTAGTTTTACCTGTTTCCTCCCAATCTTGATATCACAAATGTCTTTTTATTTTTTCCAATAATATGCTTTATATTAGTTGTGGTAGTCAACCTTGCCTTCTTCCTTATCTCAAGAGGAATTAATTTAAAGTTTCTCCATTAAGTATAAAATAAATTGTAAGCTTTTGTTAAAATACCTTTAGAGAATTAAGGAGGATCCCTTCTATTTCTGGTTTCCAAAGAATTTTTTTCATGAGTTGGTATTACTTTATCAAACTTTTTTCCTTCATCAATTGTAAAAAATTAAATATTTTCTTCTTTCATCTATTAAGGTGGTGAACTACATTGATAGATTTTTTATGTTGAACAATCCTTGCATTCATGGGATAAACACTACTTGATCATAATGTATTATGTTTTAAAATTTTTAATGCATTTTTTATTGTGAACTTTAACATATATACATAACAGTGATAACTTTCAACATATGATTTAACAAGTAGTTAGCAAATCTCATAGAATGTTATGGGTCGCAGTTCCACAACCTCAGTTATTTCCATTATTGTAAAATACAACGTATATACAGAAAGGTGTTAACTTAATGAAGTACAGCTCAACAAGAAGTTATATAGGTAATTTAAAAAAATGTTATGGGTTACAGTTCCACAGTTTCAGTTCTTTCCTTAGTATGAAATATAGGGTATATACAGAAAGATGAAAACTTTCAACGCACAATTTGACAAATAGCTATTGTGCCAGTTTGAATGTATTATGTCCCCCAGAAAAAGCCATATTCTTTGATGCAATCTTGTGGGGCAGACATAATAGTGGGGATTAAGTTGGAACGTTTGGATTAGGTTGTTTGCATGGAGATGCGCCCCACCCAACTGTAGATGATAACTGATGGGATATTTCATGGAGGCGTGGCCCCACCCATTCAGGGTGGGCCTTGATCGGTGGAGCCATATAAATGAGCTGAGTCAAAGAGAAGGAACTCAGTGCAGCTGTGAGTGACGTTTTGAAGAGGAGCAAGCTTGCTAGAGAAGAACATCCGGGAAGAAAGCCATTTTGAAACCAGAGCTTTGGAGCAGACGCCAGCCACGCACCTTCCCAGCTAACAAAGGTTTTCCGGATGCCATTGGCCATCCTCCAGTGATGGTACCCGATTACTGATGTGTTACCTTGGACACTTTATGGCCTTAAGACTGTCACTGTGTAGCCAAATAAACCCCCTTTTTATAAAAGCCAATCCATCTCTGGTGTTTTGCATTCCTCAGCATTAGCAAACTAGAACAGCTATAGAGCAAATTTCAAAGAATGTTATAGGTTACAGTTCCATCATTTCAGTTATTTCCTTCTAGCTATTCTTATATCCTAGTATCTAAAAATATATATATATATATTTATATGAAGTTTTAGTATTTGTAATCCTTTGTTAAATCCTGTCTTGTCTTTTGCTACCCCCTCCTTTCATTTAATCATTTTCTCTGTCTTCAGGGGTGTCCAGGCAGTGACCACCCCTACCGTACATATTGAAAGGGGCTGCATCTGATTGTCATTCTTTAGGAGGCTGTTGCTTCTGGGTTTTAGGACTTGTCTGGTGTAGGAACACTCTGGTGGATTTACATTTCTGAGAGATAAAACTTAGTAAGTGAATCTTTTATAGAATCTCAGATAGGGAACTAGATATTTCAGGACTACTGTTGGTAAGGGCATGGCATACTGTGGTCATTTGGGATATCTAGCTGGGGCTTGCATAAGAGAAACCTTCAGGATAGCCTCTCAACTCTATTTGAGAAATGCATTATTATTATTATTTTTTTAAAGTTTAGAGATAGGCATTACAATTCAGGGATAGAGTCAACTGCTGTAAGAGCTTACAATCTAGGGCCTACTACAATAATTATGTCCACGTTAGGCTATGTTCTAAGATTCAATTCTGAGTTTACACATTGTAGTTAGTCCATATTGGTGAGGCATTAAAGTGTTTGCCTTTATTTCTGGTGTACTTCACTCAAATACCATGTACAGGATCCATTCACCTCGTTGTGTGTCTCACAGCTTCACTCCTTCTTGTAGTTGCTCAATGTTCCACTGTATGCGTACACCACAGTATACCATTCCATTCTTCAGTCAATGTACCCTTAGGTCATCTGCACCCTTTGCAAATCATGATTACTGCCTCCATGAACACCAGTTTGCAAATGTTCATTCATGTCTCTGCTCTCAGATCTTCAAATGACATACCCCATAATGAGGTTGCAGGACCTTTTCATCCCCACATACTTAACTTTTTGTGGAACCACCACACTGACCTTCAGAAAGGCTACACCATTCTACCTGCTCCTCAACAGTAGATAGGTACATCCCTCTCACCATGTTTTCTCCAACACTTTTACTCCTATATATATATTTTTCTACAATTTTATAGTTATATTCACATACCATACATTTATCCACAGTGTACAATCAGTTGTTCATGGTATCATCATAAAGTTGTACATTCATCACCACAATCAGCACTTGAACATATTGATTACTACAAGAAAAATTGTTTTTTTTTTAGCAATAAGAAAAAAAATGATAAAAAGAAAAATAACATGTCATGCAATACAATATACTAGTAAGGACAGCAAATAACACCACTACCAAGAATCCCATATTCCTCCCCTATATCTCCCTCTCATATACATTTAGCATTGGCATATTGAGAAATGCATTATTTTTAATGGTCCCTTGGATTTGGATAGCTAATATTTTATTTTGGATCTTTGCATCTATGTTCTTAAATGAAATAGCCTATATTTTTCTTTTGTAATCTAATTTTATAATTGAGGCTGTTAGGCAGCTTTTGTTCCTTTTTTATTCTGTACCAACTTCTATGTGATAGGAATTTATTATGAATTGAGATTTGGGCAGAATTCGGACCTGGTTTTGGGGTCAGGGAAAGTATTTATTATTTCATTTTCTTAACACTTAGTGTGTTCATGTCCTACATTCTTCTTGTGTTGTTTGTGGCATTTTATATTTTTAGGAATTTATCAATAGTTCATCTAGTTAAAAATTTTTTAATTCATTAGCATATTTTTCATATTGGTCTATTATGTTTAATATCTATTGATCAGTAGTTTTCTCCTTTTCATTTACATTTTATTTATTTACATCCTCTCTTTTTCTCATGAATCAGTCTTGCAACAGGCCTGTCTATCTTTTTAGTCTTTTCAAAGAACCAGCTTTTGGTTTTGTTAATCAACTGTATATTTTTTGTTCTCTGAATCAGTGATTGTCATCATCATCCTTTTCATCATCATCATCATCATGCCACATGTTTTTCTTTATTTCTTTGAGTATGATCCATTGCTCTTTTCCAACTTCCTTTATATGCATCATCTTTTCACAATTATATTAAATATTTTGTTGTTAAATCAGTTGCTTTATGCTGACCCTAGAAAACAGAACCTGAGGCAAGAATTTAATGCTAATGCTTTAATTGGAATGTGTAATTCCTGGGCAGGAAGAGTGAAGAAAAGAAGTCAGAGAAGGATAGGAAGCAATCCAAGGTGATACCTTATGCCTACACTGGCCATTTCAGTATGATAAGATGCAAAGAGACACATCTGGTTGTTTTGCAGTTGCACCTGCTCAACTTTGTGACATCTCCAGACATTCAGGCAGTATGGAGAACTATGCTTCTGAATAGCCTGGGAAGGAGGAAAGAAAAGAAATCTGTTCTTTTGTCTCCTCTCTCCCATTAGTCAAAATTCATCATAGGGATTTAATTTAACCCACACTTCCAAGTTACATCAACTGGCCTTTTTTGGCAGCTGCTTGGAAAGTCATATACCATTCCCTATGGTATAGGATTTCATCCAATCCTAAAGTGATGGGATGAGTCAGAAACTCAAAGTATGTGGCTTCTTGAACCAGCTGCACTGTCAGCCAAGGGAGAGGGCCCAATTCTCTTTGATAAGGAACTGGTCAGTCCTTAGGTAGTGAAACTGTGTGGAACCAGGTAATGGTGTAGTCAACCTTAGCAGCAAGACTGCAAATGGGCCCCTCATGGAGGAGTAGTTGCAGCAGTACATAATGCTGAGCAAGCAACTGAGACACCAGGAGATCATGGCATTGACAGAACCTAGGAGTACATTAGATGGGTCAGGTGCATCAACATCAATGGGTATATTGTTATTTCTGTATAAATACTATTCTCTACTGAGCCACACTCTGTCCTATGGTTCTTTCTTTTATAGCTTTGTTTTTCCAAGCTTTATTTTTCCAATAATTGTTTACTTTATTTGCTTAATTTTCTGTTTTCTTTTTGCTTCTGTCATTTTTCCCAGATACTCAAAAAATGTGTCACATGCCCACCAATATTTTCCAAATGCTCCAGTGGATCAGTTCCATTTTTTCCTGGAGGTATTCCTTCCTCATAAGGCCTTCTGTCTTCCTTTGTCAGTGTTCTCCCTAGGCATGATGAACAGTTGTCATGCTAGGGCTTCCCTTTGATTCATTCTAAGAATCTCTTTTAACCACAGGATGTACTGTTTATTGACTTCTTTGCCTTCCTCTTTTATACTTTGCTCCCCCATTTTGGTAGAGCATATCGTCCCATTAGTTCTTATGAAAGAGTGTGTGAGCTGTAAATACTCTGAGGCCATGCATGCATAAAAATATCTTTTATCTACTCAACTGTATTTTTTGCATGTGTCTGACTGTGAACCTACAGAACAGGTTCCACCGAAGTTCAGTGAGCACTTACGACTGAAAAACCGAAGCAGGCCACTCCATATGGTAAAATAGTAACAGTTTATTAGGGATCTTACCGACCAGGAAGCTGGTCCTAGTGGACTGCAGGATGTTCAGAGAGCACTGACCAGCGATTACAGAGGGTTATATAGGGCGAGAACAAAGAAGGCATAGAGCCAACTTGGGATTTGAAGGATTATAAATGTGCTTCTTTGAAGTTACTCATTTGTAACAGGAGTAGGTTAGTGCAGATAGCTATCATGCTTAGGAATGTCACTTACAGAGGGGAGTTTTTTTGTCCTGTCTAAGAATTTATGGCTTCTCTGGTTTATGGCCTCACAGCATGTATCCCCTAAAAATAAGGATATTTTCCTATATAATCACAGTATCCTTTCTACACATATACACATAGATAAAGCAAAAATGACAAAATGTTAATTGTTGAATCTAGGTGGAGAAAATGTAAATGTTCATTTTACTATTCCTTCAATATTATATATTTTTAATGTCTATAGTAAAATTTGAAAAACATTTTTTTTTAGGTTGGAAATTATTTTCTCTCAGATTTTGAGGAAATTCCCATTGATTTCTAGTGTCCAGTCTTGTTTTTGAGAAGCCCAATGCCATTCTTATTCCGAATCCTTTATATCTGACCAACTTTTTTATTTCCCTAAGTATTCTGTTACTCTGAAATGTCAATGTTATGAACCTCAGTATGCAGTTTCTTGATTTTGATGGTGATTACACATTTGTTAAAATTCAATAAACTATACACTTAAAAGGGGATACTTTCTCCTTCTCTATGCCCTTACCACACTGTCACCCATTCTCAAATTTTTTTTTAGAGGAATGTAACTTTAAGAAAACTTTCATGTTATTTTAATGCACCTTTTTACCCACCACCACTTTTTTTAAAAAATTCAGTTTTATTGAAATATATTCACATAGCATACAATCATCCATGGTGTACAATCAGCTGTTGAAAGTACCATCATATAGTTATGCATTCATCACCCCAATCAATTTTTGAACATTTTCCTTACACCAGAAAGAATAAAAATAAGAATAAAAAGTGAAAGTAAAAAAGAACACCCAAATCATCCCCCTCCATCCCACCCTATTTTTCATTTGGTTTTTGTCCCCATTTTTCTGCTCAAGGGATATTCACTGTTGTAACCATCTTAAATACAGTTATCAAGTTCAAGAAATTTAACATTGATATAAGAAGTTTACAGTTCTATACTCCAATGTTTTCATATGTCCCATTAATATCCTTTTGATTCTTTATCCTTTTCTATTATTAGATTCAATTCAAGATCATGTATTGCATTTAATTGTCATTGTCTCTTTAGTTGCTCTTTTTAAAAAATGTGCAAACATATATACAGCATATACTTTCCCATCTCAAGCCACTTTCAGGCATAACATTCAGTGGGATTAATCACATTCACAATGTTGTCCTATAGACACCACCACCATTACCAGAACTTTCCCGTCACCCCAAGCATAAACCCCACACCTATAGACATTAACTTCCCATTCCCCCTCCCCCAACCCTTGGTAACTTGTACTCTATTTTCTAATTCTGTGAGTTTATGTATTCTAGCTATTTCATGTAAGTGGACGCATATAATATCTGACTGTCTTAGTTTCTATGCTACTATGACAAATACCACACAATGGATTTCTTAAACAACAAGAATTTATTGCCTTTCAGTTTCAGAGGCTGAAAGGCTTGCTTCCTCCTGGGGTCGGTAACATTCTGGCTGGCTGGCAATCCTTGAGTTTCTTGGCTTTCCCATGACATGGGATGTCCTCTCCTTTCTCTTCCCGGTTCTTTTGACTTCCAGTTTCTGGCTCCTCCCCCTGGCTTTCACTTTATAAGACCTCCAGTATTAGGATTAAGACCCATCCTAATTCAATTGTGCACACCTTAACTAAAAATAACATTTCAAAAGGTCCTGTTTACAATGGGGTCACACCCACAGGAATGGAATTAAGAACATATGTTTTCTGGGGTACATAACTCAATCTACCTTATTGTCCTTTTGTGTCTGATTTATATCACTCAATATGATGTGTCCAGGGTTCATCCATATAGTGGCGTGTAGCAGAACTTTGTTCCTTTTGAAGGCTGAGTAATATTCCATTGTAAGTATATACCACTTTTTGTTTATCCATTCATTTGCTGATGGACATTTGGGTTGCTTCCACTTTTTGGCTTTTGTGAATAATGGTCTATCCTGACATTGCTTTTTATTTTATTCATCAAACATTGTTTATTGAGAAGTAGAATGACATGTTTAAGAACTTGAGCAAACTATTTAACTTTTCTGTGATTCACTTTTTAAAAAGGGGCATACTAAAAATATTTCATAATGTGAGAAATAAGTGAGATTATATATTAATGTCTTTAGCATGATATCTGGCATATAGTCATGATAGAATATAGCTATGTATATAATTTTTATTGTCTCAGAACACTGAAATAAGTTGACTAGAATCCCTGTTCTTTAGAGGCTTTAATGTTACCTTAAAATGTATCAATCCTCTCATCTGGATTCTCAAGAATTCAAGCATTCTTGAGATGCTAGGGTTAGCCAGTAACTTTTATAATAGTTATTTGTTTGACATTATCATGACTTGGCCTAGCAGTAGGGCTATATCAGGGTTACAGTGAAAAAGCTGTGTTGTCAGTTTAGCTTGTACTCTTTAAAATATTCAGAAATACAAACAAGCCTGTCACTACATTGGTCTTTCGTGTAATGTTTGGGAAATACATTACTTGTGTTTTGAAAATCAATTGTATTTTATCTCCTTTAATCCAATGTAAGAAAGGCCTTTTTTTTTTTTTTTTCATTAAAATTTAAACTATTTAGGAACAGGAGCTGCCTTATCCATTTTAGATGAATTTCTTGAAGAATCCTCTAAACTCCATTCTGAGTCACAAGAACCCATTTTGACTGTACAAGCTCAGGATCCAAATACCAGCCAAAAACCGTCCAATATGTTTCTCAAGGAGGGACCAGCAAAGAAAGGTGATTAGGAGTAAAGATTTCCTCTTGAAAAAGGGGCATGTCATAAACAAGCTAGACAAGGATGAAAACTAATGATTATTAGCAAAGAGGCAATCCTGACTTGTTTGAAGCTGATTAGTTTTTCTGCCATATTGCCTATGTTCCTTCGTATTAGGCTAGGCTCTGAATTCAAATTCAGTGATGGAACTTTTTTAATAAGCGAGGATTTATATTTAGCTCATAGAAATAGCCAGCTACACACCTATGATTTTCTAACAATGATTCTTCATTTTTAGATTATCTACAAATTGTGTTTTACATTCAGGGATATCTGGATTTTTTTTAAATGCTTTGTGACTTGCATTTGGAACCACCAGTAGATTTATCTTTGAGAAACTTTAAGGGCTTCTCTTTGAGGACGATTGCCATAGAGAAGTCTGTTGCTTTACAAGTTGCACTTTCTTCATGTATTAGATCAGAATAGTGTCTCTGCTTCATTAGCGTGTCTGAGCTTCTGAATTATTTTTCGTTTACATCTAATCTTCTATGCTTTTGATATACTGTTTTTAGAAGCATCAAAATGTGACGTTTCATCGGCTCTCCTGAATTCCATCCCTTATTATGGCGTTTCTCAAACTCCTCCCACCATCTTCATGGAGACAATACGCTTCTTGATGAAGGTCAATGCTGTGCAGGTCAGGATATTTTTAAAAAGAGCACATAGATGGAAAGGTTTTAGCTAATTACTTATTCTATCCATAGTGACGTATTTGGAAGCTTAAATATGTATAAAGCAGAAATCAAATAAGCTTTTGAAAGCACATCTTAGACTCAATGGGAAGAACATCCAAATGTGAACCACCCTCTGCAGATGGTATCAGAAGTCTGCTCCCTGTATGTGGTTTCCTGTCCAGCAGTAACCACGGTGATGCAATGAATTACTTGAGACAAAAGTCAAGAGAGGCGAGAGTGAGAATAACTCAAGAGAGAGTGTCCTCCCCAGCAATTCTCATCTCGGTTTTTATTGAGATTTTCAGCGTAGGGAGACGTGCTGGCACTCAAGGCTGTTTAAGGAGGCAGGAGGGGAGGCAGGACGTTTTGACCTTTATGACACAAAGATCGACAGACAAGTAGACAACAAATAAGCTTGGCCTTGGTAGTGGAATGTACTACGTGCAAGAACATAGCATAGCAAAGCAAGACATTCCCATCGTCTTCGATAGGAGTTTAGACAAAGGCAGTCTTCTGCCTATATGCATGCTGAAGCAGAAGCAGAGTTTACAAGTTTTTTATCCACAGAATTCCCATACCATCAGAGCAAAACTAGACTCTTAAGGCATGTGTGTCTGATGTTACTCTATTATGAAAACTCATATTATATGAGTGTTGGGGTTTGCAGAAGCCTAATCACACTCTTCCTCTCTTCCAGTTTCTAAACCAATTGGAAACAGATACAAAGTGCATATGGAGGGATAAAAATATCATATTATTTTTATTGGTAAAATTGGACTGGAGTTTGTGATGGTCCCACATTTGACTTCCCCATCCAGTCACAGGTGAGGCAGCTGGAGAATTGCAGCCTCCTCCCAGAGAAGAAGGGCATCCTGCAAGGTCTGTCCGTCACTTGGTAAACAAGAAGCTTAACCATGAAGTAAGCTGTAGGAGAGAGAGCAAGATCCAGGAGCCAGGAGAGTTGACCTTGACCCTGCAGAGCACGGGCTCCACTTGAGAGCAAGCAAGAATGACTAGAGGGGTGGAACATATTAAGCAGGAGTCTTTGATATATTAACCCTTCCCAATAGTGAATCAGGCTCTTTACATGTCTCGCCTATTAAATAAATCACTAGCCCTGCCCCATGTCATAGAGCCCGAAAGGCAGGTGGAAAGAACAGTTGCAGTCCCTCCCCCAGTATTTCCCTCTGAAGATATAAGTGTTAGTGGAAGTTTTACATCATAGGCAGATATGGGAACAGAGGAAGAAGAAAAGAAGGGTTTCCTTTCTGCTTATCAAATACATCCTGGCTTTGTCAAATTTTCAGGCCTTATGTAGTGTGGAAATCAAAGAAAAGCCCCAAAATACAAAATTGGTAAACATAGTGGATGTTTGAGAGTTACAGACACTTATATTTTTAAGATCCTGAGTCTAGAGTTTTAGAAAGGTAGATTTGGCCTCACTATAAGTTTCCTTACAGTTATGGCTGCCTGAAAATGTTACTTCATATATAAATGGGGTGGTTGATGAAGTGTCTTTATCTGCTGCATAATAAATTACAGTCTAACAGTAAGTAATATGACCACCGGCAACATCAGAATTGCACTATGCTTTATTCACTTGGAAATGTCTACATTTGGTGACTAAATGAATAGCTGCTAGTAAAATCAAGTGTGATAAATGTTTGTTATTCACCCCACCAACCTTTTGAAGTTTAGGATAATCATTTCCTTCTATAATATGTTCCGTATTCTTTGTTATCAGAGACAGAATCTTCAACCATGGGAGCTTTGGGACCATTGCAGTGCAGCTATTTACATGTTAATCTAACTTCTCCTTGCAGTATGTACACCGAGTCCTTGCACATGAGCTTTTATGCCCTCAAGGAGGCCCCAGCTGTGAGTATTATTTGGTGCTGGCCCAGACACACCTTCTCAAAAAGGACTTTGCCAAGGCAGAGGAATACCTTCATCAAGCAGCCCAGATGGACTACCTGGTAATGACTTTTGCTAGAGTCTCTTGAGTTTGGAGAAGGGGGGAGCATACTTTATTAAGGTTGGCGATGCCATATCATAGATAGGTTTCTGGTGGCCGTTGATAGATACCACCAGCTGTCAGTGAACTCCTGTATTTACTACCTTCTGTTTGCTTTTCTTATCATGGGCTTTGCAAAGGGTAGAGAAAAGGATAAGGACAACTGTTTGGTAGATAGTGTTTCTTTCAATTTTTCTGGACTTTTTATATTTTCTCATTGTGAACATTATGGTTATGCTTGAATGTTTTTCTTAATATTTACTCCAAAGACAAAATAATTTTGAAGAATGGAAGAAAGAAATGATAAAATAGAAAAATATCTTCCAGTGCAACTGAATGGTCCTCCTTCTAACTGACTGTTATTAGAAGAAGGAAAATAGACTTGATATAAATTAATGTTAAGCAAGGATCATTAAGGTGCTTTTTAATACCACCTTGTTCCTGTACCATTTGTTCTTCATTTTCTCAGAACCCTAATGTCTGGGGCTTGAAGGGCCATTTCTGTTTTCTGAGTGGCAATCATTCTGAGGCCAGGGAATGCTATGAGCGAACCATTAGTTTTGTAGCAGATGCTTCTGAGATGCACTTTATCTTCCTGCGACTGGGGCTTATCTATCTGGAAGAGAAAGAGGTGAGGGACTGAAGATGGGGAATAACCATGTGGATCATGGGACCTGTGTACAGTTCAAGCATTAACATCCATCTGTGTAGACTAATAATAGTAACATGGTAAAGACACTTTTACATCTGGAGGTAAAGTAATTTGCCCAACATTAGATAACTAGTAATTGGTGGAACAGTATCCACACCCAGACAGTCTCATACGCAACCATTATGCTACTAAAAATTTAAGAACTCAATAAATGTTAGCCTTTATTTTAGCTACTATTATTAGCAACCATAGAAGCATTCTTAGTTTGATTTAACTAACAGAACATTTCATGGGCTTCAAAAGGACTTCTCCAAACTTCTTCCTCAACACAAAGGGTTATATTTAATTCAGCTGAGGATAACCCTATTCCACAAGGCACTCTGCCCTGATTCTTTAGCAATCTGTCCCCATATTTTAGCAAACACCCAAAAGTCCTTTTTAAAAAACTTTTTATTATGGAAATTATCAAATGCATACAAAGTAAACTGAATAGTAGAATGAACCCCTATGGACCCATTATTCAGCTTCAATCATTATCAACATTCCATTGAGGGCTTTTTTAACTCTGTGCGTTTATTTTGACTTCATTCCATTTCTTCCCCCAGATCACCCAATTCTCTATTCAATATAAAATAACAACAGCAACAAGGACAAGTTACAATGCCTTATAATTAAAGTGGGAAGGCCCATATAAGGCTTGGGAGAAATCACTATCACACCGTGGTGAAGTATAAATAAGGAAAATTTTTCTTTCTGATGTCATTGTAAGCTGCAGCTTCAGAGAACTGCTGGCTTATGCAGTTGCTAGGAAAGCAGTTCTTAGGCTATTGATACATTTCTCACATTGGGGAGTTATAAGGCAAGAAGTGGTTCTTTGAGGACTACTTCTTTTGGAAGGTTTTTTTTGTTGTTTTTAGTTTTTCTGTCTCCTATACTATAGAGAGCTACTAAGACCTTTTACAAGGGAGCAGACTCTCAGAATGATGAGCCTGTATCAAGTGTACCTCTTATTTTCCCACATCATTAGTCCAGAGGTTCCATGTGTCTGTCATGCAGGTATCCCACCACATGATGTCACTTTTAAGCAAAGAGGGTAATCTTTAGGGTCTGGGTGGAATTCAGATAATCATTAGGGTTGCCCAGAACTTTCAGTGTAACTCTGCCTCAACTCTTACATAGACTATAAACACAGTCTTTGGAACTGTTTCCAGGTCATAGTTTGCCTTTGAATTTGGTCCATCCATCTCCTCCCATCAATCTTCTTACTCCCTTAAAAAGATATAAGAATACAATCCAGGGACCCATTTAACTTAGATTGTTCCATAGTGCATCTGTCAGAGACCCCATGATTATCTCAGCAATGCAGTGTTTGAAGCTTCCAGAAGATAGTAGCTTATTGGTGTTTTCTTTCTGCAGTATGAAAAGGCAAAGAAAACCTACCTGCAAGCTTGTAAGAGATCACCTTCATGCCTTACCTGGCTAGGACTGGGAATCTCCTGCTATCGGGTAAGAAGACAAAGTCTTGAGATTAGGCCTCTGCATACAGCTGACCTTGATTCCTTGGTCTTCTGAGTACTTGTGGGTTTGTTATGATGGTGGAATGGCTAACAGGGTGTCTTCTCTAATGAAAAGTTGCTGTTCAAGTTTTTATAGTGAACTGAAGGTCAATCTGAACTAGAAAAATAAAGCATCCTAAAATCCCCACAAAAACTTAAACCATGAAGCTATTATGTAGTTTTTAAAAAATCATGTTTTTTGCTGCAAAAGCTATTTCATGATGTTATCTGCAAGAAAAAGGTGATATGGAAGATAATGAAAAATCTAGTCAATCAAATTAAAGAAATTTATTGATGTCTTACTAAGCACTGTGACCCATCTATGTTAGGGGGGGAGCAACTGCAGTTCCTAGTAGGCCTTTTGCTCCTTCACACCTAAAACTCTCTATTCACCCTTCACTTCTTTCCTCCAGTCTTGGAATGAAGCATGTGTCCTGCTGTTCTTTTCTAATTTCTTTTCGTGCATTCTTGATTCCATCCCTCCCTTTCCTCTTAGTACATTTCCTCCTTAATGGATTCTTTCTCTTTGATTTACGTGTTTAACCTCTGCTTCTCAACCAGCTGTTTCCATTTAGTTTTTCCCATCTTATTGAACAACCACCACCATCTTCCTGATTGTTACTCTTAACAATATTTGCCCACCTTCCTTGTCTCCTCTTCCTCAGTGCTGTTTTTCAATCATAATGGTAAGACGTGCTCATTTTAGGAATTTTGGAAGATACAAAGGAATATGAAGAGAACATAAAAATATCCATAATCCCACCACTCAAAGATGACCACTGTTAACATTTGAATGTATTCTTCTCTTTTTTCTATATATATATGAAAGTAATTTTAAAGTATAAAATTATAAATAATATATTTCCTGCTTTGCAATAGTTTTTCTTCTTAATATTACACTGGTATCTTTTTGCATCACCAAATATTCTAAAACACAAGTTTTGATGACTGCATGATGTTTCCCTGGATGATAAGTAGGGTAAACATGTAATTTATCATCCAAACCTGGACACCTCAGAGAATGAAAAGGGTGCTATTAGTAATTACACTGGGACACAGCTACCATCCCAGACCAACCAGGACATATGGTCACCTACATTTAAGCCCTGTGCTTCTTTTTCTGCTTTCCAAGAAAAAATGGAAAACATGTAACCTGATAGCACTTTCAAAGTTATAAGAAACCAACTATACAAAGTATTCAGCATAAGTCATGCCTCTATTTATTTTGAATAGTACAAAAAATATTTTACTTAGATAGAAACAAAACAAGCTTCAGTTAAACCCTACCACTAAGATGTCGAAGTAATCTCTATCAATATTTAGTTACACTATACCTATATGTAGGCATACCATAATTTATTTAACCAATCACTTATATTGGACATGTTAGTTTCCACAATTATATGTTGTAAATAAAGCTGAGATAAACATTCTTGTACATAAATCTTTGTGCTTAACTGATTATTTCCTTAGGATACATTCCTAAAAGAAGGTAGAAATATTTTTAAGATCTTTAACTCATAGTGTCAGTTTGCCTTTTAGAAAGTCTATATGCTGATTTACACTCAGAATATGTGAGAGTCCGTTTTTCTGTTGCCTTGTCAACAGACATTATCATTTACCAATTAGATAAGTATATTAATTTGCATTTTGTCACTAATAAGGTTGAAATCATGTCATGTATGTATTTCTTTACTATGGTGTTATTTCCCTACATAAATCCTTCAATGGCTACCCCTTGTTGCATAATAAATTCAGCATTAGTATCTTCTCACATCACCAAATATGACAGTTTGCAAATTGGGGAATGCTCTATGCCAAAACAAAAGCGCTCTGTTTTTCCCTGAGAAAGAGGCAGCTTATATAGTAAATACAATGGGATTACACAAAGAAAAATACTACTGTTTAAGTAAAAACAATAAGAAAAGCAAGCCTTGTAAGGGGATGGAATGCTAACTAACAAGACGTATTTATCCCTAACAAAAGTCCTGGTTTCCAGGAAATCAAGACCCAGGTTTAAAGAATGTCAGAATGTCTTAGCAGTTGTACAGCGTTGGAGAGTCTCAGATAACTTGTCTCACAGATAAATTGTCTTAGGCATGTGTGGGCAATTTCGAAATGTACAGTCAAGTTAGTTTTTACTGTAGTCATTTACAGATAAGTTGACCTTTGCTTTAAATACACATGGACAAGTTGCCTCCAGGTCCTTGCCAGTTCATTTAATAGCATGATCTTTTCTCTGCCTGTCTAATCTTATCACTTCCTTTTTTTCCCTCTGCCACATACACTCATTCTCCCTCTCTCTCTCTCTCTCTCTTTTCTTCAGCCACATGGGCATGCTTATGAGTTTCCATGCTCTCTTTTGCCTCTATGCCTTGTATATGACCTTCCTTCTACCTGAAATGCGTTTCTTCATCTTATACAGTTAACAAATCCCTACTTACCCTTCAAGATCCACTTTAGCAGTTTTTTCTTCTCTGAGGCTATTCTTTAATCTCGGGGCAGAATTAATCCTATTTTCCTTTATTCTCGTATTTGATCTTATATATGCTTTGCTTTCACTATAGAAATATTTATGCTATATTGAAACTATCTGTGTGTTTTTAATTTACTTTTATTTTTTGCATGTCTGTCAGTGAGCTCTCAAAGAGGGATTGTATTTTTTTATTACCAGCATCTAGCAGATTGCCTGGCACAGAGTAAATCCTCAACAAATATAGGGTTGATTGAATAATGAATCAATGTCTCAGAGACATTTAAAGTGTGAGCAAAGGTATAGGCATGGGTGAAAGACCATTTTCCATCTAGTCTTGTGCCTAGAAACCTGATATTTTTTCTACTAATACAGAAAAAGTGAAGATCTGCTTTGGAGAGAGGAGAGTGCCTTATTCTTTCCTTAAGGGACCTTTTGGATGGTTTGCAAAGCAACTCCCAGGCTTAGGAGGCAGCAGTGATATCCATAGGCGCAGAGCTCAGGAAGCATCTTAGATCCTCTGAATATGGGCCACTCAGGATTGTGCTTTTAATAACTGATATTAGGACAGGCAAATAGGGCTTTAACTTCAAGAAAGGGATGCATCATGTAAAGGTAAAAACTAAAACTGAATCTGATGGCCCACACTCTTTGGGCAAATTGGTTAAGTGATACTCACATGGAAGAGAGTTCCTGTGGTTTTCCAACCCTGGCTCCTGAAGCTCCATGGTTTATATGGCAGTCTTGGGACTGCTGCAGAGGAAGGAAGGGAAGGTAAATAGGCAGGCTTTGAGTTGAGAGCCTACCAGATTCCAGGGCTCCACATTCCCCTACCTGGCTTTTTAATCAGAGTAGTTACACTTTTAACTAGTTCAAATATTGGGCCACCACAGAGGTTTTCTTGTTTGAAGAAAGAATTCTGTTGCAAAAAATGTTAGTTGAAAACCATTGGTGTAGGCCATGTACATTAGTGTTCTTTGGACATAGTGCTTTCAGCTAAGCTGATGCCAGCTGGCTTAAGTGAGAAATACTTCGACTCACAACTCATGTGTCTCTTTTATGTCAAGCTGGAGGAGCTCACAGAGGCTGAGGATGCTCTCTCTGAAGCCAATGCGTTGAACAACCACAATGCTGAAGTATGGGCATATCTGGCTCTGGTGTGCCTGAAAGTGAGTGTTTATTTTCCTTACACAATGCTCTTTTAGGACACACAGGTAAGTAGGGCCAAGTAAGCAAGAGACAGCAGGATAGCCATTAATGACATAATAGTTGGGGTTTGATGAGCTCTGGATTTGGTCATTATCCTGTGACAAAGGAAAGACCAAGTCTGCGCAACTTCTACTTGGAATGTGCTTAAAAATCATATATTCAGGGGGATTAGAGGTACGGGATGTTCTAGGTTTTCTTTTTTGTTTTTATCTCTTTTTTTTTTTTGGAGCAATGAAAATGTTTTATAATTGGTTGTAGTGATGTCATGATACTGTGAGCCACTGATCATATACTTTGGATGGATTGTATGGTGTGTGAATATATTTCAATAAAATTGCTTTAAAAAAACAAAAAAAATAATATATTCAGATGTGTTTGTATGGAAAGGAAGTTCTAAAAATGGGATCAGTATTGTATCAGAATGTAAAGAAAGGCAAGGACCAGTGAAGGAGATGGATACTCTACTAGTCTTTCTGAACAATTCTTGTTGAACTTCTGGCTGAATGTGCTTGTCCTTGATGCAGGTGGGAAATTGGAGTTGGTATTGTAGGAGTTTGTGGTACGGGTTTATCTACAGAAAATAACACTCCCATAGTAGACTTCCTGCACATCAGTCTAAGAAGGAGGGTAAACTGAGAATAATGAAAGTGGCCCTCAGTTCTCAATTAGGAAATATGACACCAAATTGATAGGGGGTGTTATGATTATGAGAGAAATGAACAAAATAAATATTTCTGGATTTTCTTTTTGGAGTAAATATCCTGAATATGATGTGATAACATCACCCAAATAGTATTTGGTCCTGGCTGTCAGCTGGGGTGCTTCAGCTCTCTTCCATGTGCACTTCAATTCTATAGGTTAGACTCCACTGCTTCACAGTGTTGTAGTCTCAAAATTTCAAGAAAGCAAGTGTAGTAGCTGCGAGGCCTCTACAGGCCTAGCCTCTGAAAACTCACACAATGTCTCTTCCACCACATTGTACTGGCTAATGAAAGTCACATGTCCAGCTCAGATTCAAGAGATGGAGAAGTGAGAAAGAGACTCCATCTCTTGATGAAAGGAGTGGCAACATTCATATTGCACAGGGTGTGGACATGAAAGCACAATTAATCAGGAGCCATTATAAAAATCTACTATAAGACCTATATTAGTTTTCTACTGCTGTGTAACAAATTACCACATACTTAGAAGCTTAAAAGAACACCCATTTATCATCTCACAGTTTCCATAGGTCAGCTGGTTCTCTGCTTTGAGTCTCGTGAGGCTAAAATTAAGGTGTCAGCTGGGCTGGGTGCTTATCTAGTCTCTGGGGAAGAATCTACTTCCACACTCATTCAGGTTGTCGGAAGAATTCAATTCCTTGTGCTTGTAGGATAGAAGTCTCTGTTTCCTTGCTGGCCATCAATCAGGGGCTGCTATTAGCTTCTAGAAGCCACCCACATTTGCTATCATGTGGTCCCTCCCCATGGTCAAGCCAGCAGTGGTGTGGTTGAATCCTCCTCATGCTTCAAATCTTTCTGACTTCCCTTACCCCTAGCCAGAGAAAACGCTGTTTTTAAAGGATTCACCTGATTGTGTCAGGCACACCCAGATAATCTCTATAATTTAAAGTTAACTGACTTGGGATTTTAATTACATCTGCAGTTCACAACAGTACTTAGATAGTGTTTAGTGGAATAATCTTGGGGACAGTGTTTAGAATTCTGCCTACCATCAGTCTCATATTTTAAATTGTCATGTGATTTACTCTTTGACTCGTGAATTAATTACAAGCATGTTTTAAGTTTCCAAATGTATCTGAGCGTTCTGGCCTATCATTTAGTTGTTGATTTAAAATTTTACTGCAGTGTGGTCTATATGTATTTGCTGAAACTCTCTTTGTGGTCTAGCAGGTGGTCAACTTTTATGAATAACTTAATTTGTGCTTGAAGAGAATATGTTCTCTATTAAGTGCAGAGTTCTATATTAGTGTTCGAGCTCAATCTTGTTATTTGTTTTATTCAAATCTTTTATATCTTTACTTTTTTCCTATTTCATCTATCAGTTTCTGTGAGAGAGATGTATTAAAATCTTCCATGTGGACCTTTTAGTTCAAAGATGGGGAAACTGAGGCTCAAAAAGCTCAAGTGACTTCCCCAGGATCCCATAGCTAATTGTGCCAGAGCTTTGGATAGAACTCAAGCAAATACAGCCACATGAGTGATCCCAGAAGAGACCAGCTGAAGAGGCAGCCATATTGCTCATAGAATTTTGAGAAACAATACATAATTGTTTTAAGCCATTAAGTTCTTTTTTTCTGTACAGTTGTCATCAAGCCTTATGCTGTGATGGAGAGCCACAGCTGGAATTAATTTATTGCTTTACTCAGCATCATTTTGCTTCTACTCACAAAAATGTTATAGTATTTGAAAAAGAAAAATTTAATCTTATTGTTTGCATATAACAATTGCTATTATTGTATGATAATTATTATTACACCAGACGCTGGGAGTAAAACAGATTTCTGTTGTGCATTAAATACTGGCATGGGTTACTTTATAAAGAATACAGATTAGCCTATGCCAGCATAGTACTAAAAATATTGACTGTGGGTGGTATATAACTCTTTTTTAAATCATATTTTATTGTGGAATATAGCAGATATACATAGAAGTGATAACTTTCCAAGTGCAAATTAACAAGTAGTTAGAGAGCAAATTACAAAGAATGTTGTGGGTTACAGTTCCACAGTTTCAGTTATTTCCTTATTGTGAAATATAGCATATATGCAAAAAGGTAATAACTTTTACAGTACGATTTAACAAGTAGTTATATAGGAAATTTCCAAAAATGTCATGAGTTACAGTACCAAAGTTTCAGTTATTTCCTTATTGTGAAATATAACAGATATAAAAAAAGATAAAAACTTTCAAATTATAATTTAACAAGTAGCTATAGAGCAAATTTCAAAGAATGCTATGGGTTACAGTTCCACCATTTCAGTCCTTTCCTTCTAGCTAGCTATTCTAATACCCTAGCAACTAAGAAAAAGAAAATTATATAGAGATTCAGTATTCATAATCCTTTGTTAAATTCCATCTTGTCTGTTGCTACCCCTTCCTCTGCTACCCCTCCAATCTTCAGGGATGTCTAGGCAGTGACCACTCTAACTTGTTCATGTTGAAAAGAAATATCAACGTTATGGAAAGGGGACTCATCTGGTTGATGTTCTTGAAGAGGTTATTGCCTGGGTTTTGGGACTTAGCTGACATAGGAGCTCTCTGGAGGATTTAAGGTTCTGAAGAATAAACTTAGTGAGTGAAACTTCTATAGTCTCAGATAGGGATCCGGGTATTCCTTAGGGTTTTCGGGACTGTTGACTTGAACTTATTATACTGTGGCCATTTGGCATATCTAGCTGAAGCTTGCATAGGAATACCCTCCAGGACAGATTCTCAACCCTATTTGAAAACTCTTAGCCACTGAAACCTTTTTTTGTTACCTTTCTTTCCCCCTTTTGGTAAAAAAGGCATTCTCAATCCTTCAATGCCGGGGTCACGCTCATTCCCGGAATCTGTGTCCCACATTGCGAGGAAGACACTTTCACCTGGGGATTCCTGACCTATGTCAGGGGAAGGGTGATGACTTTATTTGCAGAGTTGGGCTTAAAGAGAGAAAGTCCAGATTTGAGCAAAAACGAGTTCTCGGGAAGTGACTCCTAGGCATAATAATTATAGGTAAGCTTAGCCTCCCCTTTACAATCTTGTTTCACAAGAGCAAGCCTCAAGATTGAGGGCTTGACTTATAAAGTAAGGGGTTCCAAAGTTCACAAAGTATATGTTCTGTCCATGATAACCCATTAGCATCTCACATTGTCATCACTTAGTTGTACAATCCTCATCATTCTCCATTTTAAAAAATTCTTATGACCCAGAACCACATAGCTCTTTTCAGCCCTCAATTATTTGTTCCTAGTATTTGTGTGGTACTAGTAAGTTATTCCTATTAATTATGGTCACTAGTATGCAATAGGTAGATTTTTCCCATATGTTATTCTGTTGTCAACTCTCTGTACCAGTGTCATACCTTAGAAGTCTATCATGCAAGCACCTATCTATGTAGTGCTGATCTGTGGGATATATGCCCTTAAACAACCCCTTTCAATCCTGTTCACCTTCAGTGCAGCTCTGATACTTATAATCCCATTAACAAACAATCATCACCCCATCCATTCCCATACCTTTGAATTCACCCTCATTAACATATCTGAACATATTAGATTATCATTCCCCCTTCACTAGCTTCTGTCTATCACTAGGTCTCCAATATTCTACATTATAAGACATTGCTTTTACATTGTTCAGGGAGTTCATAGTAGTGGTAACATATAATATCTCTCTTTTTGTGTCTTACTTATTTCACTCAGAATTATATTTTAAGGTTCATCCATGTTGCCATATGTTTCAGGACCTCATTCCTTCTTACTGCTGCATAGTATTCCATCATGTGTGTATACCACATTTTGTTTATCCACTCGTCTGTTGAAGGGTACTTAGATTGTTTCTGTCTCTTGGTGATTATGAACAATGCTGCTATGAACACTGGTGCACAAATGTCGGTACATGTCACTGCTTTCAGAGCTTCTGGGTATATACCGAGAAGTGGAATTGCCAGATCATAGGGTAACTGAGTATCTAGTTTTCTGAGAAACAGCCAAACTGTCTTCCACAGTGGCTGTATCATTATACATTCCCACCAGCAATTAATGAGTTCCAATTTTTCTCCATATCCTCTCCAGCATTTATTGTTTCCTGTTTGTTTAATGGCAGCCATTCTTATTGGTGTGAGATGGTATCTCATTGTGGTTTTGATTTGCATTTCTCTAATTGCTAGTGGACATGAACATTTTTTCATGTGTTTTTTTAGCCATTTGTATTTCCTCTTTGAAAAAATGCCTTTTCATATCTTTTGTCCGTTTTATAACTGGGTGGTTTGTACTACTGTCGTTGAGTTGTAGGATTTCTTTATATATGCAGGATATCAATCTCTTATCAGATATATGGTTTCCAAATATTTTCTTCCATTGAGTTGACTGCCTCATTGACTTTTTGACAAAACAAAAGTCTTTTCAGGCACAGAAGCTTTTGATCTTGAGGAGTTTTATCTATTTTTTCTTTTTTTGCTTGTGTTTTGGGTATAAGGTCCAAGAAGGTACCCTCTATTACTAGGTCTTGAAGATGTTTCCCTCCATTATCTTCTGAGAGTTTTATGGCACTGTCTCTTATATGGAGGTCTTTGATCTACCTTGAGTTAATTTTTGTATAGGGTGTGAGGTAGAGGTCCTCTTTCATTCTTTTGGTTATGGATATCCAGTTTCCTCCAGCCTCAGTTGTTGAAGAGACTGTTCTGTCCCAGTTCAGTGGATTTGGGGGCCTTATAAAAAATCAGTTGACCATAGACCTGGGGGTCTATTTCTGAACTCTCAATTCTATTCCATTGATCAATATGTCTATGTTTGTGCCAATATCGTGCTGTTTTGATCATTGTGGCTTTATAGTAAGCTTCAAAGTCTAGAAGTGTAAGTCCTCCCACTTTGTTCTTCTTTTTTAGGATGTTTTTGGCAATTCGAGCCCCTTTCCCTTCCAAATAAATTTGATAACTAGCTTTTCCAAGTCTGCAAAGTAGGTTGTTGGAATTTTGATTGGAATTGCATTGAATCTGTAGATCAATTTGGGGAGAATTGACATCGTAACCATGTTTTAGCCTTCTTATCCACGAGCACAGAATATCTTTCTACTTATTTAGGTCCATTTTTATTTCCTTTAGTAAAGTTTTGTAATTTTCTGTGTGAGGACTTTTACATCCTTGGTTAAGTTTATTCCTAGGTACTTGATTTTTTAGTTGTTATTGTGAATGGAATTATTTTTTATTGACTCTTCAGTTGGGTCATTACTGGTGTATTACATTACTTATGTGCATTAATCTTGGTATCCCACCACACTTCTGAATTTGTTTATTAGCCCAAGTAGCTTTTTCTTCAATTTCTCAAGAATTCCAAATACGAGATCACATTATCTGCAAATAACAACTGTTTTACTTCTTCCTTTCCAGTTTGTGTACCTTTTATTTGTCTTGATGAATTGCTCTGGCTAGAACTTGTAGCACAATGTTGAATAATAGAGGTGACAGTGGGCACCCTTGTCTCGTTCCCCATCCTAGGGGGAAGGCTTTTAGCCTCTCACCATTGAGTACTATGCTGACTGTGGATTTTTCTTATATGCCCTTTACCATATTGAGGAAGTTTCCTTCAATTCCTACCTTTTGAATGTTTTTTATAAAAAAAGGGATCCTAAATTTTGTCAAATGCTTTTTCAGTGTCTATTGAGATGATCATTTGATTTTTCCCTTTCGATTTGTCAATGTGTTGTATTACATTTATTACTTTCTTTGTGTTGAACCACCTGTACTGGTTTGAATGTATTATGTCTCTCAAAACATCATTATCTTTGATGTTATCTTGTGTGGGCAGATTAGATTGTAATTCTAATGTTGTTAGAATACAATAGTGTTGATTAGATTGTAATTCTTTTAGTGTTTCCATGGAGATGTGACCCACTCAACTGTGGGTGATTACTCTAATTGGATAGTTTCCATGGAGGTGTGGCCCCACCCATTCAGCATGGGCCTTGATTAGTTTACTGGAGCACTATAGAAGCTCAGACAGAAGGAGCGAGCTTTCTACAGCCAAGAGAGACACTTTGAAGAATGCATAGAAGCTGAGAGAGTAGCTGCAGATGAGAGAGAGTTTGAAGATGGCCATTGAAAGTAGACTCGTGCTCCAGAGAAGCTGAGAGAGGACAAACATCCCAAGAAAAACTAAGAGTGACATTTTTGAGGAACAGCAGCCTAGAGAGGAACGTCCTGGGAGAAAGCCATTTTGAAACCAGAACTTTGGAGCAGATGCCAGCCATGTGCCTTCCCAGCTAACAGAGGTTTTCCGGACACCATTGGCCATCCTCCAGTGAAGGTACCCGATTGCTGATGTGTTACCTTGGATACTCTATGGCCGTAAGACTGTAACTGTGTAACCAAATAAACCCCCTTTTATAAAAGCCAATCCATCTCTGGTGTTTTGCATTCCGGCAGCATTAGCAAACTAGAACACCACCCTTGCATGCCGGGAATGAACCCAACTTGGTCATGGTGTATAATTCTTTTAATGTGCCTTTGGATTCGATTTGCAAGTGCTTTGTTGAGAATTTTTGCACATATATTCATTAGGGAGATTGGCCTGTAGTTTCCTTTTTTGTGGTCTCTTTATCTACTTTTGGTACCAAAGTGATATTAGCTCCATAAAATGAGTTAGGTAGTGTTCCTTTTTCTTCAATTTTTGAAAGAGTTTGAGCAGGAATAGTGTCAATTCTTTTTGGAAAGTTTGGTAAAATTCCCCTGTGAAGCCATCTGGCTCTGGGCTTTTATTTGGAGGTATATTTTTGATGACTGATTGGATTTCTTTGCTTGTGATTGGTTTGTTGAGGTCTTCTATTTCTTCTTGGGTCAGGCTAGGTTGTTTATGTGCTTCCAGAAGATTATCCATTTCCTATAAATTGTCTAGCATGTTGGAATATAGTTGTTCATAGTATCCTCTTATTTTTTTATTTCTTTGGGATCTGTAGTAATTATCCCACTCTCATTTCTGATTCTGTTTATTTGGGTCTTCTCTCTTTTTGATGTTTTCCATCTAGCTAAGGGTTTGTCAATCTTGTTGATCTTCTCAAAGAACCAACTTTTGGTTTTATTTATTCTCTCTCTCTCTTTTTTTCTCTCCATCTCATTTATTTCTGCTTCAATCTTTGTTATTTCTTTTCTTCTACTTGCTTTAGGGTTAGTTTGTTGATCATTCTCTAGTCTCTTCAGTTGTTCAGTTAAGTCTTTGGTCTTCGCTCTTTCTTTCTTTTTGAAAAATTATTTAGAGCTATAAATTTCCCTCGCAGCACTGCTTTCACTGCATCCCATAGGTTTTGATATGTTGTGTTTTCATTTTCGTCTCTAGATATTTATCAATTTCTCTTGCAGTTTCTTCTTTGACCCACTGGTTTTTTAGGAGTATAGTTTAACCTCCATATATTTGTGAAAGATCTGGTTCTTTGGTGGTTGTTGATTTCCAGTTGCATTCCATTATGGTCAGAGAATATAGTTTGAATAATTTCAATCTTTTTAAATTTAATAAGACTTGTTTTGTGCCGCACCATATGATCGATCCTGGGCAACGTTCCATGCGTGCTAGAGAAGAATGTATATCCTGATACTTTTGGATGTAATGATCTATGTATGTCTGTTAAGTCTAATTCATTTATCATATTGTGGTTATTGGTCCTGTTTAGTGTTTCTATCTATAGAAGAATGTGGTATATTGAAGTCTCCCACTATTATTATAGACGTGTCTGTTGTTCCCTTCAGTTTAGCCAATGTTTGTCTCATATACTTTGGAGCACCTTGATTGGATGCATAAACATTTGTGATTGTTATTTCTTCTTGGAGAGTTGCCCCATTTATTAATATATACTGTCCTTCTTTGTCTCTGTTCTAGTTTGCTAATGCTGCCAGAATGCAAAACACCAGAGATGGATTGGCTTTTATAAAAGGGGGTTTATTTGGTTACACAGTTACAGTCTTAAGGCCATAAAGTGTCCAAGGTAACACATCAGCAGTTGGGTACCTTCACTGGAGGATGGCCAATGGTGTCCAGAAAACCTCTGTTATCTGGGAAGGCACGTGGCTGGCGTCTGCTCCAAAGTTCTGTTTTCAAAATGGCTTTCTCCCAGGACGTTCCTCTCTAGGCTGCAGTTCCTGAAAAATGTCACTCTTAGTTGCACTTGGGATATTTGTCCTCTCTCAGCTTCTCCGGAGCAAGAATCTGCTTTCAACGGCTGTCTTCAAACTGTCTCTCATCTGCAGCTCCTGTGCTTTCTTCAAAGTGTCCCTCTTGGCTGTAGCTCCTCTTCAAAATGTCACTCACAGCTGCACTGAGTTCCCTCTGCCCGTCAGCTCATTTATATAGCTCCACTGATCAAGGCCCACCCTGAATGGGTGGGGCCATGCCTTCATGGAAATACCTCATCAGAGTTATCACCTACAGTTGGGTGGGGTGCATTTCCATGCAAACAACCTAATCCAAACTTTCCAACTCAATCCCCACTAATATGTCTGCCCCACAAGATTGCATCAAAGAATATGGCTTTTTCTGGGGGACATAATACAGTCAAACCAGCACAGTCTCTTATGACATCTTTGCATTTAAAGTCTATTTTGTCTGATACTAGTATAGCTACCCCTGCTTTCTTTTGATTGCAGCTTGCATAGAATATTTTTTTCCATTCTTTCACTTTCAGTTTCTTTGTGTCGCAAGATCTAAGATGAGTCTCTTGTAAACAGCGTATCAATGGGTCATACTTTTTAATCCATTCTACCAGTCTGTATCTTTTAATTGGAGAGTTTAATCCATTCACATTCAAAGCTATTACTGTGAAGGGAGTTCTTGAAACAGCCATCTTATCCTTTGGTTTTTAGTTGTCAGATCTATTTTTTCCCTCTCTCTCTCTTTTTTCTATAAGTTACCCTTACTAATACTCTTCAGTTCTGTGCCCTTCTCCAGACCTCTGTCTCCTTTCTTTTTTTCTAGGTTGACCCTAAATGTTTGGAAATGGACAGAGGTGATGGTAGCACATTATTGTGAGAATAATTAACAGTGCTGAATTGTGGTTGAATGTGATAGGAAGGGGAAGGTTAGAATCATTTATGTCATTAGAAGAAAAGTTGGAAGTTTACACACTGGAATGTATAACACAGTGAAACTTGTGGTGGACCAAGTCTTTGATTAACTATACAAATATTAAAAGGTTCTTTCATGAACTTGAGCAAATGTATGACACTATGACAAGGAGTTAATAGTAGAAGGGTATAAGGGAAAAAACGTACCTATTGTAAACTATAAACTATTGTTAACAGTAATATTTTAATACTCTTTCATCAACAGTAATAAATGTACCATACCAATACTATGGGTCAGTAATGGGGGTGGGGGGGCATAAGGGATATGGGAGGATTTGAGTTTTCTTTTTTATTTTTATTTCTTTTCTGGATTAATGAAAATGTTCTAAAATTGATCACGAGGATGTATGCACAACTATGTGAAGTTATGGTTCACCGTTGTTTGTATACTTTGGATGAGTTGTATGGTGTGTGAATATATCTCAATAAAATTGCATTTAAAATGCACATAGGACTGTACAACACAAATTGTGAACCCCAGTGTAAACCATGGACTGTAGTTAATTATATAATTATAAAAGTTTTCTTTCATAAATTTTAACAAATGTACCACACTAATGCATGGTGTTAATAATATAGTAATAGTGTGGTATGTGGGAACTCTATTTTATGCATGATTTTTCTGTGACCCTACAAGTTCTCTAATAAAAAAAATCTAAAAAAAAAAAAAGAAGAAAGATCTCAAATCAATAACAAAGTGTATTCCTAAAGGAACTAGAAAAAGAACAAGTTAAACACAAAGCTAGCAGAAAGAAGGAAATAATAAACAACAGAGAAAACCAATTAAATCAAAAGTTGTTTCTTTGAAAGGATCAACAAACTTGGTAAACCTATAGCTTGACTGACTCAGAAAAAAAAAAGACTCAACTAAAATCAGATATGAAACTAGGGATATTACTGCCAGGTTTACAGAAATAAAAAGGATTAAAAGAAAATTCTATGAACAGTTGTACATCAACAAATTGGATGGCCTACATTTCAGTTTCCTAAAGCTGCCTGAATACCATATACCAGAAATGGGTTGGCTTTTCAAGTGGGGATTTATTAGCTTACAAATTTATAGTTCCAAAGCCATGAAAATGTCCAAATTAAGGCATCAACAGGATGATACCTTCTCTGAAGAAATGCTGCCTGGCATCTGGGACACCTCTGTCACATGGAAAGGAAAGGCACATGGCTGGTGTCAGCTGGTCTTTCTCTGCTGAGTTTCTTTGCTTTCAGCTTCTGGCTTCAGTGGCTTCCTCTCTCAGCTGTCTCTTTCCTGGGGCTTTTTCTCTATGAGCTTCTCTGGGTACTTCTCTGAATTTCATCTCTGGGCTTTTTCTGTCTTTAATCCTCTCATAAAGGACTACAGTAAAAGGATTAAGACCCAACTTGAATGGGTTGGGTCACATCTCACTTGACATAATCTAACCAATATGTCCCACCCACAATAGATCTGCACCTACAGGAATGGAATACAAGAATATGGCCTTTTCCGGGGTACATAGCAGCTTCAAACTACCACAGCCTGGATGAAATTGACAAATTGCAGAAACACACAAATTAGCAAAACTGTTCTCAAGATGATGAAAACAGAAATCTCAGCAGACCTATAACAAGTAAGGAGATTGAATCAGTAATTGAGTAGTAAATCTCCCTAAAAAGAAAAGTCCAGGACCAGACAACTTCACTGGTAAATACTACCAAACATTTAAAGAAGACTTAACACTAATGTTTCTTAAACTCTCCCAAAAAAACTGAAGAAGGAGGAACACTTCTTAACTCATCATATGAGACCACCATTGCCCTAATACCAAAGCTAGACAAAGACATCACAAGAAAAGAAAACTACAGGCCAGTATCTCTTTTGAACATAGGTGTAAAAATGTCAACAAAATACTAGCAAACTGAATTTAGCAGCATATTAAAAGAATGGTACACCATGACCAAGTGGACGTTATCCCAGGAATGCAGAGTTGTTCAACATATGCAAATCAATCAATATAATATACCATATTAATAGAATGAAGGAAAAAAACACATGATAATCTCAATTAACACAGAAAAACATTTGACATAGTTCAACACACATGATAAAATCACTCAGTAAATTAGAAATAGAAGGGAATTTCCTCAACAAGATGAAGACCATATATTTTAAAAAAATCACATCTAACATCATATTCATTGGTGAAAGACTGAAAGCTTTTCCCCTAAGATTAGGAACAAGACCAGGATGCCCACTTTTGCCACATCTCTTCAATATAGTACTGGAAATCCAGCCAGAGCAATTAGGCAAGAAAAAGAAATAAAAGGCATCCAAATTGGAGAGGAAGAAGTAAAATTATTTTGTTTTACAGATAACATGATTATATATGTAGAAAACCCTAAAGATTCCACACAAAAAATTTAGAACTAGTAAATTTCAGCAAAGTTGCAGAATACAAGACCAACACACAAAAATCAGTTACATTTCTATATACTAGCAATAAACAATCAGAAAAAGAAATTAAAAAAAGCAATTTCTTTTATAACAGTATCAAGAAGAATAAGATACTTAGGAATAAATTTAACCACAGAGGCAAAAGACTTGTACACTGAAAACTACAAAACACTGTGGGTAAGGAAAATGTTCAAAAATAGATTGGGGTGATGAATGCACAACTAGATGATAGTACTGTGAACAGTTGATTGTACACCATGGATGATTGTATGGTATGTGAATATATATCAGTAAAACTGAATTAAAAAAAAAACTGTGGGAAAAACTTAAGGAAGAGCCAAATAAATTGAGAGACAGCCCATATTCATTCTTTGGAAGACTTAATATTGTTATGATGATAATGCTACACAAATCATTTTACAGATTTAATGCAGTCCCTATTAAAATCACAATGATGGTTTTTTGCAAATATAGAGAAACCCATCTTAAAATTTACATGGAATTTCAGGGGATCCCCAAGTAGCCAAAGTAGTCTTGAAAGAAGAACAAAGTTCGAGGACTCACACTTCCCAGTTTCAAAACTTACAACAAAGTTACAGAACCAAAACAGTGCAGTGCTGTCATAAGGATAGAAATGTATAACAATGGAATAGAATTGAAAGTTCACAAAAAACCCACACAACTATAATCAATTGATTTTCATCATGGGTACCCAGTGCACTCAATGGGGGAAATAATAGTCTCTTCAACAAATGGTGCTGATAAAACTGGATAGCTACATAGCTACCTTCGAAAGAATGAAATCAGACCCCTACCTCAGACCATGTACAAAAAAATAACTCAAAATGAATCAGTATAAATTTAAGAGCTAAATCTATAAAACTCTTGCACTTAAACATAAAAGGAAATCTTCATGAACCTGGGTTTGGCAATGGGCTCTTAAATGTGACACCAAAAACCCAAGCAAACAAAGAAAACATAAATAAATTGGACTTCATCAAAATAAAAAACTTTTTGCACTACAGGACACTATCAAAAAGTGAAAACAGCTTACACGTGGGGGGAAGTAGTTGCAAATTGTATATATGGTATGGATTTAATATCCAGAATATATAAGCAACTACCACAACTCAATGAACAAAAGACAACCAAACCAACTGAAAAATGGGCAAAGGACTTGAATTGACATTTTTACAAAGAAGTGTATACAAATGGCCAATATGCACATGAAAAGATGCTCAACACCATTAGTCATTAGGGAAATGCAAACCAACACCACATTAAGATATCAGTTCACACCTACAAGGAGGGATGGCTATTAAAAACACAACAATGGATAATATGTGTTGACAAGAATGTAGAGAAAGTGGAACCTCCTGCATCACTGATGGAAATGTAAAGTGGTGCAGTTGCTGTGGAAAACAGTTTGGTGGTTCTTCAAAACATTAAACATAGAAGTACCATATGAGCCAGAAATTCCACTCTTAGGTATATACCCCAAAATTGAAAGCAGACATTTAAACAGGTATTTGTACATCAATGTTAATAGCAGCATTATTCACAGTAGTGGGCAGGTGGTAATGACCCAAGTGTCCTTCAACAGATAAATAAATAAAAGATAGTATATTCATACAATGGAATATTATTCAGTCATAAAAAGGAATGAAGTTCTGATACATGCTGCAACATGGATGAACCTTGAAAACATTATGCTAAGTAAAATAAGCCAGACATAAAAAGACAAATATTGTATGGTTCCACTTAAATGAAATATCTAAAATAAGCTAATTCATTAAGACAGAAGCTAGGTTAACGTTTACCAGGGGCTGTGTGGAAGGGGGAATGGAGAGTTACTATTAAATGGGTACAAACTTTCTATTTGGGTGATGAAAAAGTTTTGGTAATGGATGGTGGTAATAGCACAACATTGTTAAAATAATTAATGCCACTGAGTTGTATAGTTAATGGTTAAAATGGTAAATTTCATTTGATATATATTTTATTACAATAAAAATAAATTTAAAAAGGATATATTAAAGCACTTAAACACATAGTTTTAAGTACTATATAAATGTTAAGTAAGTACTAATATAAATGTTAGTATTATTTGAATAGCATAGTGCTTTCAGAAAAAAAGAAAAGACAGGCCAAGGTGTTCTTAAGCTTTATGAAATGGAAGGGTTTTTAAAAAATATTAAAATCTGTTTTTCCCTGTCACCTTTCATTTTCCTGCTTCCCCTTTGAATGCAGAGGTTCTTTTTTTTATTTTCTTATTTTTCTATTTTGAAATAATTTCAAAATTACAGGACAGTCGGAAAAATAATACAAATTCATACAAGAATTCCAGTATACCCCCACCACCCCAGATAACCAGATCCACCAGTTTTAACACTCTGCCGCCTTTGCCTTCTTCCTTCTTTCCTCCCTCCCTCCCTCCTTCCCTCTCTATTTTCTAAATATTTGAGAGCAGGTTGTATACATCATGCTTTTTGAACACAATACTGAATGCAGAGATTCTTAACTGGGAAGGTGTGGAATCTTCTGCCTTAGGTTGAAATGTTTCAGGCAGTGTATTTTTCCCACCATAATGTTTATGACATGTCATCACCAGGTCCTGCTCTTTTTTTCAGGCTGGACGACAACTGGAAGCTGAGCAGGCCTACAAGTACACAGTAAAGGTATGGATGTAGATGCATCTGTTTGCATGGACTGGAAATTGCACTCTATTGATATTGGGAAACTGGGAGGAAGGTATTGGTTTAATTCCAAGCTTTAGAGCATTTCATGATGTGAATATTTTTCTAGAGGCTTTTCTTACCATCTTTCTCATTATCATGAGGCTGCTGGGTTTGGAATAATTAACATATTACCATGAGGGATCTTTCTTCTACCTCTATAGAGATAATATAGTTTAACAGAAAGACAGCTAGCCTGAGAGTCAGTAGACCTAAGTCCAGGTTTTGCCATTAATTTTTCTGGGTTTCATTTTCCTCATGTGTAAAATGAAGAGTTTATTAATTTTGCAGGGTTGCCATAACAAACTACAAGAAACTGGGTGGCTTAAAACAACAGAAATTTATTATCTCTCAGTTCAGAAGGCCAGAAGTTCAAAATTAAACCATAGGCAGTTTATTCTTTCTGGGGACTCTGAGGGAGAATCCATTCCCTGCCTCTCTCCTAACTTCTGGTGTTTTCTGTCAATCCTTGGCATTCCTTGGCTTATAGACACATCACTCCAGTCTTTGCTTCAGTCTTCACATGGTGTTCTCCTTCTGTGTGTGTCCCTGTTTTCTCTTCTAATAAGGATACCAGTCATTGGATTAGGGTCCACCCTAATACAGTATGACCTCATCTAACTTATTACATCTGCAAAGACCGTGTTTCCAAACAATGTCACATTTAGAGGTTCTAGGTAGATGGGTTTTTGGACAGACACTATTCAACACAGCATAAAGAGGTTGGTCTAATCCAGGGATAGCAAATGTTTTTTTCTAACGGGCAACATAGTACATATTTTAGGTTTCGTGGGCAAGCACTAACCTGTGCCACTGTAGTACAAAAACAACTATAGATAGTATATAAATGAGTGAGCATGGCTGTTCAAAAAATTTTACAAAAACAGGTGGCAGGCTGGATTAGGCTCAGCAACCCCTGGTCTATTCAGTTATGAATTAAAGTAATAGAGATTTGAAAGCCAGTGGCTTAAACAAATTAGGGGTTGAATTTTTCTCATCTGATGAAAAGTCCAGGATTGGGTACTGCAGCTTCACAACGTCAATAGGGACTTAAACTTTTTTCTCTCTCTGCCCCACCAATCGTAGCAAAGTTTCCATCCCTAATGTTTGTAAGACAGGAATTTAATAACAGCCACCATATCCATGTTTCAGGCAGGATAAAGAACAAACGGGAACAGGACAAAGGGGCCATACTTTCTAGTTCACCTCCCTTTAAAGAGCCTTCCAAGGTATCCCACTCTATGATGTTAGTTTACATTTCCTTTGCCACCGTTGGTGGCCACAATTGGTGAACTATCTCTAGCTGCAAGGGAAGCAGAAAAATAAGGCTTTTTAGCTGGTTGCATTGCTGCCCTAAAAAAAAAATCTTAAGATTGTATTAGTAAGAAAGGAGAGAATGGGTATTCAGTAGGCAACTGAATGTCTCTACCACTCATCTAGATTTCTAAAATTAAATTCATATCTAATATAAGTCTATGATTCCTATGTCTTTGGTCCCTTTCTGTTACTTGCAAAATAGGGATATTACATATACAAATGGAGTTATATAATCCAATACATGTTGGGCAATAATGTGAAACTTTTAAAAATATAAACTTTGTTAGAGCTATCCTGCAAATGCTCAAATCGTAAGTGTTCATACTGTTTGATGAATTTTCACAAATTGAACATATCCATGTTATCAACACCCATTTTCTGAGGTCTTTTAATGGAGTTTCCATGAAATAGGGAGTATAGGAAGAACAAGTTCCATCCCAAGGAACTTTGTTCTTTGGCAATGCCTCACAAATAAGGGGTCTCCAAGGCTGCATCAGTATGACAGGTGTGACATGTACCCTTCCCTTTCTTCCTTTCTCATGCAGCTGAAATTGAAAGATGAGGCTCTGCTTGCAGAGATCCATATGGTACAGGAGACAGTTGGCTTTGGAAATCCATCTTTCTGCCATCCTTCCAGCTGAAGAATTTTCTGTATGGGACTCTAATAAGAGAGTCTCTTCGCTTCCCAGAGAAGTTAAATTCTGGACGTTTCACCATATGAGGCCTGGGGCTGGAGAACAAACGAATCTTCACCATAAACAAGCCCACTCATATTTTCATTGACTATGTTACTGGTTGACAATAAAAAATGGAAATAAGGGATTCAAAATTTATAAGTGTGGTTCTGGAGTTAGTAGGGTATACTGAATGGCTAGTGGGGTCACTGTATAAGGCAAAGAGCGTATTAGGCCCTGGCCCTTTGGATCCAATGGTGAACACAAGCTGAATGGAGAGATTGTTACTCCAGGTGTATGTACTGACACCCTCTAACACGGGTACCTTCATGGAATCCAAACCACAAGGGATCCATGAAGAATCTGTTACCTGATAATCGATGCAAAACTCCTCACAACTGAGGCCGTATCCTAGGGCTAGAGATACCAAAGAAACCATATTTCACTTCTGCCCTACTGGATCACGGAACAGCAAAACTAGGAATAAGGGCTTCCTCCTCTTTTATTTCCCTAAGGAATGACTGCTTCCATGGGGGTTGGTGGTGCGAATAGGAGGGATGGTGAGAGGAAAATTAAAAAGGATAAACTTTAATTTATAGTTCTAGTCTCGGCCCTAAGGCTACCTTCTCTATGATGTCCTGAGGCACCCAGGAGGTATCCCGTTGCCTTCCCGGCTCCCCCGGCACTTTGTATTGATCTTACTTTGGTGTAACCTCACCGTCTCCCCACCAAACTGTGACCTTCCTGGGAGCAGGGCGTTCTCAGCTCCACCTCAGACCAAACGGGTGCTGAAAATACGTTTGCGGAATGGATGGACTTGTAAAGCATTTGGCACTTCTCTTAGTCGCTCCTGGGACCTTCCCAACACCTCTCACTCCATCCGGCGATCCTAACCGAGTGCAGGGAAGATGCGCCCACGCAGCTCGCACAGCCACTCCCACAACACGCAAACAGTAGTGCGTCTCTTGCCAGAGCCCAAAATACTCTGTGGGCCGCCGCGTTGCATTATGGGAAGTTTAGGGGTGACAAGCGGAAGTGGCCGGGCGAGCAGATCATCCACTTCCGGAACAGGCACTCGAGATTGGGTTCTCCCCCGCGCGGCGGAAAGCTCCGCTGCGCTCATCTTCTGCGTGATTCCCATGTGCGAACCCGGACTTTAAAGCCGTGCGGGCAGCGGGACGTTACGAGTCGTCGCGACCAGTGCAAGCCTGCTGCATCATGGTCCAGCTCAGTGAGTGATCGGGGCGCCGAGAGATCCTATGGGCGATCGCAGGGTCCGGGGTACGGGACGAGATGGCATAGCACGTCCCTGGGGTTCCTGGAGGCATCCTGAACCTGAACAGCCACACTGGTTTACGTTTGATCCTTGCCTTCGTTTTTTCCAGTTAATCCTTTGTGAAACACTATGAAGTAGATGACATCGATTTTACAAACGAGGCAGCTGAGATCTAAGAAATAGAAGAGTTTGACAAAGTCACAGAGCTAGTAAGGGCAAGCCTGGAATGAATGGATTGGGGGATAAGGAGGAGGTCATTTCTGGCTGTAGTGGGTAAGAGGAGTTTCACAAGGAAGGTAGTATCTGAGCCACATGGACAAGAATTGGTTGGAAGAAGAACATTTCAATGGAGGAACCAGATTGTTCCCATTATCCCATTTTGCCCATTTTGTGCATCCTAACCAGTTATTTCTCTACAGCTACCCTCCTCTGCAAAGCCTACCATGGGGGCCATCTAACCATCCGCCTTGCCTTGGGAGGCTGCACCAACAGGCCTTTCTTTCGCATTGTGGCTGCTCACAACAAGTGTCCCAGGGATGGCCGTTTTGTGGAGCAGCTGGGTTCCTATGATCCACTACCCAACAGTAATGGAGAAAAGCTGGTTGCCCTCAACCTGGAGAGGATCCAGCATTGGATTGGCTGTGGGGCCCACCTCTCTAAGCCTGTGGAAAAGCTTCTGGGTAACTCAGTCTTGGTCTCATCTCACTGAGGGGATTTTAAGTTGAAGTCAGCCCTAGGATGAGAATGAAGAATGGTTTTCATTACCTAGAGGCAGGAGTCGACATTTTGATCGAATTGCCATTTTGAATCTGAGTCTCCTCTTGTAGACTCTTTCATGACTTTTTGCGTTACTTGAATTTTATGCTAAAGATGGGAATAGTGTGTCTTGAATGGTCATCTCTGTGTGTATTCGTTTTACAAATAAGAATAGTGTTAGGAAGAAGACAACATCCATTATCTCCTTGCACTTTTGCAGTAAAATGGGGGTCAGGACTGGGGAAGAGGTGGGACAGAGTTTGACTCTGGGTCTGGTCTCTATTAGACCTCAATTTAGTGAGGCAGAGTTTCTAGAAAACAGCTTGTACTGTGTCACAATGAATGAAATTCCTGTTGCTTTTAGGTCTTTCTGGCTTTTTCCCTCTGCATCCTATGACGATCACAAATGCTGAGAGACTGCGAAGGAAACGGGCACGTGAAGTTCTCTTAGCTTCTCAGAAAACAGATACAGAGACTGCAGAAGCAGAATCCAGCTGACTTCAGTGTGCATAGCAGTGGGAGCAACGTCGCTAAGGTCTCCTAATTTTGATAGATTCAGAGGTCAATAAATGGAGTTTTCTGAGTCACCCATGCTCTTCTGGAAGCAGGAGAGGGTAGTGGGCCTCTATAGCCCTGGTCTGAGCAGGGCCCAGGGAGAGAGACTTGTTCTTATCTGACACAGAGGTGGGTCTAGGAACAATTGCTCTTTTCATCTTTCCTGTTGGGAAAGACAGTGACTGTGGTGGGGGAGGAGGGAAAGAAGTTGGAATTTTGGGTTGGGCCCTAGGTCTCTTGAAAAACTTTATAGTCCGCTGCCTTGCAAGAATATGGTGTTTCAGAGTCCCCAATCTCCATGTCTATGTCCCATCCCAAATAATTCTTTCCTTAATCACTTGTGGTCATCCCCCCAGTTCATGAACACAGTTACCCAGCTCATTGTTTTTGTAATTTGTGATTTATATATTCTTGCTTGACACATAATCTCAGATTTAAAAAGGTAGATTGGTTTTGAAAATTGCTTGAGGGCTAATAGCCTATTTTTTAAGATGAGAATCTGGAAGAAATCTAACATTGTAAAGGAGCTAAATACATTCTAGGCCCTTTACATACAAGGTTATTTGTGAGGATTATAAAGTATCATAAGGGTAGGTAGGATTATCTCCATTTTACAGATGGGGAAGCTGAGACTCAGAGGTGGAAATTTGCCCAAGTTCACACAGTTAATACTGGGCAGAGCTAGAATTCAAGACCTAATGTATCTGAAAAGCCCTTTCCAAGATATGTCATCTGTAGGGGAAAAAATGAGCAAAGATAGGGGGCTTTTCAAGACTCCATTTAGAAAGTCAGTGATAGAACCAGGTTTAGACATCATGAGTTTCATAATACAAATGATTGCTTTGCCAAAAAAGAACACATAAGATAACACATTATCTGCTTCAACACAACCACAGGATTCTACAACCACAAGAATGGATAAGACAGTTTTAGTACACATTGATATATACAGATTTCAAATTTTAGGATGGACTAGGATATAGGAAATTTATTGAAGAGATTCTAAAACCCTATCAGTGTATTCTGTGGGTTTTATATTCTGAGAATAATTACCAGCCACCTCAAATTCTGGAGTCATCAAGGCTCCTCCAGGGTTGTTGTTGGTAGGCCTCCCCTTGCATTGAGGAGACTGAAGCCAGGACAGGTTCAGAGGAACTGATTTTAGCTGGGTTTGATCTTGGATCTGGGAAAGAAATGATTTGAAAACCATGGCAACTCTAAAAGTTTAAAAGATACTAATCTGTGGAGGGATTGGGGTCCTTGGAGAAATTTTAATTGGTGAAACAGAGAAGACTGTGATTCTGCAAAGTGCTAACCAGTCAGGGAGCTGATGTGAAATAGTTAAGGTAATGTATTATTTTGACTTACTGAGTTTCAGCAACTTAAATATTCACCTTGTCCTCTAACATCTGTATATACACACTTTTTGTGATTTTTGCCCTCTCTCTGATTCCCAAACTTTACTTCAGCCCTAGCCTTGCTTTGGATCTACTGGCCCAAATTTCTCACCATCTTTGATAGTTGCACCAGCATATCCTCAGCACCTCAAACTCAACATGTTCACACCCAGCTTTGAACTTTACAAAGCTTTAAAAAGTTAAAGGCAGGCAGCTTCTATTTTTATTAAGATCAGGATTTGGGTTACATTATCTCCAATGTGGGAGATGACTCTGGGCTGGAAGGTGAGTGGGAATGATTCTGTAATAAATGTCAAATCCATAGGCTTTCAGATGAGTTTTAAAGACTGGTGTTTTGTGGGTTTTGTTTAATTTAGACTTTTCCTTGCAGGGTTCAAGGGGAAGTACTTCAGCAGTCCCAAAGTTATTTGGCCCATAGCATCAGTACCCCTAATAGCAGGATAATCTTTGAAAAAGAACAGAATTCTGATTAACCGTTAGGTTGAACCATATGAAATTGTCAAGTGCCGAACTTAGATTGTTTTTTACTTAAAAGTGTTGGGGGGGAGGCACAAGAAATCACGGCAACTTCGTAGATTCAACCTAATATGAGCGCGTTGCTAATATTGAATAAGCTATTGGGACGGGGGAGAAAACAGACGCGAGATTTCCAGTGTCAGGGGAGGAGGGCGGCGCAGAAGAGGGTGTGGTGGGTACCGGGTTACACCTGCTGTCACAACAGAGAGGTCCCTGGACTAGACCGTTTCCCGTTGGGAGCAAGGAGACGGTCACTGGCTCATGCCCCACCCCACCTTTTTGGGCCGGTTTCCCCCAGGCAAACGCCGGGCTGCTCACGCCACTTTTTGCGGCCGCCGTAAAGCGCGACGTTCGTCTGCGACCCCACCCCTTCCCGTGCCTCCTGTGACGCGGACGCCCTGGGCTTTTTGCGCGGGAAAAGGAAGCCGACCGGGGCTCTATCTGGAAACCACTGTTTTCGTAGAGGTACCCGCCGGCTACGGCCCGGTCCCCGGCATGGGGCTGCTGGAGCTGTGCGAGGAAGTGTTTGGCACATCCGACCTCTACCGGGTGCTCGGCGTGCGACGTGAGGCCTCAGACGGCGAAGTCCGACGCGGCTACCACAAGGTGTCCCTGCAGGTGCACCCAGACCGGGTGGGCGAGGGCGACAAGGAGGAAGCCACCCGCCGCTTCCAGGTACGTGGGCCCTCGCACGGTGGCGGACGGGCCCCCCGGGCCTCCTCCGATTCTGACCGCCTGTCCCGGTCTGGATGGAGTGCGTTTTCTAATCATTTTTCGCGGCGCCATTTCTCTGGTAGGTCCAAGGCGACTTTTGGATCCCTTTTTCCGCAGATCCTCGGAAAAGTCTATTCCGTTCTGAGTGATCAAGATCAGAGAGCAGTGTATGATGAGCAGGGAACAGTGGACGAGGACTCTGCTGTGCTCAATCAAGACCGGGACTGGGAAGCGTATTGGAGGTTACTCTTCAAAAAGGTAGGGGACTTGAGGTTGTGACCGTTCCTATCATTCATTCAACAGACGTTTATTGGATGCCTCTAAGACCTTGTATTTTTTGTTAATTCTATAGGAATGAGGAATTTGAGTTTGATCTAAAAATAATGTATACTTACTGGAATGTGGCTTTAGTGTCCTGTTGATTGTTGCAGTGGAAAAGGGAGGATTTTTTTTTTTCCCCCAGGATGTGCTTTATCTTACATACCCAAATGCAAGCCTTGAATGCTCTTCTGTGTCTCTTCCCTCCTTGGGAAACTTGATTAAAATTTTCATGTCACTAGTTCAGCAGTTTTCAAGGTTGGACTAGGGAGAACTCTAAAAAAGCTTAGGCCTAGAAAATTTGGTTCCTTCCAGCAATTTTGGCTTATGCAACGTTGTGTTTGAGAAGAAGAAACCAACACCTAAATTTCTAGTTTTAGTATAGTATATCTTTAGTATAACTTTTATTTAAAATAAAATTCTCAAAGTTAAACTTTATTTCTCTTATTTGTTCAGATATCGCTAGAAGACATTCAAGCTTTTGAAAAAACATACAAAGGTTCTGAAGAAGAGCTGGCTGATATTAAACAGGCCTATCTGGACTTCAAGGGTGATATGGACCAGATCATGGAGTCGGTGCTGTGTGTGCAGTACACAGAGGAACCCAGAATAAGGAACATTATTCAGCAAGCCATTGACAAGGGAGAGGTCCCATCCTATAATGCCTTTGTCAAAGAATCGAAGCAAAAGATGAATGCAAGGAAAAGGAGGGTATGATTTTGAATGCTAGCTATTGTTTATATCTTGCATGCTTCCGGAAAAAAAAACTCAAAGGTATTTATAATAATGGAACTATATACAAGACCACTGAAATAAGGATAAGGGTTAACTTGTTATACAGTTCTCATCTAATAAAATGAACATACCAGAGAAACTTTTTTTCTCAGTTTGTTATGCTCAAGAGAATTTTACTGTGTGAGTTGTTTAAATAATACCATCTTAAAGTGATCCTGAAATGTTCTTCATATGGGCCAATTCTTGGAGCTTTGCTGAAGTATTCTTCAGAAGATAATGTAATGGGAGTCCAGGTATCTCTGCTTGGTTCTCACTCAGTTGAGGGGAAACGCGTGGCAGAGACTGACTTGTTAAAATTGCCGATTCCTTAGACTTTGCCTAGAGACTGAGTCTTGGGTTGGACCCAGAATACCTGTTTTGTTTTGTTTTTTAAACAAACACTTTTAACTTATTCTGGTGTATTTCTTTTTACTATTATTATTTTTTAAATTTGTTTTTTATTTTTACTAAAGAAGTTGTAGGTTTACAGAAACATCATGTGGAAATTACAGAGCCCCCCCATATATTTCCCCTGTTAACACCTTGCATTAGTCTGGTACATTTGTTACAACTGATGAAAGAATATTATTACAATTGTACTATTAACTGTAGTCCATGGTTTACGTTAGGGTTCTCTGATTGTCTTGTACAGTCCTATGGTTTATTTTTTAAAAAATTCTATTTTAGTAACGTATACAACCTAAAATTTCCCCCTTTTGACCACATTCAAATATAGGATTCAGTGCTGTTAATTATGTTCACAATGTTATACACCATCCATTACCAAAACTTTTCTCTGATGGTGTCTTTCTGACCATATCTTAAGAAACACTTTTTTTTTTTTTTTTTTTTTTGAGAATCAAGGATTATGGTTTGTGCTTTACACCCATATTAAACTGGAATAGTGAAGGTGGGGGGTGCAGCAGGTGAAGGTTGCTTAAGGACAGGGGAGTTTAAGGGAGGGAGTGAATTCTATGTAGCAAACATTTGTTCCTTTCATCTTTTGGGAAATACTGCCTCATCCTGGCTTGCTTAATAGGAACTCCATGGATAGCAGACAGTTTAAGACTTTAGATCTTTGGTGGGTACCCAAAGTTTAATTTTGTGTAGCTGAATAGGGGGAGGAAGAGGTGAGTCTGCAGCTTTTAGATACAAGATACACATGATGTAAAGCTGAATTTTTAGGGGAGAAGTTGGGGTTTTTGGGTGGAAATTTTAACAGCCTGACTTGCCTAGATAAATGGCCATGCCATCTCTGTGTTAGTGAGCTGCAGCGAGAACTGGAATGTATGTAAAGATCATCCTTTGGCTCAAAGGCTGTATCTGTTTAGACTCAAGCTGACAGTTTGTCTTTAAGTTGGTAATCATTTTTTTCAGGTGAAACTCAGCACAGCTGTACTCAATAAATTAGCTTGAGAAACTTCCCCTTAAAGTTTGAGGTGGGGGAAGTGGCATAGTTTAGACTGTCCAGCAAATTTGGGAACTTGGAGGTTGGGAGGCAGAATTTAGGGAGATAATTCACATTCAAGGACTCTAAGTAGAAGATGGAAACTGTATTTTTACTGAGATAACAAGATCCTAATATATCATCATTCCTAGTATTTATTGTTATTTAGAAAATTTGCTGGGGGTTGGGGCCTGTTAGAGTCACATGTTGCCTTAATGAAAAGAAGAAACTTTTAAACTTTGCAAAAGAGTTCTTGTGATACTTTGGAAAGAGTGCCCTAGCAAAAATTGGCAAAATGACTGTGGCTTTGAAACCAAGTAAAGAAATTTTAAAACTGAATTTGTTAATTTTGTTTCTTCTGAACACTCAGGAGAAATAATTTTAAACTTTGGTAGCTCACAAGGCTGCCACCAAACACATGTGGTAAATTGAGTTTTCAGAGGAGGAATCTTAAGTGCCTGTATCCTGGCAATACTTTTGCAGGATCCTTGGCTAAGTGACTTTTCCTTGTTTCCTAACATTTTGCCTCCCTTTCTATCACCCTGTGGTTTATGACTTTCAGAGTCCTAATGGACCCCTTTGCAAGTAGAAATGGGAAAAGCTCAGACTTGGAAATGCTAATTGGAATCAGTGGAGCTACTGTTTGCTTTTAATGAATAAGATATTTATGTAACTTTATTCTTTTTAAACTATTAATATAATTCCCACATTGGAAGAGATTTTGTCTTGTAGATTTGCTTTTAGGAAAGAGTTTATTTTAAGCATTTTCTAGGTCACTGTGGAGTCTCATGTGAGCTTCTGTTTCAGGCTCAGGAAGAGGCTAAGGAAGCAGAAACCAGCAGGAAGGAGTTGGGACTTGATGAAGGGATGGATAATTTGAAAGCAGCAATTCAGGTGATCTTACCATGTTGTCTTTGAAGGTTGCTGCCACTTTCATTTTCTGATTCTTGTTGCTAATATTTTCTTTGGAGTGTGTACCTGTATGGTGTTATGGGTATCTTTTTGTTTTAATTTTTTAAGATATAATTCAGTATCATATATTCATCCTTTTAAAGTGTATAATTCAGTGGTTTTTAGTGTATTCACGAAGTGAATCACTACTAATTCCAGAATAGTTTCATCGCCCCCCAGAAGAAACCCTGACCCATTAGCAATCATTTCCATTCTCCCCTCCCTTAGGCCCTGGTAACCACTAATGTACTTTTTGTCTTTATGGACAATGTTGTGTTTTGAAAGCTTGTGTTTTAATTTCTCAAACAGAGCAGACAAAAGGATCGACAAAAGGAAATAGACAGTTTTCTGGCTCAGATGGAAGCAAAGTACTGCAAACCTTCAAGAGGAGGAGGGAAGAAAACAGCTCTCAAGAAAGAAAAGAAATAATGGATTTTTCTCTTCAAAGGTCCTTATACTAAAGGTACCTTTGTAGGCATTGGAGTCAAGATTTGAAGGCAAAAGTCAATGCAGTCCCTGGGAGAAATTGTCTTTCCAGACTAAATTATTCAGATCAACTTTGTAAACCAAGCAGAATCTCTCAGTCTGATTTTGGTATTTCCTGGAAAGCACCTGACATTCTGTGAGGTCCTACACAAAGGAAATTCGTGGTGATAGTTGGGGGAGGCTGCTATACTTTCTTGACAGCACATGTGTGCATGGATCTCTTCTGTAAATGGATCTCTATATAGAATGTGGGTCTGTCGCATACTGCCTTTAGCAGTTGTCATTTTGCCCCACAGGAGTGAGTTGCAGAATATTCAGGGTGATGTACACATGTATTAGAACAGGTACTCCACCTAGCTGGAACACTTTCAGAACACTTGCCAAATAGCTTTCTGCAGAATACTTGCCAGTTTGCCTTTGGTCTTAATGGTCTTGAATAGACCCTCTCTCCTTTTTGTTTTACTCAACCAGGTGTACTCTATGCTTGATAGCTAGGAAAGACAGGTGTTCACATTACTTCAGGCATTTTTGTAAGACTTGTATGTGATTAAATAAAACTAGTAAAAAAATCTAAGTTCTGGGGGCTTTTTAAATGATCCCAGTGATCATTTAAAACATGATCTGGAAAAAAGATGAATGATATTTAGGTTTGATTCAGAAGAAAGAAGAAAAGTAGTCTCAGTACTGTAGTACACACCCCAGTTTATGTAGCATAAAGAGCTATGTTTGGAGTCCTGCCCCTAACTGCTGAATTTCATTAGGCAGGTCACAGAGCTTGCCTGAACTTGTTTCTTCATCTATAAAAGGGGTGAGGTAGTTGGGCCAAATGACTTCTTAGAGGTCCTATCGACTCTTAACTTTGAAAGGCAAGCCATCTTGATCCAGTGGTTCGTTATAATGTACTCATGGTATTGGTTTGTGAGAATGGTACAGAAATTTTCACTTACTTAGTTGAATAGGTATGTATTCATTAGAATATGTGAAAAACTTAGGGGCTGTTCAACTTTCAATCTCTAATTTATAACTAATATTTTCAGTACCATACGCATAAAACAAGTCTTGGTACTGAGCTTTATGTATCTTAATTTGTCTGAGGTAAACACATGACATTTTCAGTTTCTGATTACAAACAGGTTAAAAAATACTCTTTATTAAAAATATAATTTAATGCAGGTTGTTTGAAGCATCTGTCTTTTCCATGTGATAGCATTAGAATACCTTGATATAATGAAAACATTGTCCCAATTTATGATCACTTGAATTTATGTACTCTAAAGATAACAGTAAGCTTGAAATCCAGTATGATAACAAAATTAATATTCAATGAAATTGAATAGTGTACAAATTTAAGCCGTAGTTAAAGTCATGCTACATTCATGAGTGCCCTCAGGAAAAGGCCTGTGGTAAAATCAGAAGAGTACCAAAGCACTCTACTTCTGCCATTCTTACTGACATCAAAAGCCATTTATTATGGGATATGTTTATACTGGACTAATTGCCAGGGTTCTTAAAATTTAAAGAATCTATCTTGCTGGCTTATTAGCAAGATTCTACAAAGTATTTTTTACTTTCTTAGTGCTGCAGGAGAAAATTTGGCAAGATGAGTTCAATATTTGGGAAAAATATAACCAGTAAGATATTTGAAGCAAAAAAATATGCATAGCCTGACACCAACCAGGCAATGTAACGTTGAGCTATTCTATCTGAAAAAAATAAGCAATATAATTTATTACATACGTTATTTTACATTGATGTCAGCATTTATATGTCTTTGGTTACTCACTCCTTCCATGTTGACATCTATCTTCCTACAGGATTGGACATCTAAACACAAAGCTTTATAGTGACATCTATTTGTTAAGTAGCTCAGATTTTTGACAGCAGTATCTCCTAAAAATGACTTGACTTAAAATTAAAACTGAATACCACTCTCCAAAAATTGATACAAGCAGAAGCATTCTGAAGCCAATGATAATGTTATCAGTCATTTGCTGTTTTCTTGTGTATGTATAGCTTCAAAGAATCTTATAATAATTGAACCGATCATTGTTGACAGACAACAGGAGCAGTGATTTCAGGTAATTATTCATTGTTCCATCTTTGCGTACGAACTTTCCTGTCCAGTGGAATAGGTTAACTTATGCTGAAATAATAGAGATAGAAACAATACCCATGTACTCTTTGGCAGATAATCTGTTCTGTTTTTATCAGTCAGTTGTACCAAAAAACTCTTCATGAAGATAGTTTGAAGTTGTTTCTTGTAGACAAGCTCTGTACCGTAAGATGACTGAACACTGGTTCATGAAGTCTTCAAACATGTTCTCTTCAGCCTGATACCAGGTTTTTCTCATTTGCCCTATGGTCCATGCCTGGTTTTAGAGACTGGTCCACCTCTGCTTTGCAATTTTGTAGATCCATGCACCTGAGGACCTGTCAGACAAAGATGACGTTGTGAGTAACATTACTAGACATTCTAGGTTTGGTAATTAATCTCAAGTTCATATCTAAGGGCTTTTTTGATCCATTTATCAATTAGACTTTCAATTTGGAGCCTGGGACAAAGTAGTAAAGTATATATTTAACAAAACAATTTAAAAAAATGTTTTACATGTTTTTTCTTTTTTTTTTTCTTTTTTATCTTCATTTTATTGAGATATATTCACATACCACGCAGTCATACAAAACAAATCGTACTTTCGATTGTTCACAGTACCATTACATAGTTGTACATTCATCACCTAAATCAATCCCTGACACCTTCATTAGCACACACACAAAAATAACAAGAATAATAATTAGAGTGAAAAAGAGCAATTGAAGTAAAAAAGAACACTGGGTACCTTTGTCTGTATGTTTCCTTCCCCTACTTTTCTACACATCCATCCATAAACTAGACAAAGTGGAGTGTGGTCCTTATGGCTTTCCCAATCCCCTTGTCACCCCTCATAAGCTACATTTTTTTTTTTTTTTTTTTTTTTTTATCATCATTTTATTGAGATATATTCACATACCACGCAGTCATACAAAACAAATTGTACTTTCGATTGTTTACAGTACCATTACATAGTTGTACATTCATCACCTAAATCAATCCCTGACACCTTCATTAGCACACACACAAAAATAACAAGAATAATAATTAGAGTGAAAAAGAGCAATTGAAGTAAAAAAGAACACTGGGTACCTTTGTCTGTATGTTTCCTTCCCCTACTTTTCTACACATCCATCCATAAACTAGACAAAGTGGAGTGTGGTCCTTATGGCTTTCCCAATCCCCTTGTCACCCCTCATAAGCTACATTTTTTTTTTTTTTTTTTTTTTTTTTTTATCATCATTTTATTGAGATATATTCACATACCACGCAGTCATACAAAACAAATTGTACTTTCGATTGTTTACAGTACCATTACATAGTTGTACATTCATCACCTAAATCAATCCCTGACACCTTCATTAGCACACACACAAAAATAACAAGAATAATAATTAGAGTGAAAAAGAGCAATTGAAGTAAAAAAGAACACTGGGTACCTTTGTCTGTTTGTTTCCTTCCCCTACTTTTCTTTTTTTTTTTTTTTTTTTTTTTTTTTTTTTTTTTTTAAATCATCATTTTATTGAGATATATTCACATACCACGCAGTCATACAAAACAAATTGTACTTTCGATTGTTTACAGTACCATTACATAGTTGTACATTCATCACCTAAATCAATCCCTGACACCTTCATTAGCACACACACAAAATAACAAGAATAATAATTAGAGTGAAAAAGAGCAATTGAAGTAAAAAAGAACACTGGGTACCTTTGTCTGTTTGTTTCCTTCCCCTACTTTTCTACACATCCATCCATAAACTACACAAAGTGGTGTTTGGTCCTTATGGCTTTCCCAATCCCATTGTCACCCCTCATAAGCTACATTTTTATACAACTGTCTTCGAGATTCATGGGTTCTGGGTTGTAGTTTGATAGTTTCAGGTATCCACCACCAGCTACCCCAATTCTTTAGAACCTAAAAAGGGTTGTCTAAAGTGTGCGTAAGAGTGCCCACCAGAGTGACCTCTCGGCTCGTTTTGGAATCTCTCTGCCACTGAAGCTTATTTCATTTCCTTTCACATCCCCCTTTTGGTCAAGAAGATGTTCTCCGTCCCACGATGCCGGGTCTACATTCCTCCCCGGGAGTCATATTCCACGTTGCCAGGGAGATTCACTCCCCTGGGTGTCTGATCCCACGTAGTGGGGAGGGCAGTGATTTCACCTTTCAAGTTGGCTTAGCCAGAGAGAGAGGGCCACATCTGAGCAACAAAGAGGCATTCAGGAGGAGACTCTTAGGCACAAATATAGGGAGGCCTAGCCTCTCCTTTGCAGCAACCGTCTTCCCAAGGGTAAAACTTATGGTAGAGGGCTGAACCCATCAAACCACCAGTCCCCTATGTCTGTGGTCATGTTAGCAACCATCGAGGTGGGGTAGGCGAATACCCCTGCATTCTCCACAGGCTCCTCAAGGGGGCACTACATCTTTTTTTTTTTTTCCTTGTTTTTCTTTCTTTTTTTTTTTTTTTTAACTTTCCCTTCTTTTTTAAATCAACTGTATGAAAAAAAAAGCTAAAAAGAAAACAAACATACAATAAAAGAACATTTCAAAGAGACCATAACAAGGGAGTAAGAAAAAGACAACTAACCTAAGATAACTGCTTAACTTCCAACATGTTCCTACTTTACCCCAAGAAAGTTACATAATATAGCAACATTTCTGTGAACTTGTTCCTACTATATCCATCAGAAATTAACAGACCATAGTCATTTCTGGGCATCCCCAGAACGTTAAATAGCTTATCTGTTCTTGGATTATTGTTCCCCCTTCCTTAATTGCTCTCTACTGCTAGTTCCCCTACATTCTACATTATAAACCATTTGTTTTACATTTTTCAAAGTTCACATTAGTGGTAGCATATAATATTTCTCTTTTTGTGCCTGGCTTATTTCGCTCAGCATTATGTCTTCAGGTTCATCCATGTTGTCATATGTTTCACGAGATCGTTCCTTCTTACTGCCGCGTAGTATTCCATCGTGTGTATATACCACATTTTATTTATCCACTCATCTGTTGAAGGACATTTGGGTTGTTTCCATCTCTTGGCAATTGTGAATAATGCTGCTATGAACATTGGAGTGCAGATATCTGTTCGTGTCACTGCTTTCCGATCTTCCGGGTATATACCGAGAAGTGCAATCGCTGGATCGAATGGTAGCTCTATATCTAGTTTTCTAAGGAACTGCCAGACTGACTTCCAGAGTGGCTGAACCATTATACAGTCCCACCAACAGTGAATAAGAGTTCCAATTTCTCCACATCCCCTCCAGCATTTGTAGTTTCCTGTTTGTTTAATGGCAGCCATTCTAACCGGTGTTAGATGGTATCTCATTGTGGTCTTAATTTGCATCTCTCTAATAGCTAGTGAAGCTGAACATTTTTTCATGTGTTTCTTGGCCATTTGTATTTCCTCTTCAGAGAACTGTCTTTTCATATCTTTTGCCCATTTTATAATTGGGCCGACTGTACTATTGTCATTGAGTTGTAGGATTTCTTTATATATGCAAGATATCAGTCTTTTGTCAGATACATGGTTTCCAAAAATTTTTTCCCATTGAGTTGGCTGCCTCTTTACCTTTTTGAGAAATTCCTTTGAGGTGCAGAAACTTGTAAGCTTGAGGAGTTCCCATTTATCTATTTTCTCTTTTGTTGCTTGTGCTTTGGGTGTAAAGTCTAGGAAGTGGCCGCCTAATACAAGGTCTTGAAGATGTTTTCCTACATTATCTTCTAGGAGTTTTATGGTACTTTCTTTTATATTGAGATCTTTGGTCCATTTTGAGTTAATTTTTGTGTAGGGGGTGAGGTAGGGGTCCTCTTTCATTCTTTTGGATATGGATATCCAACTCTCCCAGCCCCATTTGTTGAAAAGACCATTATGACTCAGTTCAGTGACTTTGGGGGCCTTATCAAAGATCAGTCGGCCATAGATCTGAGGGTCTATCTCTGAATTCTCAATTCGATTCCATTGATCTATATGTCTATCTTTGTGCCAGTACCATGCTGTTTTGGCAACTGTGGCTTTATAATAAGCTTCAATGTCAGGGAGTGTAAGTCCTCCCACTTCGTTTTTCTTTTTTAGAGTGTCTTTAGCAATTCGAGGCATCTTCCCTTTCCAAATAAATTTAATAACTAGCTTTTCCAAGTCTGCAAAGTAGGTTGTTGGAATTTTGATTGGGATTGCATTGAATCTGTAGATGAGTTTGGGTAGAATTGACATCTTAATGACATTTAGTCTTCCTATCCATGAACATGGAATATTTTTCCATCTTTTAAGGTCCCCTTCTATTTCTTTTAGTAGAGTTATGTAGTTTTCTTTGTATAGGTCTTTTACATCTTTGGTTAAGTTTATTCCTAGGTACTTGATTTTTTTAGTTGCTATTGAAAATGGTATCTTTTTCCTGAGTGTCTCTTCAGTTTGTTCATTTCTAGCATATAGAAACATTACGGACTTATGTGCATTAACCTTGTATCCCGCTACTTTGCTAAATTTGTTTATTAGCTCTAGTAGGTGTATCGTCGATTTCTCAGGGTTTTCTAGATATAAGATCATATCATCTGCAAACAATGACAGTTTTACTTCTTCTTTTCCAATTTGGATGCCTTTTATTTCTTTGTCTTGCCGGATTGCCCTGGCTAGCACTTCCAGCACAATGTTGAATAACAGTGGTGACAGCGGGCATCCTTGTCTTGTTCCTGATCTTAGAGGGAAGGCTTTCAGTCTCTCACCATTGGGTACTATGCTGGCTGTGGGTTTTTCATATATGCTCTTTATCATGTTGAGGAAGTTTCCCTCAATTCCTACCTTTTGAAGTGTTTTTATCAAAAACGGATGTTGGATTTTGTCAAATGCTTTTTCAGCATCTATTGAGATGATCAATTGATTTTTCCCTTTTGACTTTTAATGTGTTGTAATACATTGATTGATTTTCTTATGTTGAACCATCCTTGCATGCCTGGAATAAACCCCACTTGGTCATGGTATATGATTTTTTTAATGTGTCTTTGGATTCGATTTGCAAGTATTTTGTTGAGGATTTTTGCATCTATATTCATTAGGGAGATTGGCCGGTAGTTTTCCTTTTTTGTAACATCTTTGCCTGGTTTTGGTATTAGATTGATGTTAGCTTCATAAAATGAGTTAGGTAGTGTTCCATTTTCTTCAATGTTTTGAAAGAGTTTGAGTAAGATTGGTGTCAGTTCTTTCTGGAAAGTTTGGTAGAATTCCCCTGTGAAGCCATCTGGCCCTGGGCATTTATTTGTGGGAAGATTTTTGATGACTGATTGGATCTCTTTGCTTGTGATGGGTTGGTTGAGGTCTTCTATTTCTTCTCTGGTCAGTCTAGGTTGTTCATATGTTTCCAGGAAATTGTCCATTTCCTCTACATTATCCAGTTTGTTGCCATACAGTTGTTCATAGTATCCTCTTTTTTTTTTTTTTTTTAATCATCATTTTATTGAGATATATTCACATACCACGCAGTCATACAAAACAAATTGTACTTTCGATTGTTTACAGTACCATTACGTAGTTGTACATTCATCACCTAAATCAATCCTTGACACCTTCATTAGCACACACACAAAAATAACAAGAATAATAATTAGAGTGAAAAAGAGCAATTGAAGTAAAAAAGAACACTGGGTACCTTTGTCTGTTTGTTTCCTTCCCCTACTTTTCTACACATCCATCCATAAACTAGACAAAGTGGAGTTTGGTCCTTATGGCATTCCCAATCCCACTGTCACCCCTCATAAGCTACATTTTTATACAACTGTCTTCGAGATTCATGGGTTCTGGGTTGTACTTTAATAGTTTCAGGTATCCACCACCTGCTACCCCAATTCTTTAGAACCTAAAAAAGGTTGTCTAAAGTGTGCGTAAGAGTGCCCACCAGAGTGATCTCTCGGCTCGTTTTGGAATCTCTCTGCCACTGAAGCTTATTTCATTTCCTTTCACATCCCCCTTTTGGTCAAGAAGATGTTCTCCGTCCCACGATGCCGGGTCTACATTCCTCCCCGGGAGTCATATTCCACGTTGCCAGGGAGATTCACTTCCCTGGGTGTCTGATCCCACATAGAGGGGAGGGCAGTGATTTCACCTTTCAAGTTGGCTTAGCCAGAGAGAGAGGGCCACATCTGAGCAACAAAGAGGCATTCAGGAGGAGACTCTTAGGCACAAATACAGGGAGGCCTAGCCTCTCCTTTGCAGCAACCGTCTTCCCAAGGGTAAAACTTATGGTAGAGGGCTCAACCCATCAAACCACCAGTCCCCTATGTCTGTGGTCATGTTAGCAACCATGGAGGTGGGGTAGGCGAATACCCCTGCATTCTCCACAGGCTCCTCAAGGGGGCACTACATCTTTTTCTTTTTTTTTCCTTGTTTGTCTTTTTTCTTTTTTAACTTTCCCTTCTTTTTTAAATCAACTGTATGAAAAAAAAAGCTAAAAAGAAAACAAACATACAATAAAAGAACATTTCAAAGAGACCATAACAAGGGAGTAAGAAAAAGACAACTAACCTAAGATAACTGCTTAACTTCCAACATGTTCCTACTTTACCCCAAGAAAGTTACATAATATAGCAACATTTCAGTGAACTTGTTCCTACTACATCCATCAGAAATTAACAGACCATAGTCATTTCTGGGCATCCCCAGAACGTTAAATAGCTTATCTGTTCTTCTTGGATTATTGTTCGCCCTTCCTTAATTGCTCTCTACTGCTAGTTCCCCTACATTCTACATTATAAACCATTTGTTTTACATTTTTCAGAGTTCACATTAGTGGTAGCATATAATATTTCTCTTTTTGTGCCTGGCTTATTTCGCTCAGCATTATGTCTTCAAGGTTCATCCATGTTGTCATATGTTTCACCAGATCGTTCCTTCTTACTGCCGCGTAGTATTCCATCGTGTGTATATACCACATTTTATTTATCCACTCATCTGTTGAAGGACATTTGCGTTGTTTCCATCTCTTGGCAATTGTGAATAATGCTGCTATGAACATTGGCGTGCAGATATCTGTTCGTGTCACTGCTTTCCGATCTTCCGGGTATATACCGAGAAGTGCAATCGCTGGATCGAATGGTAGCTCTATATCTAGTTTTCTAAGGAACTGCCAGACTGACTTCCAGAGTGGCTGAACCATTATACAGTCCCACCAACAGTGAATAAGAGTTCCAATTTCTCCACATCCCCTCCAGCATTTGTAGTTTCCTGTTTGTTTAATGGCAGCCATTCTAATCGGTGTTAGATGGTATCTCATTGTGGTCTTAATTTGCATCTCTCTAATAGCTAGTGAAGCTGAACATTTTTTCATGTGTTTCTTGGCCATTTGTATTTCCTCTTCAGAGAACTGTCTTTTCATATCTTTTGCCCATTTTATAATTGGGCTGTCTGTACTATTGTCATTGAGTTGTAGGATTTCTTTGTATATGCAAGATATCAGTCTTTTGTCAGATACATGGTTTCCAAAAATTTTTTCCCATTGAGTTGGCTGCGTCTTTACCTTTTTGAGAAATTCCTTTGAGGTGCAGAAACTTGTAAGCTTGAGGAGTTCCCATTTATCTATTTTCTCTTTTGTTGCTTGTGCTTTGGGTGTAAAGTCTAGAAAGTGGCCTCCTAATACAAGGTCTTGAAGTTGTTTTCCTACATTATCTTCTAGGAGTTTAATGGTACTTTCTTTTATATTGAGATCTTTGGTCCATTTTGAGTTAATTTTTGTGTAGGGGGTGAGGTAGGGGTCCTCTTTCATTCTTTTGGATATGGATATCCAACTCTCCCAGCCCCATTTGTTGAAAAGACCATTATGGCTCAGTTCGGTGACTTTGGGGGCCTTATCAAAGATCAGTCGGCCATAGATCTGAGGGTCTATCTCTGAATTCTCAGTTCGATTCCATTGATCTATATGTCTATCTTTGTGCCAGTACCATGCTGTTTTGCAAACTGTGGCTTTATAATAAGCTTCAAAGTCAGGGAGTGTAAGTCCTCCCACTTCGTTTTTCTTTTTTAGAGTGTCTTTGGCAATTCGAGGCATCTTCCCTTTCCAAATGAATTTGATAACTAGCTTTTCCAAGTCTGCAAAGTAGGTTGTTGGAATTTTGCTTGGGATTGCATTGAATCTGTAGATGAGTTTGGGTAGAATTGACATCTTAATGACATTTAGTCTTCCTATCCATGAACATGGAATATTTTTCCATCTTTTAAGGTCCCCTTCTATTTCTTTTAGTAGAGTTATGTAGTTTTCTTTGTATAGGTCTTTTACATCTTTGGTTAAGTTTACTCCTAGGTACTTGATTTTTTTAGTTGCTATTGAAAATGGTATCTTTTTCTTGAGTGTCTCTTCAGTTTGTTCATTTCTAGCATATAGAAACATTACTGACTTATGTGCATTAATCTTGTATCCCGCTACTTTGCTAAATTTGTTTATTAGCTCTAGTAGGTGTATCGTTGATTTCTCAGGGTTTTCTAGATATGAGATCATATCATCTGCAAACAATGACAGTTTTACTTCTTCTTTTCCAATTTGGATGCCTTTTATTTCTTTGTCTTGCCGGATTGCCCTGGCTAGCACTTCCAGCACTGAATAACAGTGGTGACAGCGGGCATCCTTGTCTTGTTCCTGATTTTAGAGGGAAGGCTTTCAGTCTCTCACCATTGAGTACTATGCTGGCTGTGGGTTTTTCATATATGCTCTTTATCATGTTGAGGAAGTTTCCTTCAATTCCTACCTTTTGAAGTGTTTTTATCAAAAAGGGATGTTGGATTTTGTCAAATGCTTTTTCAGCATCTATTGAGATGATCAATTGATTTTTCCCTTTTGACTTGTTAATGTGTTGTAATACATTGATTGATTTTCTTATGTTGAACCATCCTTGCATGCCTGGAATGAACCCCATTTGGTCATGGTGTATGATTTTTTTAATGTGTCTTTGGATTCGATTTGCAAGTATTTTGTTGAGGATTTTTGCATCTGTATTCATTAGGGAGATTGGCCGGTAGTTTTCCTTTTTTGTAGCATCTTTGCCTGGTTTTGGTATTAGATTGATGTTAGCTTCATAAAATGAGTTAGGTAGTGTTCCATTTTCTTCAATGTTTTGAAAGAGTTTGAGTAAGATTGGTGTCAGTTCTTTCTGGAAAGTTTGGTAGAATTCCCCTGTGAAGCCATCTGGCCCTGGGCATTTATTTGTGGGAAGATTTTTGATGACTGATTGGATCTCTTTGCTTGTGATGGGTTGGTTGAGGTCTTCTATTTCTTCTCTGGTCAGTCTAGGTTGTTCATATGTTTCCAGGAAATTGTCCATTTCTTCTACATTATCCAGTTTGTTGCCATACAGTTGTTCATAATATCCTCTTATAATTTTTTTAATTTCTTCAGGATCTGCAGTTATGTCACCTTTTTCATTCATTATTTTGTTTATATGGGTCTTCTGTCTTTTTGATTTTGTCAGTCTAGCTAGGGGCTTGTCAATCTTGTTGATCTTCTCAAAGAACCAACTTTTGGTGATATTTATCCTCTCTATTGTTTTTTTGTTCTCTATGTCATTTATTTCTGCTTTAATCCTTGTTATTTCTTTTCTTCTACTTGGTTTAGGATTGGTTTGCTGTTCACTTTCTAGCTTCTTCAGTTGATCCATTAGTTCTTTGATTTTGGCTCTTTCTTCCTTTTTAATATATGCGTTTAGTGCTATAAATTTCCCCCTTAGCACTGCTTTTGCTGCATCCCATAGGTTTTGGTATGTTGTGTTCTCATTTTCATTCGTCTCTATATATTTAGCAATTTCTCGTGCTATTTCTTCTTTAACCCACTGATTGTTTAGGAGTGTGTTGTTTAACCTCCAGGTATTTGTGAATTTTCTAAGTCTCTGATGGTTATTGACTTCTAATTGTATTCCATTGTGGTCAGAGAATGTGCTTTGAATAATTTCAATCTTTTTAAATTTATTGAGGCTTGTTTTATGTCCCAGCATATGATCTATTCTGGAGAAAGTTCCATGAGCACTAGAAAAGTATGTGTATCCTGGTGATTTGGGATGTAATGTCCTGTATATGTCTGTTAAATCTAATTCATTTATCAGATTGTTTAGGTTTTCAGTTTCCTTATTGGTCTTCTGTCTGGTTGATCTATCTATAGGAGAGAGTGATGTGTTGAAGTCTCCCACAATTATTGTGGAAACATCAATTGCTTCCTTTAGTTTTGCCAGTGTTTCTCTCATGTATTTTGTGGCACCTTGATTGGGTGCATAGACATTTACGATTGTTATTTCTTCTTGCTGAATTGCCCCTTTTATTAGTACGTAGTGGCCTTCTTTGTCTCTCAAAACATCCCTGCATTTGAAGTCTATTTTATCTGAGATTAATACTGCTACACCTGCTTTCTTTTGGCTGTAGCTTGCATGAAATATTTTTTTCCATCCTTTCACTTTCAGTTTCTTTGTGTCCCTGTGTCTAAGATGAGTCTCTTGTATGCAACATATTGATGGTTCATTTTTTTTGATCCATTCTGCGAATCTATATCTTTTAATTGGGGAGTTTAATCCATTTACATTCAACGTTATAACCGTGAAGGCATTTCTTGAATCAGCCATCTTATCCTTTGGTTTATGTTTGTCATATTTTTCCCCTCTGTCTATTAATATCCTTTATTGAACCCATACCGAATCTCTTTAGTACTGAACCTTTCTCCAAGTCTCTCTGTCCTTTCTTTGTTTCTCTGTCTGTAGGGCTCCCTTGAGTATCTCCAGTAGGGCAGGTCTCTTGTTAGCAAATTCTCTCAGCATTTGTTTGTCTGTGAAAAATTTAAGCTCTCCCTCAAATTTGAAGGAGAGCTTTGCTGGATAAAGTATTCTTGGCTGGAAATTTTTCTCACTCAGAATTTTAAATATATCGTGCCACTGCCTACTCGCCTCCATGGTGGCTGCTGAGTAGTCACTACTTAGTCTGATGCTGTTTCCTTTGTATGTGGTGAATTGCTTTTCTCTTGCTGCTTTCAGAACTTGCTCCTTCTCTTCCGTGTTTGACAGTGTGATCAGAATATGTCTCAGGGTGGGTTTATTTGGATTTATTCTATTTGGAGTTCGCTGAGCATTTATGATTTGTGTATTTATGTTGTTTAGAAGATTTGGGAAGTTTTCCCCAACAATTTCTTTGAATACTCTTCCTAGATGTTTACCCTTTTCTTCCCCTTCTGGAACACCAATGAGTCTTACATTCGGACGTTTCATATTATCTATCATATCCCTGAGGTCCATTTCGATTTTTTCAATTTTTTTCCCCATTCTTTCTTTTATGCTTTCATTTTCCATTCTGTCATCTTCCAGGTCACTGATTCGTTGTTCAACTTCCTCTAGTCTTGTACTATGAGTGTTCAGAATCTTTTTAATTTGGTCAACAGTTTCTTTAATTTCCATAAGATCATCCATTTTTTTATTTAGTCTTGCAATGTCTTCTTTATGCTCTTCTAGGGTCTTCTTGATATCCTTTGTATCCCGTACTATGGCCTCATTGTTCATCTTTAGTTCTTTGAGTAGCTGCTCTAGGTGCTGTGTTTCTTCTGATCTTTTGATTTGGGTGCTTGGGCTTGGGTTATCCATATCGTCTGGTTTTTTCATATGCTTTATAATTTTCTGTTGTTTTTGGCCTTGTGGCATTTGCTGAACTTGATAGGGTTCTTTTAGGATTTGTAGACCAATTGAAGTCCTTATCTCTAATTTATCAGATCTCCAGCTTCGTGGAGTACACTTTCTCTAACTAATCAGCAGGTGGCGTCCACGAGCCACCTGTTCTCCACAAGCCAGATCTCCCCTGCTTAGCCTTTTTGGTGAGTGGGGGAGTGAGTCTTGTGGGGCCCAATTGGTGTACCAAGCTTGCGTGTGTAGTTGGTGTTGCCTGCCCTGTATGTGGGGCGTGTTTCTGGGCAGTCGGGGAGGGGGGGGTGGCCCTAACAATCAAATCTCCCTGGTGATCCTAGAGTTTTAAAGCTGCTGCAATAGTCTAATCCTTCAGTTCAGTCCTGCCACAGTTTGTCTCTGCCACTGACCCACAAGTCCTTGGTATTGGCGTATGGCTCCTGAGACTTGCAAGTGGGCCCCTCTTCCAGGCTGTGAACCCCCTGGTCCTCTGTTGAGGGGTGACTGTGCTATGTCACAGGTGAGTGCCGTCCCCCCAGGGCAGTTCTGGGCTGCTGGGCTGTGTAGGGAGGCTCCCAGTCTGCTGAAATGATGACTGAATGGGGCTTTGTTAATTCACACTGCTCCACCTTCCCAACTCTGGGACAATCAGCTGAGGTTGCAGGGAAGGCTAATGTCCACACCCAGTTTTGTGGTGTGTGCCTGTTATTTGAAGTGCTTCCGTCACACTGGGTTGTGTGGGGCAGCTCTGGGCTATGGGGCTTGCGATGGGCAGGAGTGTTTCCTGTCCACCAGGATGGTGGCTGTGAGCGGACACTCCCCTTTTCTTGGGAAGTTGTGGTGTTTAGTGAATTTTCTCAGCCACTGGATTATTGCCTTTTGTCTCAGAGCTCTCTTAGTTCTGCTCTTGTCTTGACCTGCCCAAATTGCAAGTCTTTGAAGCTTTCTGTATTGGGCTTCTTAGAGTAATTGTTTTAGAAAAAGAAAAAAGGATTAAAAAAAAAAAGGGCCCTCCTCAGAGATCTAATGGGCTATTGAAATGCTAAGAGACAAAGCAATTAGGGCCATTAAGGAAAGGTCCACAGGGCAGAGAGATCAGCTTTTCTTCAGGATTTGCATATGAGCCTCAGGGCCTGAGCTCTGCCCTTCCCCTTTCTATGTTCACCAGAACTCCAAAAATCCTACGCTTTTATTTTGGAGTTTTCGTGTTGTTTTTTTCTATGCCTGTCTCCTCTCTGCTGGGCTGGCTGCTCTCAGATTCTCTGGTGTCTGGTCTCAGTCTATCTATGGTTGGAGTTTGGATCAGTAGAATGAGTTTCTGATAAGGGCTGCACTGCAGTTCTCCCTTCTCCTTCCCGGAGCTGACAGCCCCTCCTCCCACGGGACTGAGCCTGGCAGGGAGGGGTGCGGGTCCCCTGGCCACAAAAACTTTCAGATTTCGCTGATCTCAGCAGTTCCACGTGTTCATGAGTGTTGTATGAAGTATGCCCAAAGTCAGATTGCTCTGTGGTGTCCAGTCCACGCAGTTCCTGGCTTTCTACCTACTTTCCTGGAGGAGTAACTAACACATACAGCTCACCAGTCCGCCATCTTGACCCGCCTCCTACATGTTTTTTCATGTTAAAAAAATCTTTATTCTTCAGCTAGGAAAGCAGTGATCTTGTGTTTTAGTAGAGCCCAGTAGTTAAAAAAGGACTAAGACATTGTTTCATTTAGATATTAATTAATTAATAAGTGGTATATGTAGTTACCCCCAACCATTTACCTGGCTGAATATAATGACTGTAGTGTACAGGCAGCATTGCTTCTCTGAGGATGAATCAGCTGAAAGAATTCAAAAGACTGCCAAACAGTGCTACCAGGATATGAGCTAAGAGAATTCACGTGGACTACAAAGATGGATTGAAGCACTTTCTGAACTTGCTGATTAATCATATCATGACAATAAATATTTCAAGTGCCCAGTACTTACAAATTTCATCTTCAGCATAATGAGAATGACCTAATGGTGGTGTAAAGACCATCCATAGGAAGATTAAGACATCCTAGATTTTCTCCCATCACTCCTGTGTTAATAGGATTATGGAGAATAATTTAGAGATCAAAAAGGAGTTAATGTGGTAGAATTAGACTCTAAGCATATCTTGATGTTTTAGAACTTGTTTTCTTGCCTTTCTCTAAAAGGTTAACTGACAAAAGCAATTATGAAAATAACTTCTTTGGTTTAAATTTTTAAATTAAAGAAAATCAGAATATACTGTTTGCTTACCCTACCAGAGTAGTGAGAGGTTAATTTATGTTTATGTGGTATGAGAAAACAGCAGAAATCTCGAACTTTTTGGCTCTAGCTCTACTTTTTGTTATATCCCATCTTCCAAATGAATTTGCAGTGATTTATAAAGATGTTGGAAAGCAAAATAAATATGAGGAAATTGGGAGGAAGGGAAGATCCGTATAGAAAAAATAGATAAAGCCAGGCTCTTAGCATCCATACAGTAGTAAAATCAAAGCCAGGGCCCTATCAGTACCTGTCGATCCCCTTCCAGGTCGGGCCTGATGAGGACAGTCAATGGTGCATGAACGATGACACTGTGTATCTGGCTAGAAGAGAAAAGAAAAAGATGAGACACTTATAATGTAACTTCTTCCAAAAAATACTACTTTTGTTATGTTTACAGGGGCAAACCTTTGAAATCTGACTATAATGTTAAAAGCATTATCTGCCAACCTGAGGCAAGACTGAGTACACTGTGTTGAATTCAGACTAGGAAATCCTAAGATAGAGGCCCACGAAGCCGTTTGCTATTTTGTGAAAGCTGCAAATTCTACAACCTTATAATAGCCATTTCAGTTAGCTTCTAAGGGAGTTTTATCTGATTTCTTTTTTATTGCCTGCTGTTTAAAACAGAACCAGCCTTTTCAGCAATACTGAAACATCCATGATTTTACCACCATACTTGAAATGTGACTTTCCATTTACTTCTTTAGCTCTATGAAACTCAAGCATTTCAGAATTGCTTCAAGGAATTTAAAGATAATGACTAAAATATTAAAATGCACGTATCCCCAAAAGAGCTTTAAATGTCATCCAGTAGGACTTCTGGAATAAAAGCCGTCAGTTCCCTGTCAGGGCACTGGAATCGAGCGATTTCAGAAATTGGAAGGAGCCGTAAAAATATTTTCTGGTGAACCACCCCCGACCCTCTGCAATATACTAGATCGGGTCAGCACACTTATTTTGTTGTAAAGGGCTAGATAGTAAATATTTTAGGTATTGTGGACCACACAGTCATTACAACTACTCAACTCTCCTGTTTAGCATGAAAGCAGCCATAGACAGTACATAGACAAATAACATTTTATTTATAAGAACAGGCATGGCTATGTTCCAATAAAGCATTTACAGAAATAGGCAGCAGGCAAATGGCCTCTGAACTGTAGTTTGCTGACCCCTATTCTAGATGAGAACACAAAGAAGCAGAGTGCTAGTCTGGCAGTGCCAGATCCAGGACTTGGATTATATTGATCATTGATTACTTCGATTATCTCTTTTTATGACAGCAAATTGGGAGAGAAAGGGCTAAAGTAAGTACAGTTGACTTTTGTTACTCTTATAGACATTCAAAAAAGAGGAAACTTTGGAGTGTTTGCATGTGTTCAGTTTCATTCCTCAGGCAACCAAAATTTAAATTTTGGGTATAAAAAGAAGGTAGCCTATAGAATATACTCATGAAACACTGCCTAACAGATGTCCTGAATCAAATCATGAAAAGATAAACTCAATAGCAGTTCTTAAACTTTATGGGGTTCACACTGAATAATCAGAAAAGCTCACATTTTCCTATTTGCCTATTTCCCTTATTTTGAGTGAAGAAAGATTGTAAAGTGCTTTAGGCTGGCATGGTTCAAGAGTCATGTGTTAGGGTCAGTGAGCTGCAAATACTACCATCTGAAAACTGATATGGGCCAGGGCCCTGATTCCCAGGTGCTAAGTCTGGCCCCAGTAGTGTGGCCCCAGTCGTTTCCCCAGCTCTACAAGCTGTGCTGCCACAAAGCAGATGAGGTAGGCAGAGTGCCTGGTCTTCCAACCAGGTTTTTTCTATTACTTGCTTAAAAGTGAAAGGGCTAGTAAATGCACGGTAAATACTAAGGTAACACCAGCATTTCAAACACCAGTGAAAAAAATGGAAGTCCTAATTCACCCATGTACCAGTCCAAATCATAATTTGATACCACTTTTGGTATAACCGCAAGCAGGGTTGGAGGATGAAGTGCTGATCTGATATGCACTGGAGTGTAACTGTGTGTGTGTATGCTTATGCTTAGAAGTAGATACCCAAACTTTAAATTGTTTATAATTTATATCCAAGGCATTTTACCAACAAAAGAATTCCCAGTGCTTTAGTGAGCAGAAGGACCAGTTAGAATGCCAACAAAATGTACTTACAACACTGTTTTTATCATTAGAACCTCAACTTTTACTTTGGGGCTAACTAAGCCCTATATAAAATACTATTTTTGTTTGTTTTGCCCATTTCTTTCCACAACTATCAAGACCACAGAAGTATGTCTCTACCAAAAATGACTGAGTTGTGTTGGGCCTGGAGAAAAAGTCTGGTAAAAGGAGCCTCTCCTGGGGCTGCTGATGCTTAGGTTCGTCCACCACTGCGCTCCAAGCCCGACTGGAATCGCCATGGGGTTTCTTCAGAAGAAACAAAAGTTATAGAAACAGTTAACTATTTGTAGCAGGAGCAATGCATTCCCTGTATCAACCCTGGCAGGTATGGTAACTGCAGACCAAGCAGCTCTTAATTCCATTGTCATAAATTAGAGCCCACTTTATAATTTGGACAGATTTTAAGGCCAGAGGGCTTATCCCACAGAATTACTGCCCATGGGTTTTTTTTGTTTTGTTTTGTTAATTCATTTTATTGAGATATATTCACATACCATGCAGTCATACAAAACAAATGGTACATTTGATTGTTCACAGTACCATTACGTAGTTGTGCATTTATCCCCAAAATCAATCCCTGACACCTTCATTACCACACACATAAAATTAACAAGAATAATAATTAAAGTGAAAAAGGGCAATTAAAGTAAAAGAAAAGAACACTGGGTGCCTTTGTTTGTTTGTTTCCTTCCCCCATTTTTCTACTCCTCCATCCGTAAACTAGACAAAGGGGAGTGTGGTCCATATGGCTTTCCCCATCACATTGTCACCCCTCATAAGCTACATTTTTATGCAATTGTCTTCAAGATTCATGGATTCTGGGTTGTAGTTTGATACTTTCAGGTCCCATGGGGTTTTATAGGAAACACAGGAAAGACAATGGAAAGAGACATACCGTTTGCCTTTGTGACCCCACAGTGCCCAGGTGTTCCACCTCTGCGGTGCCAATAGGTGGCAGCAGATTATTTCGACTCAGGGGCATTGGTGAGGAAGAGGCTGCCACTGGGCTGCAGATCCCACCAGCGAGTGAGATACAAAAGCATAAAGTTAACACAAGCAAACTGATTAGAACTCTTTCATGCCCTAGAAGTAACAAATCAACTTATTTTTAAACTTTGAAAAAGGTACTGTTAGAGGGGGGGTGAGAGATTAACTATATACATCAGGACCACTCATCCCCAAATGGATGGATAATGGATCTATCTATATCAATGTAAAGTAGTAAGCAGAGAAGAACACTAGTGGGCTCACATTTCTGGTGGCTTTTGATGTCCTTTTTGGTGATCCTTGGGATAAATTATTACAAAATTGGAAAATCAAAATCAAGAAATAACATGGGAGAGAAGTATAATAACACATATTTAACTTAGAAACTGAATTCAAAACACAGTTGTGGTTTTGCTATCTTATAGCTTTGAGCAGAGTCCTAGAAATCAACAATCCTAAGATGTTTTGTGAATCAAAAACTAAAGAATTTTATTTAAAGAGTTGGCTTCTAGGTATTTTTTGCACAATGAATGAAAGGTGGGGAAAGGGAAGAGCATATTTTTGTGGTGTTTCCTACAAGTGCTAAGGGATATTTTTCCTGGTATGTAAGCAACTACTTATCTGAGGTTTATAAGGTTTGCATTGTCAGTGGAATAAGCAGATCCCAAAGTTACAGAAAAACATTGGAGAATTTACTAAAATTCTGGAATGAATTTCATTCAACATGTTCCCACTAAGCAAAATGTTTACTAAAATACATATATTCTATATTCCGTTGGTAAACCAAAATATTTGGGTGGTAGTCGGTAGTACTCCAGTCAACATTTTATTTGAAGAAATGTAAATCTTTAACTTAATCAGTGGCAAGATCCAATATCTGTATTAAATTCTAAAGAAATTTTTTGTCTATTGGATTCAAAGCAATGTACAAAGCATCATATGAATATTTAATGATTAGTTTCCAGGCATAGATTTTTTTTATAATTGAATTGTCTATGTAAAATTTCCCTTCATTAGTTTTACCACAGTTTCCAGAAGTTATGCTTTTGAAACCTACACTCGGGTTCCTCTGAAGATTTCTTCCACAGGTCTTGGTGTTCCTGCATGTGAATGGCTTGTGCTGATGGGATGAAGGGTACGTGGTGGAGGGTTTCGTCTCCTGGCAGACTGCACTGTATATGACAGAGATGATGTACTAAGCTCCAGGGCTCGATTTTGCCAATTTTGGGTTGAAAGGAAGGTACTGGACCCAGGCCTCATAAGTAGTTTGTCATCAAGATCTCTGGTGGCCAAAAAAGAAAACCACAATGTTATAAAGATCACTATGTACAGGGAAACATGTCTTACAGGGTAAAAAACTTTGAACTGTAAAGTACATTCAAGGGAGAAAAAATTAAAAGAAAAACTTTTCACTAAGAATCTATTCTCCAGAAGGAAATCTAGCTTAGGCAGAAGAATCGTTTCTTAAAAGTAGGCATTATTTCAATTATAAAAGTAACTTATTTATTGAAATTGATATTTGGGAAAACAACCCCATTATTCACCTGCCATCACAGCCAGTTCTTCATTCATCAGTGTAGTCTAACCTGAAGGGTATCTTCTCCAAAATGTCTCCCGAAAGTTTACCACAGGAACTAAGATTTCTTACCATATTTGAGGCATTCCTTTGTGCTGACGGAGTATCACTAAAAAGATTTCGTTGAAAGGCAAATATTGCTGCTTGGGAGTAGTTGTGCTAGCGTGGCTCCCCCTGTAGACATTAAAGTGCTGAACTAATTGAAGCCTGCAGGATAGGGGCTCTGGTCTGTGTTCCTTGGGAATCTGGAAACAGGCAAAGTGTCCAGACCCTTATGTTGCCAGGATAGTGGAGCCAAAAATAGATCCCCATTTACAGGAACAACTGAAATACAGAGGTTACCCTTTCCTGTTAATCCTTTGATAAATAAAATGCCACGCCTGAACAGTTTAGTAATTTAAATGCTGCACTACAGATTCATGTTATTTTAAATTTTATTTTAAACTATAACAAAATTTACCAATTAATTGGTGTTATATTCACAATGTTGTGTAACCATCACCACCATCCATTACCAAAACTTTTTAATCCCCCCGTACAGAACCTCTGTATTTGTTATGCACTAACTCCTCATTCCCTCCTCCCCCCAGCTTCTAGTAACCTCTAACCTACTTTGCCTGTATGAATTTGCCTAAGAAATTTCATGTAAATGGACTCATACAGTATTTGTTCTTTTTGTATGGCTTATTTCACATAGCATAATGTTTTCATGGTTCATCCATGTTGTAATATGTATCAGAACTTCATTCCTTTTTATGGCCGAATAGTATTCCATTGCATGAATATACCACATTTTGTTTATCCATTCATCAATTGATGGACACTTGGACTGTTTCCACTATTTGGCCATTGTGAATAATGCTGCTATGAACATTCATGTTTAAGTATCTAAGCCCCTGTTTTCAGTTCTTTTGGATATATACCTAGGAGTGGAATTGGTGGGTTATGTGGGGATTCTATCTTGAACACTTCAAGGAATTACCAAACTGTATGCCATAGCAGCTGCACCATTTTACATTCCCACCAACAATTTGCCAGGGTTCCTACTTCTCATCCTCACCAACACTTGTTATTTTCCTTTTTTTAAATAACAGCTGTTATAGTGGGTGTGTAATGGTATCTCATTGTGCTTTTTATTTGTATTTCCCTAATGGCTAATGACATTGAACATCTTGTTTTTTTTTTTTTTAATTTTAAAAGTATGTGTTTATTTATTTAAAACTAACAACAATAAACCATCGCATGTTAAGGTAAATGACATGTTTTATCAAATAAGTATATTTTCCAAAGAACAGAAGAAAATTAGCAAGAAGAGTGGCATGGTTTTGCAAACATCTTCAATGTCTAGCTTACAGCAACAGTGAATGTTAAAAGCAAAAGTGAGCTAGAGAATCCATGTCCTACCTAACAGGGCAATTGCTCTTTGCTCTGGTCAGATGTCTGCGGGCCAGATCCAGCTCGTGGACCATCATTTTGCAACCTTTAGGGTCACCCACATGCCCTTAAAAATCCTTTCACCCCTAACACTCTAAGTTTAGTGCAAAGAATATTTAAAACCCTTTCTTCTTTTGTCAGAGGATAAGTAAATACTGGTAAACGTGCTGATCTGGCACTGAGCAGTTAATTACTCTGTTAACCTTTATTTAACTAAATCTTGAAGAACTGGTCCACAAACTGGATAACTCCTTAAGTAGACCACTGATTTTTTTTTTTTTTTTTTTTTGGTTATAAAAATACTTTGTTCTGTTTATTTCATTTAATATCTTGTGAACATCTTTTTCATGTCAGTATACTTCCACACATAATTTAATGGTTGGCTTTAAGATTCATTCTCTTCTGACTATAGCATAACCTAACTATTTGCATTTAGTTGTTAATATAAGTAATTGTGAGCAGTGGAGCACTGATGAAATAGGGAGGGACACTGAGAAATCTAATGAAATTCCACTTAAATATTGAGAATATTATCTTTAAACTGGCATCTTCCTACTTATATATCTCAGAATATTATTCCTACGTCTTAAATTTATTCCACTGACTGAGACAATTGAAAAATGTGAAAGAATGTAAATTATCTTCTCATTGGGGTTTTCTATACTGCCTCTATTTTTTTTTTTAATCATCATTTTATTGAGATATATTCACATACCACGCAGTCATACAAAACAAATTGTACTTTCGATTGTTTACAGTACCATTATATAGTTGTACATTCATCACCTAAATCAATCCCTGACACCTTCATTAGCACACACACAAAAATAACAAGAATAATAATTAGAGTGAAAAAGAGCAATTGAAGTAAAAAAGAACACTGGGTACCTTTGTCTGTTTGTTTCCTTCCCCTACTTTTCTACACATCCATCCATAAACTAGACAAAGTGGAGTTTGGTCCTTATGGCTTTCCCAATCCCATTGTCACCCCTCATAAGCTACATTTTTATACAACTGTCTTCGAGATTCATGGGTTCTGGGTTGTAGTTTGATAGTTTCAGGTATCCACCACCAGCTACCCCAATTCCTTAGAACCTAAAAAGGGTTGTCTAAAGTGTGCGTAAGAGTGCCCACCAAAGTGATCTCTCGGCTCGTTTTGGAATCTCTCTGCCACTGAAGCTTATTTCATTTCCTTTCACATCCCCCTTTTGGTCAAGAAGATGTTCTCCGTCCCACGATGCCGGGTCTACATTCCTCCCCGGGAGTCATATTCCACGTTGCCAGGGAGATTCACTCCCCTGGGTGTCTGATCCCACGTAGGGGGGAGGGCAGTGATTTCACCTTTCAAGTTGGCTTAGCCAGAGAGAGAGGGCCACATCTGAGCAACAAAGAGGCATTCAGGAGGAGACTCTTAGGCACAAATATAGGGAGGCCTAGCCTCTCCTTTGCAGCAACCGTCTTCCCAAGGGTAAAACTTATGGTAGAGGGCTGAACCCATCAAACCACCAGTCCCCTATGTCTGTGGTCATGTTAGCAACCATGGAGGTGGGGTAGGCGAATACCCCTGCATTCTCCACAGGCTCCTCAAGGGGGCACTACATCTTTTTTTTTTTTTCCTTGTTTTTCTTTTCTTTTTTTTTTTTTTTAACTTTCCCTTCTTTTTTAAATCAACTGTATGAAAAAAAAAAGTTAAAAAGAAAACAAACATACAATAAAAGAACATTTCAAAGAGACCATAACAAGGGAGTAAGAAAAAGACAACTAACCTAAGATAACTGCTTAACTTCCAACATGTTCCTACTTTACCCCAAGAAGGTTACATAATATAGCAACATTTCTGTGAACTTGTTCCTACTATATCCATCAGAAATTAACAGACCATAGTCATTTCTGGGCATCCCCAGAACGTTAAATAGCTTATCTGTTCTTCTTGGATTATTGTTCCCCCTTCCTTAATTGCTCTCTGCTGCTAGTTCCCCTACATTCTACATTATAAACCATTTGTTTTACATTTTTCAAAGTTCACATTAGTGGTAGCATATAATATTTCTCTTTTTGTGCCTGGCTTATTTCGCTCAGCATTATGTCTTCAAGGTTCATCCATGTTGTCGTATGTTTCACCAGATCGTTCCTTCTTACTGCCGCGTAGTATTCCATCGTGTGTATATACCACATTTTATTTATCCACTCATCTGTTGAAGGACATTTGGGTTGTTTCCATCTCTTGGCAATTGTGAATAATGCTGCTATGAACATTGGCGTGCAGATATCTGTTCGTGTCACTGCTTTCCGATCTTCCGGGTATATACCGAGAAGTGCAATCGCTGGATCGAATGGTAGCTCTATATCTAGTTTTCTAAGGAACTGCCAGACTGACTTACAGAGTGGCTGAACCATTATACAGTCCCACCAACAATGAATAAGAGTTCCAATTTCTCCACATCCCCTCCAGCATTTGTAGTTTCCTGTTTGTTTAATGGCAGCCATTCTAACCGGTGTTAGATGGTATCTCATTGTGGTCTTAATTTGCATCTCTCTAATAGCTAGTGAAGCTGAACATTTTTTCATGTGTTTCTTGGCCATTTGTATTTCCTCTTCAGAGAACTGTCTTTTCATATCTTTTGCCCATTTTATAATTGGGTTGTCTGTACTATTGTCATTGAGTTGTAGGATTTCTTTGTATATGCAAGATATCAGTCTTTTGTCAGATACATGGTTTCCAAAAATTTTTTCCCATTGAGTTGGCTGCCTCTTTACCTTTTTGAGAAACTCCTTTGAGGTGCAGAAACTTCTAAGCTTGAGGAGTTCCCATTTATCTATTTTCTCTTTTGTTGCTTGTGCTTTGGGTGTAAAGTCTAGAAAGTGGCCGCCTAATACAAGGTCTTGAAGATGTTTTCCTACATTATCTTCTAGGAGTTTTATGGTACTTTCTTTTATATTGAGATCTTTGGTCCATTTTGAGTTAATTTTTGTGTAGGGGGTGAGGTAGGGGTCCTCTTTCATTCTTTTGGATATGGATATCCAACTCTCCCAGCCCCATTTGTTGAAAAGACCATTATGACTCAGTTCAGTGACTTTGGGGGTCTTATCAAAGATCAGTCGGCCATAGATCTGAGGGTCTATCTCTGAATTCTCAATTCGATTCCATTGATCTATATGTCTGTCTTTGTGCCAGTACCATGCTGTTTTGCAAACTGTGGCTTTATAATAAGCTTCAAAGTCAGGGAGTGTAAGTCCTCCGACTTCGTTTTTCTTTTTTAGAGTGTCTTTGGCAATTCGAGGCATCTTCCCTTTCCAAATAAATTTGATAACTAGCTTTTCCAAGTCTGCAAAGTAGGTTGTTGGAATTTTGCTTGGGATTGCATTGAATCTGTAGATGAGTTTGGGTAGAATTGACATCTTAATGACATTTAGCCTTCCTATCCATGAACATGGAATATTTTTCCATCTTTTAAGGTCCCCTTCTATTTCTTTTAGTAGAGTTATGTAGTTTTCTTTGTATAGGTCTTTTACATCTTTGGTTAAGTTTATTCCTCGGTACTTGATTTTTTTAGTTGCTATTGAAAATGGTATCTTTTTCTTGAGTGTCTCTTCAGTTTGTTCATTTCTAGCATATAGAAACATTACTGACTTATGTGCATTAATCTTGTATCCCGCTACTTTGCTAAATTTGTTTATTAGCTCTAGTAGGTGTATCGTCGATTTCTCAGGGTTTTCTAGATATAAGATCATATCATCTGCAAACAATGACAGTTTTACTTCTTCTTTTCCAATTTGGATGCCTTTATTTCTTTGTCTTGCCGGATTGACCTGGCTAGCACTTCCAGCACAATGTTGAATAACAGTGGTGACAGTGGGCATCCTTGTCTTGTTCCTGATCTTAGAGGGAAGGCTTTCAGTCTCTCACCATTGAGTACTATGCTGGCTGTGGGTTTTTCATATATGCTCTTTATCATGTTGAGGAAGTTTCCTTCAATTCCTACCTTTTGAAGTGTTTTTATCAAAAAGGGATGTTGGATTTTGTCAAATGCTTTTTCAGCATCTATTGAGATGATCAATTGATTTTTCCCTTTCGAGTTTTTAATGTGTTGTAATACATTGATTGTTTTTCTTATGTTGAACCATCCTTGCATGCCTGGAATGAACCCCACTTGGTCATGGTGTATGATTTTTTTAATGTGTCTTTGGATTCGATTTGCAAGTATTTTGTTGAGGATTTTTGCATCTATATTCATTAGGGAGATTGGTCAGTAGTTTTCCTTTTTTGTAGCATCTTTGCCTGGTTTTGGTATTAGATTGATGTTAGGTTCATAAAATGAGTTAGGTAGTGTTCCGTTTTCTTCAATGTTTTGAAAGAGTTTGAGTAAGATTGGTGTCAGTTCTTTCTGGAAAGTTTGGTAGAATTCTCCTGTGAAGCCATCTGGCCCTGGGCATTTATTTGTGGGAAGATTTTTGATGACTGATTGGATCTCGTTGCTTGTGATGGGTTGGTTGAGGTCTTCTGTTTCTTCTCTGGTCAGCCTAGGTTGTTCATATGTTTCCAGGAAATTGTCCATTTCCTCTACATTATCCAGTTTGTTGCCATACGGTTGTTCATAATATCCTCTTATAATTTTTTTAATTTCTTCAGGATCTGCAGTTATGTCACCTTTTTCATTCATTATTTTGTTTATATGGGTCTTCTCTCTTTTTGATTTTGTCAGTCTAGCTAGGGGCTTGTCAATCTTGTTGATCTTCTCAAAGAACCAACTTTTGGTGATATTTATCCTCTCTATTGTTTTTTGTTCTCTATGTCATTTATTTCTGCTTTAATCCTTGTTATTTCTTTTCTTCTACTTGGTTTAGGATTGGTTTGCTGTTCATTTTCTAGCTTCTTCAGTTGATCCATTAGTTCTTTGATTTTGGCTCTTTCTTCCTTTTTAATATATGCGTTTAGTGCTATAAATTTCCCCCTTAGCACTGCTTTTGCTGCATCCCATAGGTTTTGGTATGTTGTGTTCTCATTTTCATTCGTCTCTATATATTTAGCAATTTCTCTTGCTATTTCTTCTTTAACCCACTGATTGTTTAGGAGTGTGTTGTTTAACCTCCAGGTATTTGTGAATTTTCTAAGTCTCTGATGGTTATTGACTTCTAATTGTATTCCATTGTGGTCAGAGAATGTGCTTTGAATAATTTCAATCTTTTTAAATTTATTGAGGCTTGTTTTATGTCCCAGCATATGATCTATTCTGGAGAAAGTTCCATGAGCACTAGAAAAGTATGTGTATCCTGGTGATTTGGGATGTAATGTCCTGTATATGTCTGTTAAATCTAATTCATTTATCAGATTGTTTAGGTTTTCAGTTTCCTTATTGGTCTTCTGTCTGGTTGATCTATCTATAGGAGAGAGTGATGTGTTGAAGTCTCCCACAATTATTGTGGAAACATCAATTGCTTCCTTTAGTTTTTCCAATATTTCTCTCATGTATTTTGTGGCACCCTGATTGGGTGCATAGACATTTACGATTGTTATTTCTTCTTGCTGAATTGCCCCTTTTATTAGTATGTAGTGGCCTTCTTTGTCTCTCAAAACATCCCTGCATTTGAAGTCTATTTTATCTGAGATTAATATTGCTACACCTGCTTTCTTTTGGCTGTAGCTTGCATGAAATATTTTTTTCCATCCTTTCACTTTCAGTTTCTTTGTGTCCCTGTGTCTAAGATGAGTCTCTTGTATGCAACATATTGATGGTTCATTTTTTTTTATCCATTCTGCGAATCTATATCTTTTAATTGGGGAGTTTAATCCATTTACATTCAACGTTAAAACCGTGAAGGCATTTCTTGAATCGGCCATCTTATCCTTTGGTTTATGTTTGCCATATTTTTCCCTCTCTCTATTAATATCCTTTATTGTACCCTTACCGAATCTCTTTAGTACTGAACCTTTCTCCAAGTCTCTCTCTCCTGTCTTTGTTTCTCTGTCTGTAGGGCTCCCTTGAGTATCTCCAGTAGGGCAGGTCTCTTGTTAGCAAATTCTCTCAGCATTTGTTTTTCTGTGAAAAATTTAAGCTGTCCCTCAAATTTGAAGGAGAGCTTTGCTGGAGAAAGTATTCTTGGCTGGAAATTTTTCTCACTCAGAATTTTAAATGTATCGTGCCACTGCCTTCTCGCCTCCATGGTGGCTGCTGAGTAGTCACTACTTAGTCTTATGCTGTTTCCTTTGTATGTGGTGAATTGCTTTTCTCTTGCTGCTTTCAGAACTTGCTCCTTCTCTTCTGTGTTTGACAGTGTGGTCAGTATATGTCTCGGAGTGGGTTTATTTGGATTTATTCTATTTGGAGTTCGCTGAGCATTTATGATTTGTGTATTTATGTTGTTTTGAAGATTTGGGAAGTTTTCCCCAACAATTTCTTTGAATACTCTTCCTAGACCTTTACCCTTTTCTTCCCCTTCTGGGACACCAATGAGTCTTATATTTGGACGTTTCATATTATCTATCATATCCCTGAGGTCCATTTCGATTTTTTTCAATTTTTTTCCCCATTCTTTCTTTTATGCTTTCATTTTCCATTCTGTCATCTTCCAGGTCACTGATTCGTTGTTCAACTTCCTCTAGTCTTGTACTATGAGTGTCCAGAATCTTTTTAATTTGGTCAACAGTTTCTTTAATTTCCATAAGATCATCCATTTTTTTATTTAGTCTTGCAATGTCTTCTTTATGCTCTTCTAGAGTCTTCTTGATTTCCTTCATATCCCGTACTATGGTCTCATTGTTCATCTTTAGTTCTTTGAGTAGCTGCTCTAGGTGCTGTGTCTCTTCTGGTATTTTGATTTGGGTGTTTGGGCTTGGGTTATCCATATCATATGGTTTTTTCATATGCTTTATAATTTTCTGTTGTTTTTGGCCTCGTGGCATTTGCTGAACTTGATAGGGTTCTTTTAGGGTTTGTAGACCTATTGAAGTCCTTATCTCTAATTTATCAGGTCTACAGCTTCGTGGAGTACACTTTCTCTAACTAACCAGCAGGTGGCGTCCACGAGCCACCTGTTCTCCACAAGCCAGTTCTCCCCTGCTTAGCCTTTGTGGTGAGTGGGGGAGTGAGTCTTGTGGGGCCCAATTGGTGTACCAAGCTTGCGTGTGTAGTTGGTGTTGCCTGCCCTGTATGTGGGGCGTGTTTCTGGGCAGTCGGGGAGGGGGGGTGGCCCTAACAATCAAATCTCCCTGATGATCCTAGAGTTTTAAAGCTGCTGCAATAGTCTAATCCTTCAGTTCAGTCCTGCCACAGTTTGTCTCTGCCACTGATCCACAAGTCTTTGGTATTGGCGTATGGCTCCTGAGACTTGCAAGTGGGCCCCTCTTCCAGGCTGTGCACCCCGGGTCCTCTGTTGAGGGATGACTGTGCTATGTCACAGGTGAGTGCCGTCCCCCCAGGGCAGTTCTGGGCTGCTGGGCTGTGTAGGGAGGCTCCCAGTCTGCTCAAATGATGGCTGATTGGGGCTTTGTTAATTCACACTGCTCCACCTTCCCAGCTCTGGGACAATCAGCTGAGGTTGCAGGGAAGGCTAATGTCCACGCCCAGTTTTGTGGTGTGTGCCTGTTATTTGAAGCACTTCAGTCACACTGGGTTGTCTGGGGCAGCTCTGGGCTATGGGGCTGGCGATGGGCAGGAGTGTTTCCTGTCCACCAGGATGGTGGCTGTGAGCGGACACCCCCCTTTTCTTGGGAAGTTGTGGTGTTTAGTGAATTTTCTCAGCCACTGGATTATTGCCTTTTGTCTCAGAGCTCTCTTAGTTCTGCTCTTGACTTGACGTGCCCAAATTGCAATTCTTTGAAGCTTTCTGTATTGGGCTTCTTAGAGTAATTGTTTTAGAAAAAGAAAAAAGGATTAAAAAAAAAAAAAAAGGGCCCTCCTCAGATATCTAATGGGTTATTGAAATGCTAATAGACAAAGCAACCAGGGCCATTAAGGAAAGGTCCACAGGGCAGAGAGATCAGCTTTTCTTTGGGATTTGCATATGCGCCTCAAGGCCTGAGCTCCGCCCTTCCCCTTTCTGTGTTCACCAGAACTCCAAAAATCCTCTGCTTTTATTTTGGAGTTTTTCGTGTTATTTTTTTTTTTTCTATGCCTGTCTCCTCTCTGCTGGGCTGGCAGCTCTCAGATTCTCTGGTGTCTGGTCTCAGTCTATCTATGGTTGGAGTATGGATCAGTAGAATGAGTTTCCGAGAAGGGCTACCACTGCAGTTCTCCCTTCTCCTTCCCGGAGCTGGCAGCCCCTCCTCCCACGGGACTGAGCCTGGCAGGGAGGGGCGCGGGTCCCCTGGCCGCAAAAACTTACAGATTTCGCTGATCTCAGCAGTTCGACATTTTCATGAGTGTTGTATGAAGTATGCCCAAAGACAGATTGCTCTGTGGTGTCCAGTCCACGCAGTTCCTGGCTTTTTACCTACTTTCCTGGAGGAGTAACTAAAACAGCTCACCAGTCTGCCATCTTGCCCCGCCTCCCTGAACATCTTGTTTTTATTGGCCATTTGTGCCTGTGGCTTTAAACTAGTTTGTCAACCTTTCAGGTCACTTTTGTGTCCTCTAGTACAAAACATACCTCAGTGTTTGGAAGGTTTTTCAAGGGAAAATGCCCACCAAGGAATAGGGCTAAAATTTGAGCATTATTCACAAGAGATCTTTCTGGGCTTCCTCCCTCCTTAACTATTCATCTTATGGGTATCTCATTGACTAGTGCCTTTTCTTTACGCTCCCTAACAGTGCTTTCTAATTACAAAAGGCTTAGGCTTTAGCTTCCCCAAGTTCATCTTCATTTTGTGGACATCTCATTCAGAATTCTGGATTCAATTATTGTCTCCAGCCAGGTAACTCATAGCAACCTCCAAATCTGACCTCTCCCATATTTTTAATGAAATGGCCCATTGTAAATTCAACACATCCCCCAAACCAAATTCATCTTTTCCCTAAAAACAAACTTCACTCAAACTTGGAATCTCAGTGCTGAGTTTGATTCCTCTATTTCTATAGAATTATATTTTTCTTTGACATTATCTCCTAAAATAGTTTATTCCTTTCTTATTTGCCACAACTTGAGTGCTGACCCTAGCAGCTCATGCTTGAACCCCTGCATTAGACTCCCTACCTTCAGTTTCTCCTGTTCCAATCCAATCTATGTTCTGCTGTGAAATCTGTCAAATTCTGATTTAAATATATGTGCTCCCCAATTAAAACTCATACACTGCTGGTGGGAGTGTGAAATGGTGTAACTACTTTGGAAAATTGGCAATTTCTTATAAAATTAAATATATTCTCACCCTGTGATCCTGCAGTTCTACCTCTGGGTATTGACCTAAAGAAATGAGACAATAAGACCAACAATAAGACCACAAAAAAGACTTGTTCAACAATATTTATATTGCCTTTATTCATAATAGCCCCAAACTGGAAACAGCCCAAATGTCCATTAACAGAAGAATGGGTAAACAAACTGTGGCCCCTCTGTTACACATGCAACAACATGGATGGATCCCCAAAACATCATATTAAGCAAAAGAAGCCAGACACAGGAGTCCACCTAATCCATGGTAATATAAATCAGAAGAGTGGTTGCTTATGGGAGGTAGAGATCAACTGGTAGGGGCATGAGAGAATGTTTTGGGGGTTATGGAAATGTTCTACAACTTGACTAGAGTAGTTACATGGGTTTTAAATAATAATCAAACTCTTTGAGTTATACACTTAAAATATTGCATTTCACTGGATATAAATTTTACCAGAAATTTTAAAAATGATTAATCTAAAACATGATCTTGCTTCCTTTCTCAAAATCTCCAATTGTTCCTTAAATCTCCAGAAATTCTTACTCTGGCATTAAAGGTCCTCCATAATCTGGTCCAACTTTCTTTAGTCTCATGGCCTCTTCTTACCTGTTAATCACACCATGGCCTATTTTAATTCTAGAAGACTGTCAATGGTCTTTGATCAGAAGCATTGAAGTTCTGACTTATCTCCTATCCTACTATAGCAAAAATAGTCTGCTCTCTCCCAAATGTTTTGTACTTTCCCAACTCCAAACCTTTTCCCACACCACTCCTCCTACCTAGAGTGACCTCTTGCTCTTCTCTGCTTACCAAAACCCCCATCTTTCAAAGGCAAGTCCAAACCTACACTTACCCATCAAAATACCTCTCCCTCTTTGGGACTGATACAGCATTCTCTCTGGGTACCACTTGGCACTCAATCACAAAAATGGTTAAATTGTTTTTTTTTTTAACCTGTGTGTATCTTCTCTTTCCAGTTATATTATCAGCTCACTGAGGGTGGAGACTATGCCCCTCAGATGTTTTACTCCCCATGTTTCTCTGATTCCTTGGTAGGAACATACATACATACATACATACATACATACACATTGACTGAATTCACTTTCTCTCTATTTCTCAATCTACTTAAAACTCTATAGTCTGTTAAAATTTTGTTTTTCTTACAGGAGCTTGTCCATTAGGGAGAGATTTCTTGGCTGTAGAGGCATCCCATGAACCAAGAGACCATTTGCATTTGGCTGATGACTACTTGTTCCTTGACAGAGACTCATCTACATATCAAAAGAAGATGTTATTCATTATTGGTTGGTGAGGATACCTGCTTGTTTTCCCAACTTTGCCAAAGTTAATATTTCCAGTTTAGGTCATTTATACATTTTTCTCCTGTGCCTTAACTTCTTTAACATCTTGACCAGTAGCCACATCTGGGGACCCAAGTCCACAGTCAAGATGACACAGTCAGAGTCCTTTCTTTCCTCTCTAATGACAGCAGATGGGAGAAATGTGACCAACCTAGATTAAAGCATTTAACAGCCACTTCCATAGGGGAGCAAGAACCTTTATTATTATTATTATTATTATTATTATTACTATTACTATTACATTAGAATAGAAAACCTGACAAGAAAAGTCACAAATAAAATATGCGGAAAAAGCAAAAAATATATAAGGGTAAATTTTAGCTTAATATTCTCTTTCACCACCATCACATTGTTGCGCACTCTGCACAAACTACTTTCTCCTTCACTACCCCTAGAACAGCTCTCAATGGTAACCTATATCCCGAAGATTGATTATTAGAAGGAGTTAATCTCATCTGTTCTAATGTTAGAAGGATTTAATCTTACTTGGACTGACATTTCCACTCCAGAGCCCTGCTTGTTTTCTTTGTCAGGTCATTAGAGGCAGCACCCTTTTTAGCTCTCTCCTCCATCTAACATGGAATGTATTTTCCTCCCTCTTTCTTTCTAGAGTTTTTGTATTAACCTTTCTCCTTCCTTTGGTCCTTAACAACTAGAACCATCTAAGTTAACTATTTAGGACTTAGGCCATCAAAGCTACAGCCAGACCAGTTGAACTTGCAGAAGTGTTTTATCACTACCAAAGGAACATTAGTGCACTGGTCCCCTGATGTGATGAGTTATGAGCCTTACAGGTTTTATTTTTAAGTAACCTTTTGTGAATCCAGCTGTACTATATCTTTCACATTTCACTCCCCCACCCCCCCACCCCAAAATAAAACTGGGTTTATGTAGTCCCAGTCCCTACATGATAGCTTCCCAGTCACATAGAAGGAAGGAGTAAAAGAGAAGGAGAAATTCAAAGAACAAAATGTTAAGGCCATAGAAAATCTGAGATTAGTCCCTTTTTTCATAAAATATCCTCCATTTTTCCCAAAACAGACTTATGCTGACTAAATAGTTGGCTACAGATTGCACAGCTTAAAGATGTCTCTTTAAAAGAGCTGACTGAGGAGAATTACATAGCAACCCTAATTTGCCATTAATTTTTAAAATTCAAATTAAACTGATCAATGCAAAGAGTCACTGGATTATCATGAAACACATGGATCAGAAATTAAATTTAAAAACTTAACACAGTTTTACTGAAAACAAGTCATAAGTGCAATTAAGGTAAACAACTTTGAGTAAATTTGTTCTTGCAAGAACAGTCCTAGGTTCTCCACGACATTCCCCTATGCAGCTTACCGGATTGGAGGTGATGGATAGCACTTTAGACTGTGGCACTCGAGGTAAAACCAAAGGCTGTTGTTCACTCAGCATACAGGAGCTTCCTGAATCCGGTCTGGTGATTGTCACATTACTCTCATCATCTGAGCAGAGGAACAGATTCTATTATCTATGGATGTCTTCAGACTCACAGTAACAGTACTATTAAAAAAAACAAAAAAAAAAAAACAAAAAAAAAAAACCTCTCCTAAGAATTCTCAAATTAGACTTACTCATCTTTGCAGCCCAAGACCACCTGCATGGTTCAAAAAACTCTTCAAGCTGAGAATTTAATTTGAAGTGGTCCCAGGCTTCCCAGGCTGGTGGTGCCTACTGGTAAAAGCAATATCCAGCAGAATATTTGGAGATTATGAAAATGTTCTTCATCTGTCCTGTCTAATGTGGTAACCACTAGCCACATATGGCTCTGAAACACTTCTCATATGGCTAATGTGACTGAGGAACTGAATTTTAAATTTAACTTTAATTAATTTTATTTTAAATAGCCACATGTGGCCAGTGGGTACTATATTGGACAGTGCAGCTCTAGGAAAACCTTCAGATCTTCAATCCAGAACTCAGTTCCCACAGGTAAATTTCAAGATTAGAACCCACAGTCAAATATCACAAGATCCACGAGGAAACAAATCATCTTAAGAAAATAAACAAAACAACATAATCAGATCAATAAAGACTTTAGAAATTGCAATTATCAGACACAAAATGTAAAACAAAAGAAGCAAAAGAAAAGGATAAAAAGCAAGACATAAAAACCAGGTAGATCTGAAAAAGAACAAATTAAAATTACACAAAAGAACTAAACAAAAGCTTAGCAGAGGATTTAATACCAGATTAGGTCCTGCTGAAGCAAATTAGTGAAATAGAAGAAAAAGATCTGAAGAAATTATCCTGAATTCTGTCTAGAGGAATAGATGGAAAATAATAACTTTACACTAGAAAGGGTGAAATTAACTCTATGTAAATTATTCCTTAATAAAAATGGAGAAGCAAAACCACAGTGAAATACTCTCTGACACACTGACAAAAAATTTAAAATTGTCCAATAATAAGTACTAATAAGACGGGGCAGAGGGACTCATGTGCTGCTTAGTGGGCGTATAAACTGGTACAATCACTGGACAAACTGGTGTTATCTAATAAAGTTGAAGATACATATTCCCTATGACTCAGTAAGTCTACTCCTGGGCACATACGCTACAGAAAACTCTTGCACATGGATGTGCACAGGAAGAAATGATGTACATCATTGTTCAAATTGCAAAATAATGGATTTTACCATTTCTGAAACACACTGTGATTTTAGCACTTCTCACCATCAATTATGGCTACAAAACAACTCAAGATGAGGAATTATGCTTCTGAGTGGAACCAATATGAACTCATTTGGTCTTCATTGTTTCTAAATTACTTCCATCATCATCCTATGGTTTACTAGTCTTCTAACACTTGGAGGAGGTTTGACTTTTCAATTTTGTCTTGACAGAAATGTCCAGTGAAGCTTGTTTTCCCATTAGCACATTAGGGTTAAAAATGAGGATGGCAAGTGATGTTAGCAAGATGGTGAAATAAGAGGCTTCAAAATCCCATTCCCTTACTCAAACACTGGGGAAAAAAAGCAGAAACTGACAAAACCAACCCTCTCAGAACTCTGGAAAACAGTCAAAGGTTATGACAACTAAGAGAATGCTGGATTAAGAAAATGGCAACTTAAAAACAGTAAGAAAATGAGTAAGAAAAGGAAAAAAAACTGATAAATTGGATTTAAGCAAAATTAAAAACTTTTGTGTATCAAAGGACATTATCAAGGAAGTGAAAAGACAACCAAAAGAATGGGAGAAAGTATTTGGAAACCATATTCCTGATAAGGGTTTAATATCTAGAATATGTAAAGAACTATATAACTCAACAACAAAAAGATGAACAATCCAATTTAAAAACAGGCAAAGGACTTGAGTAGACATTTCTATATTTAAATGGACTTGAGCAGACATTTCTCCAAAGAAGATAAAACAAATGGCCAATAAGCACATGAGAAGATGCTCAATATCATTAGCCATTAGGGGAATGCAAATCAAAACCACTTCACACTCACTATAATAGCTACTATTTTTAAAATGAAAATAACAAGTGTTGGTGAGGATGAGGAGAAATAGGAACCCTTGTCCATTGTTGGTGGAAATGTAAAATGGTGCAGCTGCTATGGCAGTTTGGCAGTTCCTCAAAGAGTTAAACATAGAATTCCCCCGTAACCCACCAATTCCACTCCTAAGTATATACTCAGAAGAAATGAAAATGTATATCCACACAGAAACTTGTGCATGAGTGTTTATAGCAGCATTATTAATATTAGCCCAAAGGTAGAAACAAGTCAAATGTCCATCAGTGATCTAATGGATAAATAAAATGTCATAAATCCATACAATGGAATATTATTCATCCATAGAAAGGAATGAAGTTCTGATGCATGCTACAACATAGATGAACCATGAAAACATTACGCTAAGTGAAAGAAGCCAGATGCAAAAGGCCACATATTATGCAATTTCATTTATGTAAAATGTCCAAACTGGCAAGTTTATAGACAGAAAGTTGATAAGTGGTTGTCTACGGCTGCAGGAGGGTGGTGGTAGAGGTGGGGATGAGGGAATGAGGCATGAACGCTAATGGATATGGTTTTTCCTCTAGTCAAGCCTCCACATGGAAACTGAGCCCTGGCCAACACCTGGATCGCAGACTTCTGAGACCCTAAGAGAATCAGTTAAGTTGTGCCTATGAGATAATAAATTTGTGTTTTAAGCCACTAAATTTGTGATAATTTATTAAACAGCAATAGAAAACCAATATAATCTTAGAAGGTCTGATTTGTTATGTAGTGTTGAAAACAATTTTTTTAAAAAGCAATTCCTTGGTTCTTTCTGATGTAAGGAAAATGTTCAGAGATAGATTGTGGTGATGAACGCATAACTATGTTATACTGTGGACAGTGGATTGTGTACCATGGATGATTGTATGGTATGTGAATGTATTTCAATAAAACTGAATTTAATAAAAAAAAAAAAAAAACTAAAAAAAAAAAGCAATTCTTAAAAAGTTAAATATACTAATCATATGATCCAGCCAATAGATATTTGCCCAAAAGGAAAGGAAATGTGTCCAAAATTTCCTCTACACTAGTATTCATGACAGCTTTATATGTAATAGCCCCAAACTGGAAACAATCCAAATGTCTATCAATAGATGAATGAATAGACAAATTGTGGTACATCATACAATCGAATACAACTCAGCAATAAAAAGGAATTAACTATTGTTATACACAATGACATGGATGAATCTCAAAATCCTTATGCTGAGTAAAAAGCGAGATAAAAATGTGTACATATTGTATGAGTGCATTTACATGAAACTCTATAAGATACAAGCTAATCTATAGTGACAGAAAGCAGATCAATGGTAACTTGGGGATATGGATTTGGGGCAGAAGGGAGGGGTTAGGAAGACGCATGAGGAAACTTTTGGGGGTGATGGATATAATCACTATGTTGATTGTAGTGATGGTTTCAAGGATGTATACATATGTCAAAACTTAACAAATTGTACACTTTAATTATCTGTAGTTTATATTGTCAGCTATACCTCAACAAAGCAGTTTAAAAAACGTTATTTGCCACTTGCACATGGTTTTTCCTCACAAATCACCCTATTCAAGAGAAAACACAAAGTCTTCCTAACCACCATAGACTAGGTTTTGTTATCCTTTCTTTCTCAAATATTTACTAAATATCTGCTCATTTCTGTGGGAAAGATAAAAGATGAATCACTCCTACCTTTTGTACTAAGGAAGCATATAATCTAATAGACTGGTTAGAGTTTGAAAATCATGAAAAATTATTTTTTGCATTGTCTTCACAAAGATCCTTACCAGAAGCAAAGCCCTCCCAGTGACTACGTATCAACTCCTCCATACAGCCCAGGACCTTGCTCCACACATTGTCAAACACATAAGCAAGAACATCTTCTTTCATGCAGTTAAATGGAGCAATGGGAGGGTACCCTAATTTCTGTTTCTCTGGAGCCACTTCAGATTTCTTTCCATGAAACCCCTCTTCCCTGAAACAGAAGCAAGAGGGAAAGACTTCATGATTATTCTTCACTGAGTGCCCATGACTTTTCTTTGTGCTTCTCAGGCATGTGATTTGTGCCCCTCTCCTCCCCCTTGCCCAGTATGTATGCCACATGTGTGAAGCTGCCTTGTGAACTAGGGAGTTCTCAACAGAGGAGACTCTGCATTTCTCTCTTTACACACCATCTCCAAACCCCAGACCCTTACATCTATAACCCAGATGCTCCCAGTTAGCCAAGCCTATCTCTGCTGCTTTGACAAGGAGTGCCAATAGCCCCCAGGTTCTGGGAAAAAAATCCAGCTAATAGATGTCCTCAACCCTGGATAATGTAAACTAGAACAAAGCAATTTCTGGAAGTGGCTTGCGGTAGAGGGAAATACCTTTAGGTCTCTATAGTGATAGTTGTCCCTAGGACAGCAGAGAGCTCAAAAATTAAATAGAAAACTGTGGGGGTTTGAAGCTCTATGTACTCCAGAAAAACATGTTCTTAAATTTAATCCATTCCTGTAGGCACTATAAGTAGGTCCTTTCGATGAGGTTACTTCAGTGAAGGTGTGTCCCACCTCAATCAGGATGGGTTTTCATTCCTATTACTGGAGTCCTTTATAAGAGTATGAAACGCAGACAGAAAAAGCAAGCCATGGAAGCAAGAAACTGAAATCAGTGAAAACTGGAAGAGATGGGAGATATCAGCAAACACCACCATGTGCATTGTCATATGATAAAGGGGCCAAGGATCACCAGCAGATGGTCTTAGGGAAGAAAGCATCGCCTTCATCATGTCTTGATTTGGACATTTTTCCAGCCTCAGAACCGTGAGTGAATAAATTTCCATTGTTTTACCCAACCCATTTAATGGTATTTGCTTTGAGCAGCCTTGGAAACTAAAACACAAACTATAGGCAGGAAAGAAAGGTGCTAAGAGGCTTAGCAGGGCCACAAGAGCCACAAATAATTTTCTCCTCTCCTTTCCCAAGGAAGAACTGGCCTAACATTAGGTAGGGGAATAGGATGAGTAGTATTAGTTGTTTTTAAATTTGTGTTTCTTTTTAGTGTAGATAACACAGTAATATAACAAAATTCAAATTGTACTGAAGGATATGTAGTGAAAAATAAGTCTCCTACCTCTCTGTCCTTCAGTTCCCATCCACAGAAGCAAACATTATGCCTCATTCTAGAAAAGCAGTTGGATGCTACATTGTACTGCATCTTATTTTTTTATTTAAGGATCCCTATCAATACATATAAATCTGACTCTAAAAAAATAGCTGCAGAATATTTCATTGAATAGATATACCATAATATAGCTAATTAGCCTCTTATTGATGAACCAATCTTTTGCTATTATAATCAATAGTACAATTAACATCCTTGTACATAGTTCTTTGGCTACATATGTGATTGTATCTGTAGGATAAATTCCTACAAATAGAATTATTCAGTCAAAGGATAGATGCATTTCAATTTGACAGGTGTTGCCCAGTTTCCCTCTAAAGAGGTTAGATAATTCACCAGTGGTGAAAAAATATGCCTGTTTACCCACTCAGGGAATTATCAAACTTCTTGATCTTTTGTTCTCTGCCAATCTCACAGATAAAATGGTATCTCATTAGAGTTCTAATTTGCATCTATGAATAAGGATATATTTCACTTTGTATATTTAAAAACCATTTTATTTTTATGTGTACTGACTATTCAGGTCCTTTGTTTTTTCCTTAGTCTTTTTCTTATTGATTTACACATTAAGGAAATTTTCTCTTTGTGTATAAAATGCAAATATTTTTTCCAGTTTGTCATTTGTCTTTTGACTTTGAATTTTTTTCTATGCAGAAATTTCATTTCATGTAGTGATTTATAAGAATTTCTTATATGACTTATAGATTTAGTGTTTTGGTTCGAAAGGATTCCTCACTCCCAGATTATTTAAAAAAGAAAGAAATTTTCCATATTTATTACATTTAAATTTTTGATACATGTGAAATTTGTTTTTGTATAAGGTATAAGTTAGGAACCTTAGTTTTTTCCTTGTATCAAAATCTTTTGCTGAAATCATTGCATATATTAAATTTCCTAATTTAATTCTAACATTCTATTTCTAAACATTCAACTACTCTGCCATTTTACCACCAAATACCTTGATGATATCTCTTAAAGGAAAGCTCCCTTTCTAAAAATCTTCTCTGTATTAACTCAAAATTCATTTGATATTTTTCCCTGGGGACCAATTTGCATTTTTAATTAGTTAAATAAGCTTTATTTTCTATTAACTGAAACCCAGGGAGAAGACCTTTGACTTGGATACAAAGGAAGAGAAAAAGTGATAATTTGACAAGTCAGATGAAGTGAAGCCAAAAGAACTACTTAAAATTCTCTTGCAACAGTGAGCTAGTTCAGTGGTTTGATGTATAGAAATCTGGGTTTTGTTGGGCTAGGCCTAGGCCTGTGTGCATTGAGCATGTGGGTAAGCATGGCTCAGTAAGAAATACGATGGGAAGAAGAGAAGTTAAGTTCCGAATCACATGATGCAGTGTTACCTGGACTTAACCATAGCCTCACAGCCTAAAATGAGATACTCATCCATTTGTAGATATGCTGCTGTGACTATCAATTCTAGAACTTCTAAAGGCTTAGAGGAATAGTTTTAAGAGGTTAATGTTTCCAAAGGTAGAACGGAATAGTAAAGAGAGCACTGGATTTAGAATCAGATGAATAAGGTTTTGGTTTCAGTTTACCTCAGACAAATGATTTAAGCACACTGATTCTCAATTTCCTCCTCTGTAAAGAGGGTAAATAATATCTTTGTACAGGAGTATTGTCAGAATACAATAAGAATGGATATAAATAAGCTTTATTAACTGTAAAGTTCTGCACCAAATATAAGGTTTTATTTAAATTGTATATACATTTTTTCAAAGGTATTTAAGGTAAATGAAGTTCACACTTCTTCCACTGCTCTTTTAAAAAGTTTCAGAGTTTCCATGAGTTGTTGGGTGATAATTTACAAAGAATAAAATTAAATTATGTGGAGAAAAAATACACTTATTTTTAAATCTCTAATCTCAGGAGAGGCACATGTGAAGGAAGAAAAGACACAAATAAGCCTGGTATGTGGAAGTAATAGGAATGTGAATCAACTAAGAACATGAACTCTGAATACCTGAGAAGTAGCAGAAAATAAATAATAGGTCTTGACATAACTCTAATTGTAGATAATATTGGTAGTATACTTTAGAAAAAATAGATATTAATACATAAAACAGGAGGAGAGTAAGAAGCTTAAAAAGATGTAATACCCACATATCTGTATGGTCGAATGCTAGGTATTCCTCTATTATTCCTTCCGAGAGGATTACACAGTCTTCCTCTTCTCTTTCCATAGAACACAAGCTAGGAGATTTGGCAACAGAAGGTACTTTATGAGCATAAGAAGATGAAAAATGTAACTTTTTGCCTCTTATACCAAATCTGGGAGAGGAAAAAAAGCAGATATCCATTATGTACCATGTAAACAGTTCTCACAGCAACACAGTCACGTGAGTTTCAGCTCAAACCCCTCTTGCCCTGGTGACACCTTCCTGTACTACTGCAGTCCTCAGTAACCTATTATTTCTCAGAACAAGAAGGACAAATACTAGCTATAGACCTACTATGTCACTATACACTAATATTGCTTGCTATCTTTTCAGATGCAACATTTGTGGCTATAAAATAGGTTTAAAAATCTAAGAATATTTACATTCATGATTTCATCTTTAAGGTAACTCAGAAGGTTATATGCTTATTTCAGTAACGCTATCATTGCTCAAAATGTATGCTCCTAAGGGCAGGGATCTTATCTTATTTATATTTAAATTTCTCTCCATCCTCAGGTATTCAAAAAGTGTGTATTAACTCATTAACTTCAACAGGTTTACTTGGGAGAAAACCATTCATTTCTGAGCAATCTAATGTTTTAAAATGCCACTCAGTTTAACTAAATATTAAATATAACCAACCTATACTTTGTATTATCTTTTATATTTTTTGTGTCTTTAAGTGTTTTTTAAAGGGATAAAAAAGAGCAAACATTTATAACTTCTCAACAAGCCTGGTGGGCAAACCTAACGGAAGACATTTTGGAAATAAGCATTAGAATCCTTAAAATTAATATACCCTTGGATCATTGGTATCATTTATAAGGATTTCCTTTAAGGATATGAGCTAAAATATTTAGCTATTATCATCACAGAATTGTTTATAATTGCTGAAAATCAAAACTAGACCAACTGTTTCAAAATAGAGAATTGGGGGTTGGTTGCTTAAATGATAGTGTATTAATTCAATGGAATACTATGAGGTCACTAAATTAAAGTGGGAGGAGAAGAATGGAAGATGCCCACAATAAACTGGTAAGTATAAAAGATTACAAAATGCATTCAGTAATTTCATAAAAACAATATAGATGTGTGGCAGAGACAGCTAGAAGCCCCTCAGTATCACTTCTTTCCTTCTTTCCTACTAGAATAACCTGAATTTAATTCAGGAGAGTAATGCATCCATTCAAAGACAGCATTTCCCAGGTTTCTTGCAGCCAGATGTAGCCAATGAGATATTAGCAGACTTATTATGTGGGACTTCTGAGAAGGCTGTTTAAAAGTTAGTGGCTTTACTACAACGGATACCCTTACGCCCTTCTGCCTTTCCTCTTTCCTACTACCTGGAGAGAGAATGTCATTTTTGGAGCTCCTCAGTCATCTTGGACCATGAAGAAAACTTCGGGAAAAACATCCTGGGTTAGGATAGTGGAGTAGAAAGATAAAGGGCGTCTAGGTCCCTGAGAACACCATGCTACCACTGTACTATCGTTAGATTGCCTTCCTCCAGATTTCTTTTACATAGAGAGAAATAAACTTTTCTCTTATTTAAGCCAATAAATAAAGTATGGGATTCATAGGAAGTGGCTGGAAAGGTATACTGAGTTCAGACTATGAAGTACTTTGTGTAATAATTGGATTAATTTATAGCAGTGGAGAGTAATCAAAGTTTTGAAGAAGGGAGCAACAGGATCCTTGCTTTAGAAAATCGTGGTGGTGATAAGAGGATAATGTGGTTAGGAGACTACTGCAAAAGATGAGATGAGAGCCTGAGACATGGCAGGAGGCATGCGGCCAGAGAGAAGGTAAAAGTCTCTGTTCTGAAATCCTAAAACAGTGGTTACCAAAATCCAGTCAGCAGACTTATGCCAGTCCATGGAATGGATAAAGAAAATGTGATTTATACAGATAATGGAATATTATTTGGCTGTAAAAAGGAATGAAGTTCTGATACATGCTATAACATGGATGAACTTTGAAGACATCATGTTGAATGAAATAAGCCAGGCACAAAAGGACTAACATTGTATGATCTCACTGATATGACATAATTAGAATATGCAAATTTAGAGTCAGAAACTAGAATATTGGTTACCAGGGTCCGGGGTAGAGGTAGGTAATGGGGAGTTAAGGCTTAATTGGTAAAGAGTTCTGTTTGGGGTGAAAGAAAAGTTATGTAGCAAAACATTGTCAATGTAATTATCATTACTGAATTGTGTAATTGAAAGCAGTTAAAAGGAGAAATTTTAGGTTGTATATATGTTACCAGAATAAAAATTTAATAAGCATATAGAACTATAAAACACAAAGGGTGAACCCTAATGTAAACTATGGACTCTAATTAATAGTACAATAATAATAATACTATTTCATCAATTGTAACAAAGTTTGCTGGATAAAGAACTTTTGGCTGGAAGTTCTTCTCTTCGGAAACTTAAATATATCATACCACTGTCTTCTTGCCTACATGGTTTCTGATGAGAAATCAGCACTGAGTTTTATTGAGGATCTCTTGTATGTGATGAATCACTTTTCTCTTCCTCTTTCAGAATTCTCTCTTTATCTTTGGCATCTGACATTCTGATTAGTATGTGCCTTGGAGTAGGTCTATTACAGTTTATCGTATTTGGAATATATTGTGCTTCTTAGACATGTATATTTATTTACTTCATAAGAATTGGGAAATTTTCAGCCATTATTTCCTCAAATATTCTTTCTGCTCCCTTTCCCTTCTCTTCTCTCTCTGGGACTCCCATGATGTGTATGTTGGTATGCTTCATGCTGTCATTAAAGACCCTTAGATACTGCTCAATTTTTCCCTATTCTTTTCTCTTTCTGTTCTTCTGTGTGATTTCCACTGTCCTCTCTTCTAGTTTGCTGATTTTTTCTTCTGTCAAATCTGCTGTTATGTCCCTAGTATATTTTTAATCTCCCTTATTGTGCTTTTCATCCCCATAACTTCTGCTATGTTTTCTTCTAACTTTCTAATTATTCTTTTTGCTCACACATTGTCTTCTTAATATCCTTTAACTCTATACCCATATTTAGTTTATTTTTATCCATATTTTCCGTCATCTTCTTGAACTGATTTTATGTTATATATTTTTTATCATGATTTTTAAAAGTCTTCAGTGAATACTTTGGGATTAAAACAACAACAACAATAAAGCTATATATAAAGGTAGGAACATGTTGGAATTAAAGTAGTTATTTTAGATTAGTTGTCTTTTTCTTACTGCCTTGTTATGGTTTGTTTGAAATGTTTTTTTATTGTATGTTTTTTTAAAAAATTTTTTATATAGTTTGTGCCGGTTTGAATGTATTGTGTCCCCCAAATGCCATTATCTTTGTAGTCTTGTGTGGGGCAGAAGTTTTGGTGTTGGTTAGATTTGCTTGGAGTGTGCCCCACCCAGCTGTGGGAGATAATTTTGATGAGATGTTCCCATGGAGGCGTGGCCCCACCCATTCGGGGTGGGCCTTGATCAGTGGAGCCATATAAAACATGCTGACTCAAAGAGACTGGACGGAGTGCAGCTGTGAGTGACGTTTTGAAGAAGAGCAAGCTTGCCAGAGAGGAATGTCCTGGGAGAAAGCCATTTTGAAACCAGAACTTTGGAACAGATGCCAGCCACGTGCCTTCCCAGCTAACAGAGGTTTTCCGGACACTATTTGCCATCCTCCAGTGAAGGTACCTGATTACTGATGTGTTACCTTGGACACTTTATGGCCTTAAGACTGTAACTGTATAGCCAAATAAACCCCGTTTTATAAAAGCCTATCCATCTCTGGTGTTTTGCATTCTGCAGCATTAGCAAACTAGGACATAGTTAATTAAAAAAAAATAGTTACTTAAAAAAAAAAAAAAAACAATGAAAAAATATGCAAAGCCCCCTTGAGGAGCTGGTAGAGAATGCAGGGGTGTTGGGCTTCCCCACCTCAATGGTTGCTGATGTGCTCACAGTCATAGGGGACTGGCGGTTTGATGGGCTGAGCCTTCTACCATGGGACTTGCCCTTGGCAAGAGTGTTGCTGCAAAGGAGAGGCTAGGCCTGCCTGTAATTGTGCCTAAGAGCCTCCTCCTGAATGCCTCTGTTGCTCAGAGGTGGCCCTCTCTCTCTAGCTAAGCCAACTTGGCAGGTGAAATCACTGCCCTCCCCCCTACATGGAATCTGACACTCAGGGGAGTAAATCTCCCTGGCAATGTGGAATATGACTCCCGGGGAGGAATCTAGACCCAGCATCGTGGGATGGAGAACATCTTGACCAAAAGGAGGATGTGAAAGGAAATGAAATAAGCTTCAGTGGCAGAGAGGTTTCAGAAGGAGCCGAGAGGTCACTCTGGTGGGCACTCTTATGCACAATATAGACAACCCTTTTTATGTTCTAATGTATTGGAATAGCTAGCAGTAAATACCTGAAACTATCAAATTGCAACCCAGAACCCATGAATCTTGAAGACAATCGAATAAAAATGTAGCTTATGAGGGATGACAATGTGATTGGGAAAGCCAATATGGACCACACTCCCCTTTGTCCAGTGTATGGATGGATGAGTAGAAAAATGGGGGGGGGAGACAGGCACCCAGTGTTCTTTTTTACTTTAATTGTTCTTTTTCACTTTAATTTTTATTCTTATTATTTTAGTGTGTGTGGTAATGAAAATGTTCAAAAATTAACTTTGGTGATGAACGCACAACTACACAAGTATATAATGGTACTGTGAACAATTGAATGTATGCTTTGTATGACTGCATGGTATGTGAATATATCTCAATAAAAATGAATTAAAAAAAAACAAAACAATACTAACAGACCAGGTTAATATAATGGGATAATGAGTTACGTAATTTTGATCAGCGAGAATTAAAAAATACATCAGTTCTGTGGGAGACATTAGGTTGTAAAAGTTTAAAATTTACACAGAAGTAAATTTTAAAAGGCGTATTGATTAAACATGAGGTTTAAATTAAAAATGAAAGCTCAGACTAGCGACTAGGTAGCAGCTTGAGTATAAATCATTTTTCCCCTCTTTTATTTTACTTTTTATTAGAGCAGTTGTAGATTTCCAGAAAAATCATGCAGAAAATATGGAGTTTCCATACTCCCCCCGCACAGTTTTCCCTATTAATAATTAACATTTTTCATTAATGTGGTAACTTCTTGAATTTATTTAGATTTGTTTGAACTTTTAAGTTAGTTGTTCCAAAGTCTGTGTCACCTCTGAAGTTTTAATTTGTTCCTGTAACTGAGCCATAACTTCCCTTTTCTTAGTATAGCTTGCAATTTTTACTGAAGTCTGGGCATCTGGTTATTTTAGTGTGCTAACTCTGAAGGTCAGTTTCTCCCTCTTGCCTAGGGTTTTATTGTAGATTGGCTATGTGTTAAGGCTCTTCTTCAACTCTTGGTCCAGCTTATACTGAACTTTTACAGTATAAGCCTGTCTTTAACAGTTCAGATTTTCACAGATCTTCTGCACCTATTTCTTGCCCTGGACATGTGGTGCAACTTTTTAGATTGCCTCTTAATGTGCAGTTGTTTCACCTCCAGGAGAAAGCTTCCTTTCCTCTGTTCCTTCTCTGGGAATCCTGCTTTGTTCTGTTTGTTTTTGTGCAGAATTTTCTCCCCAGCTCCTATGACTTGTTTAACTTCTCTCCCTCACTCAGTACCCACTTTTCATTATACTTTTCAGTTCTGGGACTCATCTTGCCTTACAGCAGTTCAGTTTTCCTTTTTTTTCCCCCTGTGAGGCTTTTCTGCCTCTGATAACTTCTCCATTAGCGTATCGCACTCCAGGGAACCAGATGGGATCTGTGATGGTTGGGTTCATGTGTCAACTTGGCTAGGTGGCACTGGCCTGATGATTGCTGTAAGGATATTTGAGGCTGGTTAATAATCCAACGGGCTGGTTTGTCGGATCATCAGTCAATTGACTGCAGCTGACTGATGACTCATCAAGGGGCGTACTTCCACAGTGAGAGAATGCAATTGGCTGGATTTGGTCCAGGTGATCAGTTGGAGGCTTATAAGCCGGACGGTTAGAGAACCTTCACTTCTTTCTTCAGCTGCTCAGTGAAGCATTTCCTGGGGAGCTTGTCGAAGTTGCCAGTTTGTTTCCTGAGGAGTTCGTCAAAGTTGTCGATTCGTTTCCTGAGGAGTTCGTCAAAGTTGTCGGTTCGTTTCCCGAGGAGTTCATCGGACATCTTCCTTGGAGTTGACAGCTTGTTGACGGCTCTGCAGAATTTGGACTCGTGCGCTCCTGCAGTTGCATGAGTCACTTTTACAATTTGATAATCAGAGACATCTCTCATTGATTCTGTTTCCAAGGAGAACCCTAACTAATACAACTTGGTACCAGGAGTGGGGTTCTTGAGAAACGGAATCTTAAAATGGGCTTTTACAATTTGTTTTCTACTTTGATTAGATTCAGAGGCACTAATGACTCTATTTCCAACAATCAAGAGGGTACTAACAGTCCATGGCAGGAGTTGGCAAAGGAAATACGCAAAATAGCACCATTTGATTCTCCCAATTGTGCTCTAGTACGAAGCAAGGCTCTGGGAGACAGTGTTTTCGCCACGTTCACGGAGTTTTGCAGTATTAAGAAGTATGATGATGTTGGCCGGCTGCTCTTAGATACTTTGGATACAGTTGTAAGAGAAAGGGATGAGCTAAAGGCTTCAAATTCAAAACCTGAATGCCATATGACAGATATAAAGGGTTCCATCTGTGCCCTGAAAGAAAATCTTATTTCCTGTGCCCGCAGATTGGAGGTTTCTGAAAATCAGACGCAGTCTCTTATTGTGCGAGTACCACATTTACAGCGTAAACTAAAATCTCAACCTCTCAGGGTGTCTGCTGTTAAAGTAAAGGCATTGATTGGAAAAGAATGGGATCCAGAAACTTGGGATGGGGACATATGGATTGATAATAATGACAGTGAGGACACTGGAACCCTGGATTGTGCTGGGTCATTGTTAGATATACCTGTAGAGGGCTGTCCTGGGGAAACAGCTTCTCTACCTCCAGTCTGCCCTAAGGAGCCTGCCACCCAACCCACACCTAAGGAGATTAACCCTTCAATGCCTGCTAATCTTGTAATCACCTCCCCTGAGGAAGCAGCCCTCACTCTTTTGTCTGGAGAGATTAATCGTGTTTTAAGAGATGAAAATGCAACAGAGTGTCCTGAGGTGAATGGCTTGAGAGAGAATTCTAACTCTTTTCATGACCCACCCCCACCACCAGTTTTTGCTTCAAGACCTATAACTAGGCTCAAATCCCAACAAGCCCCAAAGGGTGAAGTACAAAGTATGACCCATGAGGAAGTACGCTATACTCCAAAAGAACTGTATGAGTTTTCCAATTTATACAGACAGAAGCTAGGGGAATATGTGTGGGAATGGATATTGAGAGTGTGGGATAATGGTGGAAGGAATATAAGGTTGGATCAGGCTGAATTTACTGATATGGGCCCACTAAGCAGAGATTCTGCATTCAGTGTTGTAGCTTGAGGGGTTAGAAAGGGTGTTAACAGTTTGTTTGGGTGGCTGGCTGAAACATGGATCAAAAGGTGGCCGGCATTACCAGAGGTTGAAATGCCAGAACTGCCCTGGTATAATGTGGAGGAGGGGATTCAAAGGCTTAGAGAGATTGGAATGTTAGAGTGGATTTATCATGGAAGACCTGCTCACACAGCCCTGGAATGTCCAGAGGACACACCTTTTACCAGGACTGTAAGGAATAAATTTGTGAAACTAGCTCCATCATCCCTGAAGTGCTCTGTAGTCGCCCTTCTCTGTAGGTCAGATATTACTGTAGGAACTGCTGTCACTGAACTGGAATCCTTAAACACAATGGGGATAATCGGGTCCCGAGTCAGCAGAAGCCAAGTGGCTGCAGTTAATCGCCACAGACAAGGTGGGCATGGCTACCATAATGGAAAACAGGCTCAAAGCAGCAATCAAAATAATATGACTCGCAGAGACTTATGGCGTTGGCTAGTGGATCATGGAGTACCAAGTAGTAAAACAGATGGTCAATCGACTAAATTCTTGTTTGAACTATATAAGCAGAAGAATTCTAGGCCACGTGAACAAAAATCTCCCTTGAATTACAAAAACAGAGAGTCAAGGCCCCTTAATCAATTCCCAGACTTGAGACAGTTTACAGATCCAGAGCCCCTTGAATGAAGGGAAGGCCGGGTACCCTTGGAGAAGGACCCTGTCACACTGCCAAAAATTTATACTGTTAATCTTCCTCCCAGCCTTCCCCAGGGGGACCTACGGCCTTTTATCAGGGTGACTGTGCATTGGGGAAAAGGAAATGATCAGATATTTTGTCGATTATTAGACACTGGGTCAGAAGTGACATTAATTCCTGGAGACCCACAACGTCACTCTGGTCCACCAGTCAGAGTTGCGGCTTATGGAGGTCAGATGATTGATGGAGTTTTAGCCCAGGTCCGTCTCACAGTGGGTCCAGTGGGTCCCCAGACTGATTCTGTGGTTATTTCCCCAGTGCCAGAATGCATAATTCGAATAGACATACTCAGCAACTGGCAGAATCCTCACATTGGTTCCTTGACTCCTGGAGTGAGGGCTATTATGGCGGGAAAGGCCAAGTGGAAGCCACTAGAGCTGCCCTTGCCTAGCAAAGTAGTGAACCAGGAGCAATACCGGATTCCTGGAGGGATTGCAGAGATTAATGCCACTCTTAAGGACTTGAAGGATGCAGGGGTGGTGATTCCCACCACATCCCCATTCAACTCTCCTATTTGGCCTGTGCAGAAAACAGATGGGTCTTGGAGGATGACTGTGGATTATCGTAAGCTTAACCAGGTGGTGACTCCAATTGCAGCTGCTGTCCCAGATGTGGTATCATTGCTTGAGCAAATCAACACATCCCCTGGTACCTGGTATGCAGCTATTGATCTGGCAAATGCTTTTTTCTCTATTGCTATCAGCAAGGACCACCAGAAAGAGTTTGCATTCAGCTGGCAAGGCCAGCAGTTTACATTCACTGTGCTACCTCAGGGTTATATCAACTCTCCAGCCCTATGTCATAATATTGTCTGCAGGGAGCTTGATCATTTCTCCCTCCCACAAGACATCACACTGGTCCATTATATTGATGATATCATGTTGATTGGACCTAGTGAGCAAGAAGTAGCAACTACTCTAGATTTGTTGGTAAGGTATTTGCGTGACAGAGGATGGGAGATAAATCCAGCAAAAATACAGGGGCCTTCCACCTCAGTAAAATTTCTAGGTGTCCAGTGGTGTGGGGCCTGTCGAGATATTCCTTCTAAGGTGAAGGATAAGCTGCTGCATCTGGCCCCTCCTACAACCAAAAAAGAGGTACAACGCTTAGTTGGCCTCTTTGGGTTTTGGAGACAACATATTCCTCATTTAGGTGTGCTACTCCAGCCCATTTACCGAGTGACTAGAAAAGCTTCTAGTTTTGAGTGGGGACCGGAGCAAGATGAGGCTCTGCAACAGGTCCAGGCTGCTGTACAAGCTGCTCTGCCGCTTGGACCATATGATCCAGCTGATCCAATGGTGCTGGAAGTGTCAGTGGCAAATAGAGATGCTGTTTGGAGCCTTTCGCAGGCTCCTATAGGAGAATCACAACACAGGCCCTTAGGATTTTGGAGTAAAGCTTTACCATCCTCTGCAGATAACTACTCTCCATTTGAGAAACAACTGTTGGCCTGCTACTGGGCCTTAGTAGAGACAGAACGCTTAACCATGGACCACCAAGTTACCATGAGACCTGAGTTACCTATCATGAGCTGGGTGTTATCTGACCCACCAAGCCATAAAGTTGGGCGTGCACAGCAGCACTCCATCATAAAATGGAAATGGTATATACGAGATAGAGCTCAAGCAGGTCCTGAAGGTACAAGTAAGTTACATGAGGAAGTGGCCCAAATGCCCATGGCCCCCACTCCTTCCACCTTACCTTCTCTTTCCCAGCCCACAGCTATGGCATCTTGGGGAGTTCCTTACAGTCAGTTGACTGAGGAAGAGAAGACTCGGGCCTGGTTTACAGATGGTTCTGCATGATATGCAGGCACCACCCGAAAGTGGACAGCTGCAGCACTGCAGCCCCTTTCTGGGATATCCCTGAAGGACAGTGGTGAGGGGAAATCCTCCCAGTGGGCAGAACTTCGAGCAGTGCACCTGGTTGTTCACTTTGCTTGGAAGGAGAACTGACCAGAGGTGCGTCTGTATACTGATTCCTGGGCTGTTGCTAATGGTTTGGCTGGATGGTCAGGGACTTGGAAGGAACATGATTGGAAGATTGGTGACAAAGAAGTCTGGGGAAGGGGTATGTGGATAGACCTTTCTGAGTGGGCAAACAACATGAAGATATTTGTGTCCCATGTGAATGCTCACCAGAGGGTGACTTCAGCAGCAGAAGGTTTTAATAACCAAGTGGATAAAATGACCCGTTTGGTGGATACCAATCAGCCTCTTTCCCCAGCAACTCCTGTCATTGCCCAATGGGCTCATGAACAAAGTGGTCATGGTGGTAGGGATGGAGGTTATGCATGGGCTCAGCAACATGGACTTCCACTCACCAAGGCTGACCTGGCCACAGCCACTGCTGAGTGTCCAATTTGCCAGCAGCAGAGACCCACTCTCAGTCCCCGATATGGCACCATTCCTCGGGGTGATCAGCCTGCTACCTGGTGGCAGGTTGATTACATCGGACCACTTCCATCATGGAAAGGGCAGCGATTTGTTCTTACTGGAATAGACACATACTCTGGATATGGGTTTGCCTTCCCTGCACGACATGCTTCTGCCAAAACTACGATACGTGGACTTACAGAATGCCTCATCCACCGTCATGGTATTCCACACAGCATTGCTGCGGACCAAGGAACCCACTTCACAGCAAATGAAGTGAGGGGATGGGCACATGGTCATGGAATTCTGTGGTCTTACCATGTTCCCCATCATCCAGAAGCAGCTGGGTTGATAGAACAGTGGAATGGCCTATTGAAGACTCAATTACGGTGCCAACTAGGTGGCAATACCTTGCAGGGTTGGGGCAGTGTTCTCCAGGAGGCTGTGTATGCTCTGAATCAGCGTCCACTCTATGGTGCTGTTTCTCCCATAGCCAGGATTCATGGGTCCAGGAATCAAGGGGTGGAAACAGGAGTAGCACCACTCACTATCACTCCTAGTGATCCACTAGGGAAATTTTTGCTTCCTGTCCCTGCAAGTTTAAGCTCTGCTGGTCTACAAGTCTTGGTTCCAAAAGGAGGAGTGCTTCCACCAGGAAACACAACAATAATCCCATTGAACTGGAAGTTAAGGCTGCCACCTGGCCACTTTGGGCTTCTTATGCCTCTGAATCAACAGGCAAGTAAGGGGATTACTGTACTGGCTGGGGTGATTGATCCTGACTATCAAGGGGAAATAGCACTGCAACTACACAATGGAAGTAAAGAAGAGTTTTCCTGGAATACAGGAGATCCCCTAGGGTGTCTCTTAGTACTACCAAGCCCCGTGATTCAAGCCAATGGAAAACTGCAACAACCCAATCCAGGCAGGACTACCAATGGCCAAGAAACTTCAGGAATGAAGGTTTGGGTCACCCCACCAGGCAAAGAACCACGGCCAGCTGAAGTGCTTGCTGAGGGTAAAGGGAACATGGAATGGGTAGTGGAAGAAGGTCGTGATAAATATGAACTACGGCCACGTGACCAGTTACAGAAATGAGGACTATGATGACATGAATATTTCCTCCTCGTTTTGTTATGATTATGTTTGTATTTGTCTGTAAAGAAAATATTTTTGCTTTCTTCTCTGTCTTATCCCCTTATCATAAGGCATAAGCTATAACGTTCATTTTGAAGGTATGGTTTTAGGTGATGTGTACAACGGCCAAGTTGACAAGGGGTGTACTGTGATGGTTGAGTTCATGTGTCAACTTGGCTAGGTGGCACTGGCCTGATGATTGCTGTGAGGATATTTGAGGCTGGTTAATAATCCAACGGGCTGGTTTGTCGGATCATCAGTCAATTGACTGCAGCTGACTGATGACTCATCAAGGGGCGTACTTCCACAGTGAGGGAATGCAATTGGCTGGATTTGGTCCAGGTGATCAGTTGGAGGTTTATAAGCCGGACGGTTAGAGAACCTTCACTTCTTTCTTCAGCTGCTCAGTGAAGCATTTCCTGGGGAGCTTGTCGAAGTTGCCAGTTTGTTTCCTGAGGAGTTCGTCAAAGTTGTCGGTTCGTTTCATGAGGAGTTCATCAAAGTTGCCGGTTCGTTTCCTGAAGAGTTCGTCAAAATTGTCGGTTCGTTTCCTGAGGAGTTCGTCGGACATCTTCCTTGGAGTTGACAGCTTGTTGACGGCTCTGCAGAATTTGGACTCGTGCGCTCCCGCAGTTGCGTGAGTCACTTTTACAATTTGATAATCAGAGACATCTCTCATTGATTCTGTTTCCAAGGAGAACCCTAACTAATACAAGATCACTGCTCAAAAAGGCCTGTTTTTTCATTTAGGTGCTCCAGCGATCAGAAACCAGGTTGGATGCGTTCACTTCTTGCCAACAGTTCTGCCACAGTTTCTTTTGTTTCCTAGAGGCCCTTTTGTATGTACATGCTCATGAGCTGCTTAGTTCTGCCCTGAGTTTCTGCAGCCTTGGGTCTCTGCCTGGATATGTGTGGGATTCTAACTCACTGCTGTAAGTGGCTCTGTGGTCTGCATCCACAGCAGGAGGTACCCAGGTTGTACCGACAGTGAATGACTCTTACGCTGTGTGGGACCAAGTGCAGGGGAGGGGTCCCAATTGGCAGGTCTAGGTCAGAGATCTTCTACCTTTTTATTGGTGTTTTCTTCCCCCCTTTAAAAAAAAATTATACTGCTTCTATCATCCTCCAGAGTTCCAAACAAGTGGGACTTGTCCATTTATTAGATGTTTCTGTAGGGAGACTTTTCCAGGGGATGTCTATGTCGCCATGTTGATGAAATCACTTCCCCAAAACTTTTTAAAAGTCTCTTTTGTAGACCCCTAAAATTTTAAAACTAGTATATAAATACAAATTTATTCCAAAAGAAGTGTCTGTAGATTGATATAAATGTAGATATAGATGTAAATATAGACATAGATTTAGATAATGCAGATATAGCTAGAGCTATAGAGATCTGAATAACAGAAATATCCTTAAACCCTAAGAAATATCTTCCTTTTTGAAAAATATATAACAAAATTTTAATTTTGTTAAAGACTATGGTCAGTCTTTCAGAGTTTGCTGTGCTTTACTAAATATTAGTAAGTAGGAAGAAGTATTTCAATCCCTAGTATAACCAGTAGAATATAATATTTATTAAGATATAAATATTTACATATTACAATACTTACATAGTAGAGTCTCTTTCTTGAGGCAAGTTTGCTTCATGTGAAGCTGAAGCAGCAGAAGGGGTCATAGGATACAATCCATAGCCTTCACTTGTAGTGATTATCTGCCTACCCAGAATCCTTCAGAATGAAACAAGAGAGAGAGAGAGAGGTAGAATTAAGCACCTTCACCTGGAAAGTATATACAAACTCTAGATATTTTTGGAACAAATTTGATGGTTTTATATAGATATCTAGAACATACTTAGTCTGATAGTAATTAGGAATGATTCTTGAGAGAAAATATTAATCCAGAGCCTTATCCAGGTATACCTCTCTTCCAAGGAGTAAATATGGAAAAGTAAAGCTGTAGTCCCAGTAGTTAAAAAAAAAGTCCAAGCAAACTGAGCAAATGTTTGTAATTTTCCCTTCATTCTCTATAATAATCCTCACCAAGTTGGCAAAATGGGATGAAGGCCAGGCCAAACTAGTAAAAACTCTGAATTATATTAAGAACATGAAGGCTTATGAATTTTATATAAGCAGTAAGTGGCACAAATGGGGTTTCTAAGAGAAGCCCCCTAACAGCCTATGTCTGCTTTCAAGTATACATAAGAATTTACTTATAGACAATATTGTAAACGAGTACATTTTCTGATCATCTTTTTCAAAAGAAGGGCTCTTCAGATAGCTACAACACTTAAGAGTATAGCTACAGGTATAGAAACTGTTTTACTACATCAGGAAGACATTTATAGTTGTGGAAACTCCAACCAACTTCTACCAACCTGAGTTTTCAGTAAACGGAGGCTTTACACCACAATGGCCTTAATTTACATTCTTTAAAACCATGCTAAAAAGATTTCAGAATACAATCATTTTTGGAAATTCACTTGGTCAGCCATGATTACAAGTCATCTCTGAGGCTTCAGTACCTGAGGTGAGGAAAGCTAGATGTCCACTGTTGGCACTCTTCTTGTAAACTCTTTGTATGTACACTCAACTTCTGCTCATACAAGAGCTCATCAATGGCACTGAACATTGCCTGGACTTTTTCAGTTGCATCTTGATCTAGTTCCTAGAAGAAAATATCCCCTCAAACTGTTTAGGTGGGCTTAAATCCTATTAAACATTATAAAGATTAAAAGCAACCAGATCTTGTTTTAATTTTAATATTTAGTCCATTTTAAATAGTGTTGTTTCCATGAAGAAAAGTTAAATTAGTAAGTTCTGATATCATAGAACTTCCATATTTAAAGAAAATTTATGAAAATATTTTTAAAAGTAACATTTCCTTCATCATAATATACCATGTTTATTGTAAACATTCATTAAAATACAAAAAATAAAGAGAAAATAAAAACGACCTATAATACCACCACTCAAAGACAATGATTGCTAAATTTTAATATAGTTGCTTGATTCTAGTATTTTTATAGCATAAGGTAAACAGTCCTGTAAATATTACTTTGAGTTCAGCATTTTTCACTGACAATTTGTTATATCCTTACCCCACTTCAATCCATCCTGTAACAGCAGCCAGAGAGATGGTTATAAAATGCATATCTAATCATGTAACTCCCCTGATTAACCTCTACTGCATCTAAGTTTATGCACCCTTTTACATTTCTGTGGGAGAAAAGTTATACTCTCTTTATAAAATATAAGATGAGAGAGATGTATTTCCACTCTAAGAATGAAAGTCAGGTTCTACCCAGTAAAATAGTGCTTGCTAGGCAGGTATGAAAATTAACTTCAAAGTCTCAATACAAAAATACTTTGCAGTTTTTCTGTACTTACTGTTCTCAAGCTCCTGAGGGGGAAAGTCTTCTAATGAAATGTGTTACTTATTCTTTCCTATTAACTACTTATTTTCTTAAATTTTACTTATGTCAGCTTTCATTTGTGAATATTTTCCTGTTATAACTTTTCCCACTGCTTTATTTTTTTTAATTCAGTTTTATTGAGATAAATTCATACCCCATACAAACCATCCAAAATATGCAATCACTGGCTCACTGTATCATCACATAGTGCATATACCACCCCTTTATTTTTAACATTTCAGTGTCATTCTGATTTTCATATGTTTCTTTACTGGATTTTAAAAGTCCAATTTCAGATTCTCTGCATATTATTAATAGGTAAGTTTTATTCATTTATTGTAATATTGTGTAACACTGGAATATTTGTTCTTATTTCTACCACTATTTCTACCACCTGTTCTGTGTTTTCTATTTATCTGGCTTTTTCTTTTTTTTTTTTTTCTTTTCCTTCTGTTGCATTGACTTTTCCTTATTCCTCCTATCAATCTGGAAGTTATTCACTATGCTTATATTCTATTAGTGGTTAATCTTAAATTTTTAACATCCATAACACTCTTTTTTTTTTTTTTAACAAAATGTAAAGTTTTTCAGAATTTGTGTCCTCCAATGAAACAAAGCAAGGACTTTGCTTTCTTTAACTTTCCTCTTAACAACTTCCATGTTATTTTTATCTTGAATTTTAGTACTTAGTATTGTTTTTAAACATCTAAAATGTTACTGTTATTTGTTTATAGTCATTATCTAGATTACCAATATGCTTTCACAATTACTTTGCTCTCTGTTGCTTCTTATCCCATTCTTTTCTTCTGGTTTTATTTTTCTCTGTGCCATAATCTTTCAGTGAAAAATTCTCTCTTTGAAAATGTTATTATTTTGCCCTCACTATTGAATGAAAGTATATCTGGGTACTCATTTTTTCCTTAGCAGTTTGAAGATATAATGCCATTATCATCTGGAATCTATTGTTAATTGCAAGCAACCTGTTGTTCATCTGATTTTCATTATATTAGATGTTATCTGTCTTTTCTAATAGCCTTTAACATCTTTCTTTTTATACTCGATTTTCAGTAGTTTCTCTGGAATATATCTACAATTAGTTTTTTCTTAGGTTTGTAATTGTTTTTTGGTTTTTGGTTTCCTCACTTGATATAATTTTTCAAAATAAAGATATTTTTCTTCAATTCTAAAACAAAATCTGATTATTTCTTTGAATATTGCCTCTTTCCCATCCTTTCTACAACTCTTGTTAGACATATTCTGCAGCTTATTAATATATTTTCCATGTTTTGTAACTACTCTTCAAATTTTCAATGTCTTTAGCTTTCTGATTCTAGGTGATTTTCTCAGTTCTATCATTAAATTTATTACTATTCTCCTTCATTGGGTCCAATTTACTTTATGTATGAAGATGTTTCAAATGCTATTCATTTTGAGGATTTCTGGTTCTTCATATTTGTCTATTCTTAAATTAAAATTTCTACTTGATTTGTTTTAAGATCTCTAATAATTTTAATGGATGCTCTTTTGTCCTTTAATTCTTTGAGAATTTTTTACTTTTAATCAACTTTACTGAGGTATAATTTACATATAATAGCATATACATATTTTAAATTTACAGTACAATGAGATTTGACAAATGCATTCATCCAGTAACTACCATTCCTATCCAGATATAGAACACTTATTTTCATCACCACAGAATGTTCCCACGTGCCCCTTTGCAGTCAAAGTTCTTCCAAATTCCCGAGGTGAGAAAACCATTGATTTGATCTCTATCAGTGCTGTTCAAGTTTTCAATATCCTTACTTATTTTCTGTCTGGTTGTTCTATCAAGTATTGAGGGTAGAGGATTGAAGTCTCCAATTATAATTATTGAGGTATAAAATATATAACGTAAAATTTGCCATCTTAACCATTTTTAAGCGTGCGATACAGTGACAGTAGTTGCATTTGCAATGTTGTGAAACCATCACCATTATATATTTACCAAATTTTTCATTACCCCAAACAGAAACTTGGTACTCATTAAGCAGTAACATTCCATTTTCTCATCCTCCAGCTCCTGGTAACCTCTAATCCACTTCTGTTTTTATGACACTCCCCTTCTAGATATTTCATATAAGTAGAATCATATAGTATTTATCCTATTATGTCTGGTTTATTTCACTCAACATAATATTTTCAACGTTCATTCATGTTGTAGCATGTAACAGAACTTTATTTCTTTTTATGGTTGCATGGTAGTATTCCATTGTATGGGTACACCACATTTTGTTTATCCATCCTTCTGTTGATGGACACTTGGACTGTTTCTTCTATTTGGTTATTGAAAATAGTGCTGCCATGAGCACTGGTGTACAAGTATCTGTTTGAATCCCTGTTTTCAATTATTTTTCAATTCAGTTTTATGAGTGGAATTACTAGGTTATATGGTAATTCTATATTTCACTTTTTGAGGAACTGCCAACCTGTTTTCCACAGCGGCTAAACCATTTTACATTCCCACCGGCAATGTACAAAGGTTCCGACTTCTCCACATTCTCACCAATACTTATTTTCCATTTTTTGGTAATAGCCATCCTAGTGGGTATACAGTAGTGTCTTATTGTGGTTTTGATTTGCATTTCCCTAATGACTAATGATGCTGAGCATCTTCTCATATGCTTATTGGTCATCTGTATGTCTTCTTTGGAAAAATGTCTATTCAAATCATTTGCCCATTTTTAAATTGGGATATTTGTCTTTTTGTTGTTTCTGTCAATTTTTGCTTCATGTATCTTCTTTTTAGTCCCTTAGAAAAAGCTATCAGGTACTTTATTTTTTTTTATTGTACATTATATACAGGTCATAAAAGGCCACAGCAGTTTTTCAACATATAAACCTTTAAAAGTAGAGGGCACTATGAAGGATAGACAAGCTTCATGTATCTTGATGCTCTGTTGTTAGGTGTGTAAACGTTTATAACTATTATATCTGCTGATAAACTGAACCTTTTATCGTTATAAATATTCCTCTGTTTCTAGTAATGTTTTTTGTTTTGAAGTTTATTTTGTCTGAGTTCAAATTCAAGCTGTTTTTAAATCTGCCGCAGCTTTTAATTGCTGTGCCTTTTATGTATACTCTGCACTTGCATGCTTACTCAGTCAGCCAAGGATGTGTGAAATAGCTTGGGCCCTCTCTAGTCTTTCCTGTGTGGATGTGTGAACTTATCAAGGCCTCCCATAACTGTCTTATTTCTCAGATCTCCTTGTTAAATTTTCAGGGAGTCTGCTAATCCATTGTTTGCCCAACCGGGACTGAAACCTCCATTTAGCTGAGACACCAGTCTTCCCTGTTCATATCCATTGATTTGCTATTGTTACAGACAATACTAGTGAGCACTCTCTGGCAGTGAACCTGCAAGTTTGCATGGCTTGTCCCTCTCTAGTAGAACTACCATGCTAACCAAGCTGGGGGAAGAATGGGAGCAGTTCCAGTTAAGAATGCCACAGTCTCTCTGTTCTTAACCAAAGTTCTACTGATTTTCAAGAAGAACTACTTCTCAACTTGTCGTATATCTTCGATCAATTTTCAGAACTCTGAAATGGTTGTTGTTGACAATTATGTCAGGTTTTGGTATCAGGATTATGCTGGCCTCATAAAATGAGTTTGGAAGTGTTCTATTTTCAGAAAAAAAGGTTTGTGTGATTATTTCTTCCACGAATATATGATAGAACTCAAAAGTGAAACCATCTGGGCCTAGAGCTTTCTTTGTCCAAAAGTTGATTACTTTCTTTAATAGATTTACAACTATTCAAAGGTTTGAGGAATTTGTCCATTTCATCTAAGTTATAGAATTTAACTTGGCATGAAATTAATCCTATTATTCTGTTAACATGCCTTTAACGTCTGTAGGATATGTAGCAATATTCTCTCTTTGATTCCTATTTATAATTGAAGTTGTCTTGATTACTGTTACTAGAGGTATCCTGATTTTTCATTCATCTTTTCAAAGAATCAGCTCTTCGCTTTGTTCATTTTCTCTTTTATTTACCTATTTTCTATTTCATTGATTTCTTCTCTTAATTACTTCTTTCATTACACTTTGGGTTTAATTACTCTTTTTTCCCTAGGATCTTAAGTTGGAAACATAGATCATTGATTTCAAAGCTTTCCTCTTTTCTAAGTAGTAGCTATAAAATTATTTCTAAGAATTACTGTAGCTGTGCCCACAAATGTTATATTTTGTGTTCATTATCATTCAGTTCAAAATAGCATTTAATTTTCCTTGTGATTTTATATTTAGAAATACATTTAATTTAAAAATATTTGTGGATTTTTCTAGGTATTTTATTATTATCGATTTCTAATTTAATTGTTCTGGGAGAATGTACTCTTCATAATTTAATCTTTTATACTATGTTGAGACATTTTTTTAGCCCACTATACAAATTATACTTGTGAATATTCTATGTGCACTTGAGAAGAATATGTATTATGCATTTGTTGGGTGTAGTGTTCAGATATTCTCTAGTTTTACTGATTTTCTAATTGTTCTATTAATTACTGAGAAAGATATTGAAACCTCCAACAACTGTGGACTCACCTATTCCTCTCTTTAGTTTTATCAGTTTTCCTTCATACATTTTGAAACTTTCCTATTAGGTATATGCTTATTTAAAATTGTTGTCTTCCTGATGAACTGCTTTTAACATTAGGAAATTTCCCTCTTTATTTCTAATGGTACTCCCTGTCTTAAAGTTTACTTTGTCTCATATTAATTTAGCCACATCAGTTTTCTGTGTTAATAGTGTATCTTTCTCCCTCCTTTTAATTTCAACCTATTGTGTCTTTATATTTAGAGTACATTTCTTGCATAGAGTACATAGTTTGGTCTTGCTTTTTTTATCCACTCTGACAATCTTTGCCTTTTAACTGGAATGTTCAGCCCATTTACATTTAATGTAATTACTGACATGATTGGATTGAAACCTACCATCTTACTATTTATTTTCCATTTGTCCTTTCTATTTTTTGATCCTATCTTGCTCCTTTACTGTCTTATTTTGGGTTAATCAAATATTTGACAGTATTCCACTTTATTCTCTATACTGGCATCTTATCTACTTCTCTTACAGTTTTTTAGTGCTTGCTCTAAAGCCAACAATATACAACCTTAATCTACAAAGTCTATTTAGAGTTAATATTTTATCACTTCACATCTCATCCTTCATATTCCTCACTACTTTCTTCATATCTGATGCTTCACAAATATAATAACCTTATAACAGTGCAATTCCTTCTAAATTCCCCATACTTTGGGCTACAGTTGTCTCATATATTATAAATCCATCTTACACTGTTATTTTCTGTTTTCATCAGTCAGGTATCCTTTAAGGGAATCACAATAAAATATACAGACTTATATATACCCATTATTTACAATTTCTGGTGCTCTTCCCTTCTCCTGCCCTGCAGATTCCAGCTATTTCAGCTGCCCTAAGTTTTGATCTGTGCCTCCTCAGCACAGTGAGACCACCATGGTCTCTTTGGGCTCTAGCTCAGGAAATTATTGCTTTCTTTCAGGAACAAGGATGCACCAACAGTTAACCAATGCCTGAAAAAAGTAAACAAGCATTGGGTTTTAAAAGCGAGAAGAGAGTAGGGAGGACATCCATGTGGGAGGACAGTCTGACATACAAAATAGGAACCTAGGCAGGGGAAGGAAGTTTTTCATATAGGAAGAGAACCAGGTATGTAGTGGGAGTAGTCCAAAAGCAGTGAGGCGAGTGCCTATATTGTTTTTCTGAATCTGAACTGTGTGAGAGGGGTGTTCCAGTTACTTTGGCAGTGTAACAAATTATTACAAAACTCAATGGATTAAAACAGTGATAATCATTTATTATTTCTCAAGGTGTCTATGGGTCAGGAATTTGTATGGATCACAGCAGGAATGGCTTGTTTCTGCCTCACAATGTCTAGGGCCTCAGTTGAAAAGACTTGAAGGCTGAGAGCTGCAATCATCTGACTGACTACTCATTCACTCACAAGTCTGGCAGTTGATGCTGGCTATCAGTTGACCACTTCAAGTCCTCTCCACATGGGGCTTTCCATGTAGTATGGACTTCCTCACAATATGATGGCTATATTATAAGAGCAAAGCATAAGGTGGGGGGGGGGGGAGAAAGAAAGAGAGAGAGAGAAATAGACAGACATACCAAAAGAGCCAGGCAGAAGCTGTGTTGCTTTCACAAGCTACCCTGGGAAATCACACAGCATCACTTTCACTGCATTCTTTTGACTGAGGCAGTTAAAGGAACCAACCAAGTTCAAGAAGAAAAAATATAAATCCTACTTCTCCATGGAGAAGTATCAATATCTTGTAAGAAAGGCATGGAATGAGATATATATTGGCATAATTTTCTTTTTTCCACATTACATTTCTTTAATTTTAAACTTTTCATTTTAAAAAAACAGGACATTTCAAACTCACAGGACAGTTGCAAAAATAATACAAACCCCATACACAGAATTCCAAAACACCCTTATTCCCCAGATAGCCAGATCCACTAACTCCAACACTGCCACATTTGCTACATCACTCCACCCATCCATTCATCAATCCAACCAACATCCTTTCATCCTCCATTCATCCGTCCATCTGTTTGTCTATCTATGTATCAATCCATTTTCTGAACACTAGAGTGTAGGCTATACACATCACTGGCATGATTTTTGAAATTAAAATTGGCACAGTGGGTGTTCGCATGGAGAAGTAGGTTGTTGCAGGGTGCCAGAGCATAAGAGATGTCCACGTTGGAGGGCGGCCATTTTATAATGCTGGAACTGGAATGGGGAGAAGGCGGCTGCCTGTGAGGAGGAGGCAGCCTAGCACAGGTTGACAACAAAAGTAGGGTGAGGGAAGTGTCAGTATGGGGGTCAGGCAGCATGGGGTCTCTGAGTCTGAGCAGGATGAGGAGAACATCCAATGGTGGAGGAGGGAGTGGCCAGATATGCGGTGTTGAAGCCTTAGTGAACTAAGAAGGGTATTGGCAGAGGGGAAGGGACAGTGTCAATAGTGGGAGATTGGTTACATTCAGGGGGATTAGTTAAATAAGTACATACATTAAGGATAATGGGAGCAAGGTTTTTCACTGTCAGAGAAAGGAATTACAAATACAGAAAGGAAGAAAATCAAAATGAATTTTGTCATATCAGTCTGGAATCATGAACACTAAATATCCTGCAACACATGGGACATTTCTATATAATAGTTCAACCCAAAATGCCAAAAATGCCCCTGCCTAGAAACCCTTAACTAGTCAATAAATTATAATGAAATGATTCATTATCCATATGGAAAAATAAAATTATGTTCCTATCATACATCATATACAAAAAACAATTTCAGGTAGATTTAAGATCTAATGTGGAAAATGTCAGTTATAAAAGCCACATACCAGGAAAAGGTATTTGTGATAAATTTAAAAAGGATTAGTATATTGGTCATGACTTGCATTTGGTTACTACTAATAACAAAGTAACAGTGGCTTAAACAAGATAAAAGTTTATTTTTCTCTCATAAAAAACAAGTCTAGGGCTAGACATTAAAAGGCTGATATGGTAGCTCCAAGATTTCAAGGACTCTGTTCTTCTGTTATTTCCATGCTCAAAGATGCTTCATGGTTAAAGATGGCTGCTGTATCTTTAACCATAGTTCCATATTCCAGGCAAGAAGTAGGAAAAGGGGGAGGGAAGGATAAAAAGGGCATTCTAGAAAGCTCCATCTCCTGACTTGTGTGTAGTTCATTAGAGGTAGGGAAATGTAATTTTCAGCTGGGTACAATGCCCAGAGTTCTGAAGCTCTATAGGGAGAGAGGATATTGTGTAAATATCTAACAATCTCTGTTGCAATAAGTCTCTATAAAAAGGATCAACAAACTATGGCCAGTGAGACAAATCCAGCCCACTACCTGTTTTTGTAAATTAAGTATTAACGGAATATTTGTTTATGTATTGTCTATGGCTGCCTTCCCACTACAGTGGTAGATCTGAGGGGTTCCCTACAAAGCCTAAAACATTTACTATCTAACTCTTTACAGAAAAATTAAACCTATCCCTGATCTAGAAGATAAAGAACTCCTAATAATCAATATGAAAATGATAAACAATTCAAAAGTAAATGAATATGATGTACGAATAGGCAATTCATGGAAAAGGAAACCCAATGGCCAATAAATCTGTAAAAGGATTCTCATCCTCATTGGTAATCATTAAAATGCAAATTAAAAGCATGAGATACCATTTTATGCTCATCAGATTAGTAAATATTTAAATATTTCAGTAACAAATGTTGGCAAAAACATACAGCAGTGGAAATTTTCCTGTAGTGCTGGTGGTACTATCAACTGACATAATCATTTTAAAGAATCATTTGGCAAATAAGTAGAGTTGAAGATGTGTATACCTTATGACTCAGCATGTCTATCCCTAGATATGTACCCTAGAAAAAAACTTCTAAACATAATCATAAGGAAAAATGTGTAAGAATGTTCACAACAACATGACTTATAATAGCAAAGTTTGGAACCAATTTAAATGTCTATCAGCAGGGGTTAAGATAAATGAGTTGTAACAGTAGTAGTAATACTACATAGTAATGAAAATGAATGCTCAACTTTTTTGTAATAAGTGAAATAAAACAACAATAAATAATTCATTGGATTTCTATTAAAATTAAGAACTTTTGTTCATTAAAAGATACCATTTATAAAGGCAAGCCACACCTGTCTCTCTCTAAGCCCACTCGGCAGGTAAACTCACTGCCCTCCCTCTTATGTGGGACATGACTCCCAGGGGTATAAATCTTCCTGGCAACTTGAGACATGACTCCCTGGGATGAGCCTGAACCCAGCATCGTAGGATTGAGAAAGCCTTCCTGACCAAAAGGGGAAAGAGAAATTCAACAAAATTAAGTTTCAGTGGCTGAGGGATCTCAAATAGAGCTGAGAGGTCATTCTGGAGGTTATTCTTATGCATTATATAGATATCCCTTTTTAGTTTTTAGTGTACTAGAATACCTAAAAGGAAATACCTGAAACTGTTGAACTGCAACCCAGTAGCCTTGATTCTTGAAGATGATCGTATAACCAACCATATAGCTTATACGGTGTGACTGTGTGATTGTGAAAATCTTGTGGCTGACAATCCCTTTATCCAGTGTATGGACAAATGAGTAGAAAAAAGGGGGTCAAAAAGTAAATGAATAATGGGGGGGGAGTATAGAGATGTTTTGGGTGTTCTTTTCACACTCCCATTATCCAGTATATGGACAAATGAGTAGAAAGAAGGGAAACAAAAAGTACATGAATAATTGGAGGGGGGGGCATGAGATGTTTTGGGTATTCTTTTTCACTTTTATTTTTATCTTTATTCTTATTTTTTGTAGTAATGAAAATGTTCAAGAAATTGTGGTGATGAATCTACAACTATGTGATGATACTGTGATTGATCGTACACTTTGGATGACTGTATGGTATGTGAATACATCTCAATAAAATTGCATTAAGAAAACTAAAAAAAGAAAAAGGCAAACCACAGAGAAGAAAATATTTGTATCCAAAATATATAAAGAACACCTACAATAAGAAATAAGAAAAAGTCCTACAACCCCTTCAATATGCAAATAGCTTGAACCAGGTCTTCTCTAAAGAAAATACCCAAGCGGCCAATAAACAAATGAAATGGTGCTCAGCATCATTGGTCACTAGGAAAATGCAAAACAAAACCACAATAAGATACCACTACACCCCCCACCAGAATGATTAAAATTAAATGGAGTAGCAATACCAAATGTTGGTCAAGAATGTGAACCAAATGAAACTATCATATATTGCTGGTAGAATTTAAATTAGTACAACCACTTTGGAAAAATGTTTAATGGTATCTTCTAAAGCTGAACATACATATATACATGACCCAGCAATTCCTCTCTTTGCATATGTCCACCAAAAGACATGTATGAAAATATTCAAAGGAGCTTTATTCATAACAGCCTCAAAATGAAAATAACCAAATTTCCATCAACAGTAGAATTATAATTAAGTTGATGCATATTCATACTGGGATATTACCAAGCAATGAAAAAGAAAAGACTGCAAATACATGCAATATCATGTATAACTCCTATGAATAAAATGTTGAGCAAAAGAAGCCAGGTATAAAAGAATACATACTCTATGACTTCATCTATATGAAGTGCAAAACCATGGTGACAGAGATCAGAATAGTTCCCTTTATTATTATTATTTTTTTATTTTAGTCCATCTTTATTTTTAGGTTTTTTTTTAAAGTTCATTTTTATTGAGATATATTCACATACCATGCAGTCGTACAAAACAAAGCATACATTCAATTGTTTACAGTACCATTAGATAGTTGTGCATTCATCACCAAAATTAATTTTTCACATTTTCATTACCACACACACAAAAATAATAAGAATAAAGAAGTGAAACACAACAATTAAAGTAAAAAAGAACACTGGGTGCCTTTTTTTTTTTATTCCCCCATTTTTGTACTCATCCATCCATACACTGGACAAAGGGGAGTGTGATCCCTATGGCTTTCCCAATCACATTGTCACCCCTCATAAGCTAAATTTTTATACAATCATCTTCAAGATTCACGGGTTCTGGGTTACAGTTTGATAGTTTCAGGTATTTACTGCTAGCTATTCCAATTCATTAGAACCTAAAAAGGGTTGTCTATATTGTGTGTAAGAGTGCCCACCAGAGTGACCTCTCGGCTCCTTTTGGAATCTCTCTGCCACTGAAGCTTATTTCATTTCCTTTCACATCCCCCTTTGGGTCAAGAAGATGTTCTCTATCCCACGATGCCAGGTCTAGATTCCTCCCCGGGAGTCATATTCCACGTTGCCAGGGAGATTCAATCCCCTGGGTGTCAGATCCCACATATGGGGGAGGGCAGTGATTTCACCTGCCAAATTGGCTTAGCTAGAGAGAGAGGGCCACATCTGAGCAACAAAGAGGCATTCGGGACGAGGCTCTTAGGCACAATTATAGGCAGGCCTAGCCTCTCCTTTGCAGCAACAGTCTTCCCAAGGGCAAGTCCCATGGTAGAGGGCTCAGCCCATCAAACCACTAGTCCCCTATGTATGTGAGCACATCAGCTACCATAGAGGTGGGGAAGCCCAACACCCCTCCATTCTCCATCAGCTCCTCAAGGGGGCTCTGCGTATTTTTTTCATTGTGTTTTTTTTTAATTAACTTTTTTTTTTAATCAACTATATAAAAAAAATTAAACAAACATACAATTAAAAAAAACACATTTCAAACAAACCATGACAAGGGAGTAAGAAAAAAACAACTAACCTAAGAAACTACTTTACTTCGAACATGTTCCTACTCTACCACAAGAAAATAACCTAATATAGCAACATTTCTGTGAACTTGTTCCTACCATACCGATCAGAAATTAACAGACGATAGTCATTCCTGGGCACTCCCAGAATGTTAAATTTACCCACGATAGCTTATCTGTTCTTACTGGTTTATCATTCCCCTTTCCTTAATTGCTCTCTATGGCTAGTTCCCCTACATTCTACATTATAAACCATTTGTTTTACATTTTTCAATGTTCACATTAGTGGTAGCATATATTATTTCTCTTTTTGTGCTTGGCTTATTTTGCTCAGCATTATGTCTTCAAGGTTCATCCATGTTGTCATATGTTTTATGACATCGTTCCTTCTTACAGCTGCGTAGTATTCCATTGTGTGTATATACCACATTTTATTTATCCACTCATCTGTTGAAGGACATTTGCGTTGTTTCCATCTCTTGGCAATTGTGAATAATGCTACTATGAACATTAGTGTGAAGATACCTGTTCGTGTCACTGCTTTCGGATCTTCTGGATATATACCAAGAAGTGCAACCGCTGGATCAAAGGGTAACTCTATATCTAGTTTTCTAAGGAAGTGCCAGACTGACTTCCAGAGTGGCTGAACTATTATACAGTCCCACCAACAATGAATAAGAGTCCCAATTTCTCCACATCCCCTCCAGCATTTGTAGTTTCCTGTTTGTTTAATGGCAGCCATTCTAATTGGTGAGAAATGGTATTTCATTGTAGTCTTAATTTGCGTCTCCCTAATAGGTAGAGAAGCTGAACATTTTTTCATGTGTTTCTTGGTCATTTGTATTTCCTCTTCAGAGACTGTCTGTTCATATCTTTTGCCCATTTTATAATTGGGCTGTCTGTACTATCGTCATTGAGTTGTAGGATTTCTTTATATATGCAAGATATCAGTCTTTTGTCAGATACATGGTTTCCAAAAATTTTTTCCCATTGAGTTGGCTGCCTCTTCACCTTTTTGACAAATTCCTTTCAGGTACAGAAACTTCTAAGCTTGAGGAGTTCCCATTTATCTATTTTTTCTTTTGTTGCTTGTGCTTTGGGTGTAAAGTCTAGGAAGTGGCCACTTAATACAAGGTCTTGAGGATGTTTCCCTACATTATCTTCTAGGAGTTTTATTGTACTGTCTTCTATATTGAGATCTTTGATCCACTTTGAGTTAATTTTTGTGTAGTGTGTGAGGGAGGGGTCCTCTTTCATTCTTTTGGATATGGATATCCAACTCTCGCAGTCCCATTTGTTGAAAAGACTGTTATGTCCCAGTTCAGTGACTTTGGGGGCCTTATCAAAGATCAGTCGGCCATAGATCTGGGGGTCTATCTCCGAATTCTCAGTTCGAGTCCATTGATCAATACGTCTATCTTTGTGCCAGTACCATGCTGTTTTTTTTTTCTTTTTTTTTGTTTTTTTTTTGTTTTAATAATGGGCTATTAAGGGACTTAACAGATATTGGGGTAAAGCATTGACCTTTTAAGTTTATAAGGAATTCAGTTCTGACCATTCAAGCATTACTGGGAGAGAGAGAATAGGTCTTATGTTATTCTAGACTCCTGCTTTACCCATTCCACCTCCCCTCCTCTTTTTTTTTTTTATCAGCATTCCTTTTTATTTTTTTTAAATCTTCATTTTATTGAGATATATTCACATACCACGCAGTCATACAAAACAAATCGTACATTCGATTGTTCACAGTACCATTACATAGTTGTACATTCATCACCTAAATCAATCCCTGACACCTTCATTACCACACACACAAAAATAACAAGAATGATAATTAAAGTGAAAAAGAGCAATTGAAGTAAAAAAGAACACTGGGTACCTTTGTCTGTTTGTTTGTTTGTTTCCTTCCCCTATTTTTCTACTCATCCATACATAAACTAGACAAAGTGGAGTGTGGTCCTTATGGCTTTCCCAATCCCATTGTCACCCCTCATAAGCTACATTTTTATACAATTGTCTTCAAGATTCATGGGTTCTGGGTTGTAGTTTGATAGTTTCAGGTATCCACCACCAGCTACCCCAATTCTTTAGAACCTAAAAAGGGTTGTCTAAATTGTGCCTAAGAGTGCCCACCAGAGTGACCTCTCGGCTCCTTTTGGAATCTCTCTGCCACTGAAGCCTATTTCATTTCCTTTCACATCCCCCTTTGGGTCAAGAAGATGTTCTCCATCCCACGATGCCAGCTCTACATTCCTCCCTGGGAGTCATATTCCACGTTGCCAGGGAGATTCACTCCCCTGGATGTCTGATCCCATGTAGGGGGGAGGGCAGTGATTTCACCCTTCAAGTTGGCTTAGCTAGAGAGAGAGGGCCACATCTGAGCAACAAAGAGGCATTTGGGAGAAGGCTCTTAGGCACAATTATAGGGAGGCCTAGCCTCTCCTTTGCAGCAACCGTCTTCCCAAGGGTAAATCCTATGGTAGAGGGCTCAACCCATCAAATCACCAGTCCCCTATGTCTGTGGTCCATGCTGTTTTGACAACTGTTGCTTTATAATAAGCTTCAGAGTCAGGGAGTGTAAGTCCTCCCACTTCGGTTTTCTTTTTTAGAGAGTCTTCAGCAATTCAAGATATCTTCCCTTTCCAAATAAATATGATATCTAAGCTTTTCCAAGTCTGCAAAGTAGGTTGTTGGAATTTTGATTGGGATTGCATTGAATCTGTAGATGAGTTTGGGTAGAATTGACATCTTAATGACATTTAGCCTTCCTATCCATGAACATGGAATATTTTTCCATCTTTTAAGGTCCCCTTCTATTTCTTTTAATAGAGTTATGTAGTTTTCTTTGTATAGGTCTTTTACATGTTTGGTTAAGTTTATTCCTAGGTACTTAATTGTTTTAGTTGCTATTGAAAATGGTATCTTTTTCTTGAGTGTCTCTTCACATTGTTCATTTCTAGCATATAGAAACATTACTGACTTATGTGCATCAATCTTGTATCCCGCTACTTTGCTAAATTTGTTTGTTTATTAATAATAAACCAGTTTCTCAGGGTTTTCCAGATATTTGATGATATCATCTGCAAACAATGACACTTTTACTTCTTCCTTTCCAATTTGAATGCCTTTTATTTCTTTGTCTTGCCATATTGCCCTGGCTAGCACTTCCAGCACAATGTTGAATAACAGTGGTGACAGCGGGCATCCTTGTCTTGTTCCTGATCTTAGAGGGAAGGCTTTCAGTCTCTCACCATTGAGTACTATGCTGGCTGTGGGTTTTTCATATATGCTCTTTATCATACTGAGGAAGTTTCCTTCAATTCCTACCTTTTGAAATGTTCTTATCAAAAAGCGATGTTGGATTTTGTTGAATGCTTTTTCACCATCTATGGAGATGATCATTTAATTTTTCTCTTTTGATTTGTTAATGTGTTGTAATACATTGACTGATTTTCTTATGTTGAACCACCCTTGCATGCCTAGAATGAACCCCACTTGGTCATGATGTATGACTTTTTAAATGTGTCTTTGGATTTGATTTGCAAGTATTTTGTTGAGAATGTTTGCATCTACATTCATCAGGGAGACTGGCCTGTAGTTTTCCTTTCTTGTAGCATCTTTACCTGGTTTTGGTTTAGATTGATGTTGGCTTCATAAAATGAATTAGGTAGTGTTCTATTTTCTTCGACGTTTTGAAAGAGTTTAAGTAAGATTGGTGTTAGTTCTTTCTGGAAAGTTTGGTAGAATTCCCCTGTGAAGCCATCTGGCCCTGGGCATTTATTTGTGGGAAGTTTATGATGACTAATTGGATCTCTTTGCTTGTGATTGGTTGGTTGAGGTCTTCTATTTCTTCTCTGGTCAGTCTAGGTTTTTCGTATGTTTCCAGGAAACTGCCCATTTTTTCTACATTATCCAGTTTGTTGGCATACAGTTATTCATAGTATCCTCTTACAATTTTTTTAATTTCTTCAGAATCTGCAGTTATGTCACCTTTTTCATTCATTATTTTGTTTATATGGGTCTTCTCTCTTTTTGATTTTGTCAGTCTAGCTAGGGGCTTGTCAACCTTGTTGATCTTCTCAAAGAACCAACTTTTGGTGATATTTATCCCCTCTATTGTTTTTTTGTTCTCTATGTCATTTATTTCTGCTTTAATCCTTGTTATTTCTTTTCTTGTACTTGGTTTAGGATTGGTTTGCTGTTCATTTTCTAGCTTCTTCAGTTGATCCATTAGTTCTTTGATTTTGGCTCTTTCTTCCTTTTAATATATGCGTTTAGTGCTATAAATTTCCCCCTTAGCACTGCTTTTGCTGCATCCCATAGGTTTTGGTATGTTGTGTTCTCATTTTCATTCATCTCTATATATTTAGCAATTTCTCTTGCTATTTCTTCGTTAACCCACTGATTGTTTAGGAGTGTGTTGTTTAACCTCCAGGTATTTGTGAATTTTCTAAGTCTCTGATGGTTATTGACTTCTAATTGTATTCCATTGTGGTCAGAGAATGTGCTTTGAATAATTTCAGTCTTTTTAAATTTATTGAGGCTTGTTTTATGTCCCAGCATATGATCTATTCTGGAGAAAGTTCCGTGAGCACTAGAAAAGTATGTGTATCCTGGTGATTTGGGATGTAATGTCCTGTATATGTCTGTTAAATCTAATTCATTTATCACATTGTTTAGTTTTTCAGTTTCCTTATTGGTCTTCTGTCTGGTTGATCTATCTATAGGAGAGAGTGATGTGTTGAAGTCTCCCACAATTATTGTGGAAACATCAATTGCTTCCTTTAGTTTTGCCAGTGTTTCTCTCATGTATTTTGTGGCACCTTGATTGGGTGCATAGACATTTACGATTGTTATTTCTTCTTGCTGAATTGCCACTTTTATTAGTATGTAGTGGCCTTCTTTGTCTCTCAAAACATCCCTGCATTTGAAGTCTATTTTATCTGAGATTAATATTGCTACACCTGCTTTCTTTTGGCTGTAGCTTGCATGAAATATTTTTTTCCATCCTTTCACTTTCAGTTTCTTTGTGTCCCTGTGTCTAAGATGAGTCTCTTGTATGCAACATATTGATGGTTCATTTTTTTTGATCCATTCTGTGAATCTATATCTTTTAATTGGGGAGTTTAATCCATTTACATTCAACGTTATAACCGTGAAGGCATTTCTTGAATCAGCCATCTTATCCTTTGGTTTATGTTTGTCATATTTTTCCCCTCTGTCTATTAATATCCTTTATTGAACCCATACCGAATCTCTTTAGTACTGAACCTTTCTCCAAGTCTCTCTGTCCTTTCTTTGTTTCTCTGTCTGTAGGGCTCCCTTGAGTATCTCCAGTAGGGCAGGTCTCTTGTTAGCAAATTCTCTCAGCATTTGTTTGTCTGTGAAAAATTTAAGCTGTCCCTCAAATTTGAAGGAGAGCTTTGCTGGATAAAGTATTCTTGGCTGGAAATTTTTCTCACTCAGAATTTTAAATATATCGTGCCACTGCCTTCTCGCCTCCATGGTGGCTGCTGAGTAGTCACTACTTAGTCTTATGCTGTTTCCCTTGTATGTGGTGAATTGCTTTTCTCTTGCTGCTTTCAGAACTTGCTCCTTCTCTTCTGTGTTTGACAGTGTGATCAGTATATGTCTCGGAGTGGGTTTATTTGGATTTATTCTATTTGGAGTTCGCTGAGCATTTATGATTTGTGTATTTATGTTGTTTAGAAGATTTGGGAAGTTTTCCCCAACAATTTCTTTGAATACTCTTCCTAGACCTTTACCCTTTTCTTCCCCTTCTGGGACACCAATGAGTCTTATATTCGGACGTTTCATATTATCTATCATATCCCTGAGGTCCATTTCGATTTTTTCAATTTTTTTCCCCATTCGTTCTTTTATGCTTTCATTTTCCATTCTGTCATCTTCCAGGTCACTGATTCGTTGTTCAACTTCCTCTAGTCTTGTACTATGAGTGTCCAGAATCTTTTTAATTTGGTCAACAGTTTCTTTAATTTCCATAAGATCATCCATTTTTTTATTTAGTCTTGCAATGTCTTCTTTATGCTCTTCTAGGGTCTTCTTGATTTCCTTTGTATCCCGTACTATGGTCTCATTGTTCATCTTTAGTTCTTTGAGTAGCTGCTCTAGGTGCTGTGTCTCTTCTGATCTTTTGATTTGGGTGCTGGGGCTTGGGTTATCCATATCGTCTGGTTTTTTCATATGCTTTATAATTTTATGTTGTTTTTGGTCTTGTGGCATTTGCTGAACTTGATAGGGTTCTTTTAGGATTTGTAGACCAATTGAAGTCCTTATCTCTAATTTACAGCTTCGTGGAGTACACTTTCTCTAACTAACCAGCAGGTGGCGTCCACGATCCACCTGTTCTCCACAAGCCAGTTCTCCGCTGCTTAGCCTTTTTGGTGAGTGGGGGAGTGAGTCTTGTGGGGTCCAATTGGTGTACCAAGCTTGCGTGTGTAGTTGGTGTTGCCTGCCCTGTATATGGGGCGTGTTTCTGGGCAGTCAGGGAGGGGGGGTGGCCCTAACAATCAAATCTCCCTGGTGATCCTAGAGTTTTAAAGCTGCTGCAATAGTCTAATCCTTCAGTTCAGTCCTGCCACAGTTTGTCTCTGCCACTGACCCACAAGTCCTTGGTATTGGCGTATGGCTCCTGAGACTTGCAAGTGGGCCCCTCTTCCAGGCTGTGCACCTCAGGTCCTCTGTTGAGGGATGACTGTGCTATGTCACAGGTGAGTGCCGTCCCCCCAGGGCAGTTCTGGGCTGCTGGGCTGTGTGGGGAGGCTCCCAGTCTGCTGAAATGTTGGCTGAATGGGGCTTTGTTAATTCACACTGCTCCACCTTCCCAACTCTGGGACAATCAGCTGAGGTTGCAGGGAAGGCTAATGTCCACGCCCAGTTTTGTGGTGTGTGCCTGTTATTTGAAGCACTTCCATCACACTGGGTTGTCTGGGGCAGCTCTGGGCTATGTGGCTGCAGATGGGCAGGAGTGTTTCCTGTCCACCAGGATGATGGCTGTGAGCGGACACCCCCCTTTTCTTGGGAAGTTGTGGTGTTTAGTGAATTTTCTCAGCTACTGGATTATTGCCTTTTGTCTCAGAGCTCTGTTAGTTCTGCTCTTGACTTGACCTGCCCAAATTGCAAGTCTTGGAAGCTTTCTGTATTGGGCTTCTTAGAGTAATTGTTTTAGAAAAAGAAAAAAGGATTAAAAAAAAGGGGCCCTCCTCAGAGATCTAATGGGCTATTGAAATGCTAAGAGACAAAGCAATTAGGGCCATTAAGGAAAGGTCCACAGGGCAGAGAGATCAGCTTTTCTTCGGGATTTGCATATGCGCCTCAGGGCCTGAACTCTGCCCTTCCCCTTTCTATGTTCACCAGAACTCCAAAAATCCTCCACTTTTATTTTGGAGTTTTTCGTGTTGTTTTTTTTCTATGCCTGTCTCCTCTCTGCTGGGCTGGCTGCTCTCAGATTCTCTGGTGTCTGGTCTCCGTCTATCTATGGTTGGAGTTTGGATCAGTAGAATGAGTTTCCGATAAGGGCTGCCACTGCAGTTCTCCCTTCTCCTTCCCGGAGCTGACAGCCCCTCCTCCCACGGGACTGAGCCTGGCAGGGAGGGGCGCGGGTCCCCTGGCCGCAAAAACTTACAGATTTCGCTGATCTCAGCAGTTCCACATTTTCATGAGTGTTGTATGAAGTATGCCCGAAGTCAGATTGCTCTGTGGTGTCCAGTCCACGCAGTTCCTGGCTTTCTACCTACTTTCCTGGAGGAGTAACTAAAACATACAGCTCACCAGTCCGCCATCTTGCCCCGCCCCTAGGATTAGCTATTTTTATTATTATTGGCTATAAAATTATAAATAATAGACATAGTTAAAATAAAAAACTTCTTTCACATCATTATATTAACTTTGAATTTTAAAATAATATTAAAATAAAATAAACCTAAGGATATAAACCCCAGAATGATTATAAATAATAAGTATATTTAGTAAAGCAGTAGGACACTAATTAAATTGGGGGCAAAACTATTCTTATATACCAGTGATAAACAGCTTGAAAACACCTAAGACAGACAATTAAAAAATAAGTAAAATTTATAATTAATACATAGATTCAATTTTAATATCTATAAATTTTACTTACAAGAAGAGTTTCTCCTGAAGTAAAAAATAAGATGATGATGAGAACTAAAGGAAGAGCTAAATAAATGAAGAATTATACTTCTAGCTAGATTATTAAATTCATTTAACTTGGTAAATGATTGAAATGTGTACATAAAGTGCTTATTAGCACATCTGCTAAATACTCAGTAAATTTTAGTTTCCTCTACCTCTTCCCTAATTTAATATAAAGATATACTGTAAATGCCAATTAAAACTTTTGGTGAATATTTTATAGATTTGATACATGTGAAAATAAAATTTATCTGAAAAAGTAAAGTGAGCACAAATACTTAATAATACATGCTTTTTAATGAATGCTGGTAGATTTGCCCTAAAGATTTTAAAAATATCATGAAAATGACATAATATTAAGTCAAATATAGAAAAATGGTGCAAACAGAATAGGTTCAACAGAATAAGAACTTAATTCAAACTTCACACTATGTACTACAAAAAAGTCTAGGTGAGTCAAAAAGCTAAACATGCAAAATTCTGTTAAATAGCTATAAAGAAGAGTGTGTTATTCCATTTTTAGAAGGAAAATAGAATCCTTACTAGTGAAGAAATGAAAGTAAAAAGTGAGATGGTTATATATGATTATTTCCTAAAAATCTTTTTCACAGTAAATGACCAAAGGAAAGTGAGGGAATGGGAAAAATTTATATGACATTCATAACTTACAAAGAGATACTAATCACAATATATAGAGAACTGATGGAAATATATAGTCAGCACACTGAATCCTTCCAGCAAGTCAACTGTTTAATTCCCTTAGAATAAAATCTAAATTCTTTACCATGGCCTACAAGGCCCTACATGATCTAGTAGTCCTGCCTACCTCACCAGTCTCACCTAGTGCTTTTCTCTTCCTGGTCACCATGCTCTAACCACCCTGACCTATTTTTTAATTCCAAGAACATCCCAAACATTCTCCCTTGGAAACACGAAGCTCTTACCCTCCTCGGGGCTTTTGCCTATGCTGCTTGTTACCTGTCTGGAAAACTCTAACCTCACTCTTCACGTGATCTCAATCTCAGATCTGCCCTCCCTGATCCCCTATCTAAAGTGAATCCACCTTATAATGTTCCATTTCACCACCCTGTTGCTTTCCTTAGAGCACTTATCACATTTTGTAGTTATTTTGTTTATTTGCTTTTGTTAACCTGTCTCATTAGAGAGTCTTACCCTGTATTTCCAGGGCCTAGTACAGTATCTGCCAATAAATGTACTCAATAAATACTTGTTGAATGAATGAAGAAAAATTGAAAACCCAAGTATCAGGTAAGAGAAAGTTCCAATTATGATGTATGAACACAAGATAACACAATATAACTCTTTAAATTGACAGGTATGGAGGTAGTAAAAGAAAATGTCAACAAAAAAACAAACAAATAAATGATAATCACTTATTATTTCATCACCCCATTAAGAATGAATTAGTAATATTTGGGGTAAATAACCTTAGTCTTTTTTTCTTATATGGAAACAAAAATATGTAAAACAAAATTAGAACCACACTATACATACTATTTTTAACCTGCACGTTTTCATTTAACTATATACCACAAACAATTTCCCAGCCTATAATGGCTTAATAATAAATTTTTGAAAACATTTTAAACAAGAAGATAACACATCAGTGGTATAGAGGCTACAAACTAGTGGACTGTGCACAATGGAAGGAGTGGATCCAGAGCCCAGATCCGTACTAAATTGCAACTGTATAAGTCAAACACTAAACATCTCTAAGTATCAACTCCTGTATCCATAAAACAAAATACTGAAATAGGTGAAGATTGATGCTTCTTTACAACTATTATAAAGTAGTGGTAAACTTAAGTATTAAAATATACAGAAACAATGGAGGATAGTGAAGGAATGACATATCCTAACAAAACTGGCAAATCCTAACTCCAGAATAGTCTCCCAATCACTCCATCAGACCAGTAACAAACAACTCACACCATATCCCCAGGAGAAGTCCGAGCTGCCTTCAGTGGAGATCCCTGTGCCTGTATAACTTGGAAAAGCAGATCTTGAGTTCACAGTATCTGCCGATGTAAAAGGTGATTCTTGTGTGATGTCAGACTCACTAAATGCACAATTTGAAAGCAGGAGAGAAAACAGAAAAGTTCTCATTATTTCCTCAAGTTTCTACAGAATGAAATATTCAGCAATCTAACAGCTGATAATTGTGTACAGAGATGCTCAGAGGCAAAAACAAATGAAGAACTTGAAACTCAAACATCATAGAAAAGTCCTATCTAATTCCTACTGAATTGATGGCAGAGCAGGTAAATAATTCTAGTTATAGTTTATGGTGAATATTTTAACTTTCCACCAATAAAATATATCCCCAACAACTAAAGACATTTCAGATATGTTAATAGTGGTACCTAAACTTGCATGGCACTTTTACAGTTTACCAAGCACTTTTACAGACATTATCTTATTTGATCCTGGTGATGTACAATTCAACACAATTTTAAAAACAAAGAATTTGAGATTCAGTTCCAGGTTTTGAAACCCAGGTTTTAGGTCTCTAAAATTTTTCTATGATAACACATTGTTTCTCAGTGCCCTCACTGAAGTTATAGTATCCTCTTAAAATAATGATTTTTCTTAAAATAATAACTGCAGCTAATATTTAAATTAACATTAACAGCATTTATTATATGCCAAGCATTGTGCCATGTTTTACATATTTTATCTCATTTATATTCACAACACCTTATCAGAGATATTATTGTCAGGTAATGAACTTGCCTAAAGTTACTCCACTAATAAGTGGCACAACTAGAATTAACAATCAGAGCTGTTGGACTCCTACTGAGCTATGCTCTTAACTATTTCCAATAATGCTTCTCAAAGTTTATGAAAATAAGTTGGATATATTATCACCATTAGCTATTTTAGAATGAAAGTCCAATGGTACTGAAAACACTTGCTAAAAATTATTTTGTTTCATTAGGACAAGACTCAGTACCAATCCTAAGCCAAAAAAACAAAACCTTTGTCATTAATTAGTAACAGCAATAACAACCAAGTACACTTTGTGTTATTACCTTTGAGAACTTGTATCTTTTTCATGGCTATCGATGGTGGAGGAAATTTCATCTAGCCTCTCTGGAAGGGGATGATGATTGAGAGCATGTTTTGTTACACCTTTCCTGTGAAAAAATAAAAGTTATATTTCCTGTAAAGAAAAAACATATACTTTTCAGTAACTTACTCTAGAAGTTAGGGAGCTACTTCCTGCTGCTCTGGAACTACACTGTCCAATACAGTATCACTAGCCACTAGCACTTAAAATGTGGCTAGCAGAATTGAGATGTGCTTTAACTATAAAACACACTGGATTTAGAAGTCTTAGTAAAATAAGAAGAATGTACAATATCTTGTTAATTCTTTTATCTTAACTAAATGTTAAAATGATATTTTGAAGATATTGGGTTAAATAAAATATAATCCTAAAATTAATCTCCCTGGAAATTGAAACTACAGTAAGAAACCGCTATATACCTATTAAGACAGTTAAAATAAAAAAGAGTAATAACACCAAATGCAGGGAAGGATGAATAAAAAATTGGTGGAAATACAAAATGGTACACCTATAAAATAAACACAAGCACGCGCTACAAGACCCAGCAATTGCGCTCTTGGGCACTGATCCCAGAGAAATGATAAGTTCACACAAAAATCTGTACATGAGTGTTCACAGCAGCTTTATCTGTAATTGAAAAAACTGGATACAACCAAAATACTATTCAGCAGGTGAATGGTTAAACTCTGATACAATTACACAATGGAATACTACTTAAAAAGGAATTAACTATTGCTACATGCAACCACCTGGATGAATCTCAAGGACATCATGCTTAGTGAAAAAAGCCAATCTCAACAGGTTATACACTATATGATTCCATTGATAAAACATTCATAAAACAAGAAAACTAAAGAGATAGTGAAAGATTACTAGTTGCCAGGTATTCTAGTTTGCTAATGCTGCCAGAATGCAAAACACCAGAGATGGATTGGCTCTTATAAAAGGGGGTTTATTTGGTTACACAGTTACAGTCTTAAGGCCATAAAATGTCCAAGGTAACACATCAGCAATCAGGTACCTTCACTGGAGGATGGCCAATGGTGTCCGGAAAACCTCTGTTAGCTGGGAAGGCACGTGGCTGGCATCTGCTCCGAAGTTCTGGTTTCAAAATGGCTTCCTCCCAGGATGTTCCTCTCTAGGCTGCAGTTCCTCAAAAATGTCACTCTTAGTCACACTTGGGATATTTGTCCTCTCTCAGCTTCTCTGGAGCAAGAGGCTGCTTTCAACGGCCATCTTCAAACTGTCTCTCATCTACAGCTCCTGTGCTTTCTTCAAAGTGTCCGTCTTAGCTGTAGCTCCTCTTGTAAACATCACTCACAGCTACACTGAGTTCCTTCTCTTTGAGTCAGCTCATTTATATGGCTCCACTGATCAAGGCCCACCCTGAATGGGTGGGGCCATGCCTCCATGGGAATATTCATGGCAAACTAGAATACCTGGCAACTAGTAATCTTTCACTATCTCTTTAGTTTTCTTGTTTTATGAATGTTTTATCAATGGAATCATATAGTGTATATCATCACCCACAGCTGGGTGGGGCACATTCCAAGCAAATCTAATCAGCACCAAAACGTCTGCCCCACAAGACTACATCAAAGATAATGGTGTTTGGGGGACACAATACATTCAAACTGGCACACCAGGGGACAGAAAAAGGAGTGAAGGGTGAGTGTGACTATAAAGGGGTATGTACACTGGGAAGTTCCTTGGTGGTGACAGAACTCTTCAAACTTACAGGACAGGTACAAAAATAATACAAACTCCATACAGAGAACTCCATAAGATACCCAGATCAAACAATTTTAACATTTTGTTACATTTACCATATCATGGTATGTATGTAGATATGTACGTATGTATCTATCTATCTATCTATCTGTCTATCCATTTCCTGAACACTTGAGTGTAGGCTGTATACATCATGCTCCTTGAATACTTAATACTGCCATGTATATTCCCTAAGAATGTATTTCACTTATGTATCCACCTTAAATATAGTTATCAACTTCAAGAAATTGATAGAAACTAACAGTCTATATTCCAATTTTTCATATGCCCCAATAGTGTTCCTTTGAGACTTTCCTCCTCCCTTGCTAAATCCCATTTAGGAACATGTATTGCCTTTAATTGTCATTGTCTCTTTAGCTGCTCTTTCTTTTTTTTTTTTTTAATAACTGTGGGAAAAATATATAACACAATTTTCCCTTTTTGAATACTCACAAGAATACCATTCAATGGGCTTAATCACATTCACCATATGACACTATCCCCACTACTTTCCATTAGTAAAATTTTCCCCTCTCCCCAAACAGAAATCCTACACCCAAATGCATTAACTTCCCATTCCCCTCTACCCCCTGGTCTCAGCAACCTGTACTCTTAATTTCTCTATAGGCTTGCATATTCTCTGATATTTTCTTTGTAGTTACAATGGCTTAAATTTAATGTAAATCTATAACAATCTTATTTGCTTTGATACCAACTTAATTTCAATACATAAACTGTGATCCTATACCCCTCCATCCTCCCACCTTTATGTTGTCACAGTTTGCATATTTAAACATTATGAATCCGACACCACTGATTAGCATTACATTTTATGCATTTGCCTTTTAAATCCTGTAGGAAGTGGAATTACAAACCAAAAATACAGTAGTACTGGCATTTACCTTTACTCATGTCATTACCCTCATCAGAATCTTTATTTCCTCATGCAGCTTCAATCTATTGTCTATTGTCCTTTCCTTTCAACCTCCAGAACTCTCTTTAGCATCTCTTGTAGGACAAGTCTAGTGGTGATGAAGTCCCTCAGCTTTTCTTTATCTGGAAATGTCTTATTCTCACCCTCATTTTTGAAAGAGTTTTGCTTGATACAGAATTTTTGGTTGGTAATATTTTCCTTCCAGCACTTTTAATATGTCATCACACTGCCTTCTTGCCTCAATGGTTTTTTTTTGGAAGTCAATTTATATTTTTATTTATCCACATAAAATTGGGTGGGTACGTTTCCAAGTCATTAGATACTCTTCTACAATGCTTTATTAGGGTTGTCTACATTTGTTTTACTTTGCTAAGCTGCAGAAAAGCAGATACCATAAAATGCATTGGTTTTAACTATGGGAATTTATTAGTTCATAAGCTTACAGTTTTGAAGCCAAAAAATGTCCAAATCTAGGCATCATCAAGATAATGCTTTCCCCATGAAGACCAGCAGCTGGTGATCCTGGACTCCTCTTTCACATGGCGAGGCACATGGTGATGTCCGCTGGTCCCTCCCTTCCCTTCCAGGTTTCCTTGCTTTCAGCTTCTTGCTTCCATGGCTTTCTCTCTCTTTGCCTGAATTTCATTTTCTTATAAAGGATTCTAGTAAGAGGATTAAGACCCACCCTGAAGGAGGTAGGCACACCTTAGCTTATGTAGCCTCACCAAAAGATCCCACTTACAACAGGTCCACACCCACAGGAATGTTGCCTCGATGGTTTTTGAGGGGAAATTACCACTTAATCTTATTGAGGCTCCCTTGTATGTGACACATTGCTTCTCTCTCTTGTGGCTTTCAGCATTCTATATTTGGGACTTGACGATCTGATTACAATATGCCACATTGTGTGTCTGTTTGGGTTTAGCCTGTTTGGAGTGTGTTGAGTGCCTTTTATATGTATATTCATGTCTTTCATTAAATTTGGAAAGTTTTCAGCCATTATTTCTTTGCATATCCTCTCTTCCTCTTTCTCTCTTTCATCTCCTGGGACTCCTATAATATGTATTGGTCTGCTTGATGGTATTGGAATGCTTGATGCTGTCCCACAGGGTCCTCAGGCTCTGTTCATTTTTCTTCATTCTTTCTTATTTCTGTTCCTCCAACTGGTTGATTTCAATGGTCTTATTAAAGAGTTTAGGGAATAGCTCCAGGCCAAAGCGTAGGGGCCTCCTTGATCCTTTCTACAGGAAGTTTTTTAGGCATGGGTGTGTAGCCCTAGCAATTTCTCCATTTACTTGGTTCTGAAAGTCCCCTCTTCCCTATGAAAGTTTCCTCAGGGTCCTGGGCACTGCATTGTATGTCCTCCAGCCAGTAATCCCTTGCCTCAGGCAGCACAACTAGACTGCTCTCCCACAACATTCTGTAGGAGAGTTCTGTGAGCTGCCTTTTCCACACCAGGCAAGTTCTGGGACAGCATGCCCCTCAGGCCACCACCAGAGAGATTAGGACAGGCAGATATGCTTCTAGTAGGAGCATGAGGATTACTCTGCTTCCTCAAGAACCAGGACCATGGCCCTGCACTGGGCGTGTGGGCCAGCTCCACGTCAAGCTAGGGAGGGGTGCCAGAGGTGCAAGCCAGGGCACCATGAGATCATACAGCTTTTAAGCAGCCTTGTTCTTGATTTGGCACTCGCTCTATGGCTAAAGTCCTTTCACTGTTTTCTGAAGCTTTGAGAAAGATGTTTCTGCCAGTTCTTGCCAGTTGTTCAAAGCTTCTGTGGGGGAATAGAGTTCTAAAGCATCCCATGCTGTCATCTTGATCAGGGCAGGGCCCCCATACTGTTATTTATATGTTTGTGTGAAATTTTTCATTAAAAAATGGTAAGCTATATGTTAAAATCACTCTTTTTCTACACTCTTTTCAAAATCTATAATTTGGAACTGTTAGGAAGAAAACTAAAGTTATTACTGCAAAGCAGATCATCATTATAACACCAGAAATAAAAATTGCTTTAAATTTACTGTCACTTAAATGCATTTTATCTTCATTATCTTCATTAGTCACATCATTCTGACTCCTCTAGTGAGTCATATTTAGTAACAGAGAACAAGAAATGTAACTAGGCTGGGGTCAGTAATTCTGGTCCAGTAAGTGCCTATCAACATTTTTAATTTTACTAGCAGAATGGTCAGAATTCATTATAAAAGCTGATTTTTAGCTAAGCTATGTTCACTTTATTGGGAAAAGACTGATTCTTCTTCCTAATTCCTAGAGGGCTTATTATCTGAGTTGCTACTGCATGCATATCCTACCCCTTAGAAGATGATAACTTACATCTTGGACTGATTTTCTTTGTATGGCTAGTGTATCAAATAAAGGTGGGGAGGAAAAAAATATTTCTTGAACACTTAACTACATGTAAAGTGCTATCACTTTACATGCACTTTATTGTGAAGTAGGTCTTACTCCTATATTATAGAAATGAAGGTTCAGAGATTTCATAATTTGCCTAAAAGTTACACACCTAGAAAACAGCCTAACCAGAAACTCAAATGTAACTCAAAATACCATCCTTTGATTACCCTATATAGTTAATATTCAATTAACAAATGTGTGGTTGCTTAAATTATAGTTCAGTGGAGGAAAAATTTTGGATTTGGGGTTAAAAACCCCAAGTTCAAATCCTGATTCTATTGACTATATAATTTGTATTAAGATATGTAACTTTTATGATATGGTCTTATTTTCCAAAACATTGACGATAATAATACTCATCTTACAGAGTTATGAAGATCAAAATGTGAAAGTCCTTTTGAAAATGTAAAACCTGAAGTATAAGATACTATCTTTGCAACACTTCACTGGGGGGGAGAGGGTGAGAGGGGAGTTTAAATACCAGAAATATTTAAATGCTTAAATGCCAGTCTCAAAATCAAAACTGATCCTTAAGGATTCAGAGATGGAGAGGCAGTATGTGAAAGTGTTATGACCACAGGCTTCAGAATCTGATCGACAACCAGATTCATACTTCAGCTCCATCACTTGCTGGCTGTGTAATCTTTGGCATGCTACAATCTTTAAATCTGGAATATTTTCTGTAGAATGTACAAAATAATAGTCCTATCTCATATCCTTGCTGAGAGGATTAAGGGAGTTGATGCACGTAAATAGTTTAGTATGATGCCTGGCACTGGATGTATTCAACTTTATTGTAGCACTCATTTAGCAATTAATTAATAACTTCTGCCAATGGCCATTGACAGTGGGGGCATGAAGCCATGCGGAAACTACGAATTCTTTAGAAGACCCAGTCCCTGAGCGGTAGAAGTGCAGTCCAAGAGGCCTAGGATACCACAGGTGACACGTTCTTATCTCCAGGTAAAAGGGGCAGCATCCAGCAGGGCTGGGAGGAGAGAATTCCGAAGAAAAATCTCTCTCCTCCGCCTTGGCAAAGGAAAGCAGCGAGGGACTGATCAGCAACAGTCTCAGAGCGCTCGGGTCCACCTCAGCCTCCCCCGGCCCCGGCTGGCCTCAGCTGAGCAGTCCACTCACAGCTCCAAGCTCTGTGGCGGCGCCTTCCGAATGTATCTGGAGATCATCGTCCTCCTCAGAAGCGGCCGAGGCGGGTACGCCAGGGTGGGGGCCTCCGGGCCCGGCCCTCCTGCTGGCTCTGGTCCGGCCCCCTCCTGCCACCTTCCAGCTCCTTCCAGCCCCGTCGCCTAGACTCCCGATCACCACACCCCCAGGGTCTCCAGCTCTCTAGTCACCTCCCCTTCCTTGTTCCCCGCGGGAGTAGGAAGTGACGAAAGTACCCAGGCACCCGCCTAAGGCTTCCGCCGACGCGCGGTAGTGGAGACGCTTGGAGGTTCCGGAGGCTGAGGCGGTTTCTTTCTGAGTTTCTTCCTGGCCTCAGGTCCCGGGCTGACGTTGGGCCCGACTTTAGCGGCTGGTGTTGCTGAAGAACCCTGATTCCCGGCGGGGAGCTCCCGGAATTCTCACGCTTTGGAAGAGGGTGGTGGAAGAAAAGTCGCAGCTGAGACACGCCGAAGAGACCCTAGAACTGTAAGAGGAATTGATTTTATTTTGTCAGAAGCAGGGATAGCCTGGTTCGGGCAAAGAGCGCTAGGCCTCAAGTGAGGCCCTTCCAGCTTAGTAGCTTCTCTTTTGTGTGTTCCTGGTTTTCTCATCTGTATACAGAGGAGTTAGCCTGGATGATCTCAAAGTCTCTTTCAATTCCGACACTAAATTTTGCAAAAGGTGTGCTTGGCATTGGGGTTGGGCGGGTCGATAGAATAATTGTCTGTGCCCCTCGGTTGAAAAGCAAAATCAGGCTTTGGGCAGACTCTGGTGGGTGGGTGTCTGGATGGAAGCTACAGGTTTTTCTCGACCTTGTCTCCTTAGTCCGTTAGAAAGCCGGGAAGCCTAAGAATGGGTGGTCCTCCAGACCTCCTTTACAAGCATCACCTGACAGCAACCTAGGAAGTAAAGGAAGTCACCACTTTCCTCTAATTCCTAATGGAATATTCCTTTGTGAGTTTAAGTATACTTCAGAACTACATTTTCACTCTACCACTTTGGGAAATAATGAGTTCTAGAGACAGTAAAGTAGTACTTTTATTTGTAAGGGCAAATCTTAGAAAACAGCAGGCCTTATTTACCACTTCTAAGATTCCAGAGCTATGCTCCCTGAGATTTGAGAAAGGGGCAAATTCAGGATCAAAGAACCGTGGGCAGATATATTCTCTTTGGAGATCCACAGGGAATAACCTGTATTTTGGAGTGAGATAATAGGACGTGAATATTTTTGTAGTTTTGAATTCCCTGGTGCCCTACAATGTTTATGAAAGGGAGAGATTTAAATTCTTCAGAGCAAGGGAGAATGCTCTTAAGAACATTTGAATAATAAAGTTTTAAATGGGGGGCTGAGTTTAGAGATGGTAAGCTCTAGAAAGAGAAAGTGAAGTGTCCAAAGCAACACAGCTAATTAGTGGAGAACAGGAACTTTTGATAGTGTTTAAACAGTGGATGTTAGTGTAGTGTTTCTCAAAATGTGCTATACACAGCACTGCTAGTGTGAGGACAAGCATTTTATTTTATTACACACTTAATTTGGGAATGTAAAACTAGATTTCCATTGATATTGATATATTTTTAAGTATAAAAAATCATTATAAAAGTAATATTAGCTAAATGTTATTATAGTTGTTGCACGGTCAAGGTGAAAATCATGATGATGGCATGTGAATAACTGAATTTTGGAAAACAATATTAATGAAATCACCTAGGAGAGTGCAGAGAATGGGATGTTACTTCAACATTGTTTTATGTGGTTTACATTATTGAAACTTCAAATGTAGTTTTCAAACAAAAATGGAGAAAAATATGAAGCTTGCTACAGTGGAAGACACTGTGGAGTACCGCCTGTTCCTGTTACCAGATGAACCAACGGACCCAGAAAAACATAAAGAAATTCTTCAGAAGTATATTGAGAGAATAATGACTCAGTTTGCTCCTCTGCTGGTTTCCTATATTTGGCAGAATCAGCCTTTCAATCTCAAATACATACCTGGGAAAGGTAAGGCTTTTTCACCACTCTTGATATGTTTGAATCTATTTTATTCTGGCCACAGCAATGTGTAATAATAGTCAGTAGTTCATTCCACGTTGTCAGGAAGATGTTTATATCCTGAACTTTTTAGATTAGTGATGCTTGCCTATATTCAGTTAAGCCCTTAAACTTTAAAAAAAAAAAAAAGGGAGAAAAGCCTTTTTTTTAAAAAAAAATTTATGTTGATGAAAACCTTTCTAATAGTCATTACCTTAGAACTAGCATATATTCAAATGTATTAACCTCAGGACTATTCTTTTGAACTTTAATTACTTTACTATGCCATGATGTATCTATGTGCCTTTACTAAACAGATTCAGACAGCAGGCTTTCTTAACTGTGGTTCCTTTTGCTATTACTCAGTATTCCTTACTCTTGATTGTGTGTTTAGTAGGCTGCCTTGTCTCATTTAGTTGTTTTGGTGGGAATCTAAGAGTGGCTTTCCCTGACTTATAAAGAAAAAGAATGGGAGTTATTAATGGGAGTTATGCCACTCAGAAGAAGCATTTTGAGTTTCCTTCACTACTTCCCTGTGTTGTCAGTACTTGAGGTCTGACCTGTGGTCGAATAGGGCACTTTAAAAAAATCATTTCTTATAGCTTTAGTAAAATTATTCATGGATAGGTGACGAAAGCTCTAGTTATCCTGTGACTTACATGGGGTCTTGTTTGGGATCAGAAGGCTGGCATGTGTGCCACCGTCAGTCTGACTCAGTTTAGTGCTTATCTGTTATCTTTTGTTTAATGTTTGCCAAATGTCTTCCCTCCTGTTAATTTTATTGAACTACTGTTCACTGAAATACATGTGATATTTATTGGCAAGAACAGTGTTTCATTAGTGCAGCACATCCGAAACCTACTTCTTATTTTCCTTTAGAAAGTCATTTTTACCTTGTGTTTTCTCATCTTACTTAATGGCATTGCCATCTACATAGTTATCAAAACTAGTTAGTAATTGAAAATTATGCTCAGCTCCCCACTTCACCATGTTCAGTCAGGCACCAAGTCCTGGTGTGATTGCCTCTTAAATATGGCCCCTTTTTTAAAATCTGTTTGGCTGCATTCTAGGGCCTCTTCATCTGTAAATCTACAGTAGCCTCCTACTTAACCTGTCTGCTTCCAGCTACAGTTCCTTACACTGTAGCCAGTTACCCTTGTAAAACCCAAATCTGATCATGTCACTCTCCTGCCTAATATCCTTCAACAGTTCTCCATTGCTTCAGGATGGAGTTCAAGCTGAAGTCTCATATATTACGTAGTTAAAAACAGATACTCTAATTGGAGCTACTCTAGTTAAAAAAACTTGGGAGACCTGGGGTGAAAAGGAGAGTTGGGTGGCAGCTCTTCAGATGCTCTGTAATACACTTGTTTAAAAATTTTTCCTCCATCCAAATGTAGCTTCCTGATAGTCCCAGAACATGCTATTGTCTGTCATGCCTCTGTGCCTTTGCACAGATTGTTCCCTCTTTCTGGAAAGCCCACTTCTGTTCATTCTTTCAGAAGGGTGTAACTCAGATATCACCTCCTTTTTGCTCACATAGCACTTAGTGCATGTGTCTAGTCTCTTGTTTTAGGTCTCTCTTGTTTTAGACCTTGAGCTCCCTAAGAGTTGTCATCTTGTATTTTGTTCAGGATTGCAACCCCAGCTCCCAGTATAGTACCTGGAACATAGTAATTAGTCAATGAATGTTGTTCAGTTGAATGATCACATGTATTTTTATTTGCAATAACAACTTTACCTGGTTATATGTTTGTTTTTCTCTTGTTTTTAGGAGGTGTTCCTGCTCATATGTTTGGCATGACAGAGTTTGGGGATAACACTGAGGATGAATGGTTTATTGTTTACCTAATAAAACAGATTACAAAGGAATTTCCAGACTTGGTAGCAAGGTATTATTGTTATTTTAATAATTATAAAGGAATTCTATTATTGAAACTAAGTGACTACATTTTTATCATTTTACTAATTTTTTTTCTGTAGTCTAATGGAATTGTACAAATTGGGGGCCAGGATTTTAAAAGTGACTTCAGAGTTTAGCTTAATCTTTTCTTGAGGAAGAATCAAAGAGTTATTAGAGAGTTTAACTTCCAAAAACTTTCAAACAATATCTACTTATTTCAGGTTTCCTTTTTTTATTTTCATTATGAAAGAACAGATAGATGTGGCAAACAAAATTTGAACAATACAAAAGAATGCACGGTTCTGACTGCCCACATCTAGTCACCATTAAATTTCTTATATAACTTTAAAAAACAATTCCCCTCATGTATACATATACGTATTTCACAGAGTTCCTTAATCTATTTTTCTCTTCTAGACCATAGCTATATTTTTTTAGAAATCATATACAGTATAGAAGAAATTTAAAGAGAAATCAGTGAACAATTGTTTAGGAAGGGAAGTAGTTAACACTGCATTCTAATTCATTCTTGAAAATGGGAACTGATAGTTCTGTGTGATTACCAATCATGGCAGCAGAGGGAGGTTTTGCCCATTTAACCATATTTTGTCCTAGTTTTCCTAGTCAGCCCCTAAACTCTGGTCTTTTTTTACCATCCAGTCTCCCAACAGCACAAAAAGAAAGAAAAAGGAAAACATTTTAAAACTTTTTATTTCCAAAATTTCATTCATACATGAGTATAGAGAAAAAAGTTTAATGAACCCACATGTACCCATCACTCAGCTTCATTAATAACTACCAACTCATGGTCAATCTTATTTCATCTATACCCTTTCCCCACTCCCATCCCATAGCAAGAATATGTTAAAGCAAATCTTCCATACTGTGTCATTTCATCTTTAAATACTTCACAATGTAATAAAAAATAAGAACTCTTATTTTAAATACTGCTATTACCACACCTAAAAATAATTAGCAATAATTTCTTAATAAATGATAGTTTTTTAAATGAACAAAAACAAAAATGTTAGCTTCTCTCTTTACAGGTATGATAAGGATAATTTGTATGCAGATTCTGATATTTATATAATTATGGTTCATACCTACAAACCAGGTCTATAAAGCTCTTTAAATCCTAGGCATTTACTGTCTTCTTGGCTTTTTAAAAACCATTAGAAAAAAGGAAAGCACTCCCTGTCCCTGTCAGATTAATCTTCCTAAGATAGAGCTATAACGATTTTACTAGCTTGCTCTAAAACCTTTGTTTCTTTTTCCTTTGCCTGCTCATTCTCATTGATCCAGCCAACATTTAGAGCTCTTCATAGAATGATGTAACTCCTTGTCTAGTCTTTTTCTTTACTGGTTATTGTTCTCCAAATAGCCACTTTAAATTGCTACCTCCATACTTTTCCTTATGCTTTTGCCTCTCCCAAGAGCCTCTCTCCTTTTCTCCCTGTATCTCCACTCATTGAAAAGGAAAAGAAAGCTAGAAGAGTATATATATACATATATAAAATACCTTTCATTTGAAAAGAGAGGCAAATAGGAATATATAGACCTAATTTGCTAGGTTATGTATAAACAAACTTTGGAAGGATATACAAGAGATAATAGTGGTTGGGGGACAGGAATTGGGCAGATGAGGACAAAAGTAGGTAGGATATTTTCTCATTGTATAACTTTTACTAATCATGTGAATGTATTAGTTATTAAAATTTAAAAAGTGATGCAAATGAGGCAAAACAAAATACCTTTCAAGTTCCAAATAATACCTCCTCCATAAAGACTTTCCTAATCTCAGCTATATGATTTTTTTCTTTTGAAACCACATTGTACTTTATATATTTTTCATATTTTTGTCTATTATTATTTATGTATTTTTCTTATTTTCTCTGCTTGTCATCTCCCTCCAATGCCTTTTCACAATCTTCTAGTTTCCTTCAATGCCAAATGGTATCTTAAACATTTTACTTTCTTATAGCAACCTGCACATAGTATATACTTAAATATTTACTAAGATGAGGGAAAAATGTGTTAGAATAAAACTGTTTTGATTACTAGCCAGTATGTGCTTTTTGAATGCAAAATTGGAACTCCTGTTGCTTTAGGATTGAAGACAATGATGGTGAATTCTTGTTAATAGAAGCTGCCGACTTTCTTCCTAAATGGTTGGATCCCGATAATAGTGTCAATAGGGTAAGTAAATGAAGTTTTGAAAATTTACGGAGATGAGATAATGTTGCATTATTTTCATAATGTGCGTAGAGTCTGCCAATGCCCGGTGTGAAAATTAAAAATGTGTCATTTTGCAGGTGTTTTTCCACCATGGAGAGTTGTGCATTATTCCAGTACCAAGGAAACCAGCAGCAGTGTCCTGGTTACCCACCACACCCCCAACAGTCCCACAAGCATTGAATATAATCTCAGCACACCCAGAAAAAATTTTGGCTTCAGAATCTGTTCGAGCTGCTGTGAATAGGCGCATCAGCGGGTAAGAAGAATATAGCTTCCATTGCTAGGCAAGGAGACTTTTTGGTTTAATGCAGCTTAGTCTCCCACTAAATGTAGAATTTCTTTCACCTAGATTAATACTAGTTTTCATTTTTTCTTCATCCCCTTTCTTTGTAAAATTGGCTAACTAATTAAATTTATGAGCGTTTCTAGGATTTTGAAACCAAGAAATAAAGATGTATCTTTTAATTCCCACCCCAGAGTGTTAGAATCTAGTCCCAATATTTTTGCACTCATTTACTTTGGATATCCTGTCTAAGTATTATTTCTAGCTATAGATAAAAAATTTGAGAACTTTAAGAATGAAAACCTAAGGAAGCACAGTGTGTTTGGTTTCTTCTGTGGTCTGGGCCTACATATGGGGTTCTTTGGCCCATGTGGATCCCTTTAGGCTTCATTCACAAGAGAAGGTCTTATTCTATAACATATTAGTCAACCATTCAACACTTGTGTATTTTTGGAATGTTTACCACCATTCATGTCTTAACAATATTATAAATCTCTTTTAGTTTTGATTTAGTATACTTTGTACTATTTTTAGAAGAATAAATTCCGATTTATTTATAGTAATTTTTGTTTTGTTTTTGTTGAACCACCTTAATCTATTTTCTTTGTTTTCCATTTTTTCCCACTTTTTCAGTTTCTCTCTCTTCTTCCTTCCAGTCTTAAGTGTATACATTATTTTTATCTTCACCTCTCTTGTCAACTCTCTACAGCTCACTCTTGATCAACCAAGATAAGATAAAATGTTAAGGGGAAAGTGAATGGTATGATATTAGATTTTAAAAATAATAATAATATTGAATTAATAATTTTACCTCTCACAGGTACCCAGAAAAAGTCCAAGCCTCCCTTCATCGAGCACACTGCTTCCTCCCAGCTGGCGCTGTAGCAGTTCTGAGGCAGCACCCCAGGTTGGTGGCTGCAGCAGTCCAGGCATTTTACCTACGGGACCCCACTGACCTGCGGGCCTGTCGCATTTTCAAAACATTCTTGCCTGAAACACGCATCATGACATCGGTAGGAAATCTCTCTTGGTCATTTAGTTTCTTTCATTGGAAAGAAAATTGAAATGTTATTTTAATTATTCACTAGAAAAAATTAGAAATATTCTGTTTCCCTATAGCAAGTTAATACACGTATTTTTCTTTTTTATTTTCTTCCTTCCAGTGGAGGAAGATATGTGATTCTCATTTACCTATCTATTTTTCCCTATTAGAATAATTTTCCTGTTAACAATAAAGCATTTCATCACTTCCAGAGAATTAAGAATTATTTTGTATTTTCTACCTCCCCCATAACCCCCTGCTCCTCAGCAGCCATGTGTTGTAACTAATGATGTGGACTCTATTAGTGATAATTGAAACAACAAGGGCATATTTTATGGTATGTGAATTATATATTACAGGTTTTTTTTTTTAAAGTAGGTAGTGAATAGTTTGGCTTTTCTTTGTATTTTATCTATGAATGTGAAGCTCATTAGTGGATTTATTGCTATATTTAACTATGAAATGAATTCACATTTTATTTTCAAGAAAAGGCTTACGTGTTTTGTTTTCTGTTTCCCAGGTCACTTTCACTAAGTGTCTGTATGCACAGTTGGTGCAACAAAGGTTTGTGCCAGATCGGAGGAGTGGATACAGGCTGCCTCCTCCATCTCATCCCCAATACCGAGCCCATGAGTTGGGCATGAAGTTGGTAATGTTGAGCCAGAAAATTTTATTTTCTTCCTTTACATAAAAGGGCTTTTAGCAGAATAATGGCACAGCATAGGAAGTCTAGAAATATACTCAATATATATTAGAATGTGGTAAAATGTGGCGGTTCAAATTGAAAGATAAAAATGGATTATTGAGTAAATGATGGTAGGATAATTGGGAAACCATCTTAAAAATTAACGTTGACTGACTCCTTATACCGAAATAAATTTGTCTGATCAAATTCTTAAATGTAAAAATTATAACCATCAAAGTTAAAAGAAAACATAGGAAAACTTTTTATAACCTGAGTAGGAAAAGCCTTTCTAAGCAGGACTCAAAACCAGGAGCTATTAAAAACAAACAAAAAAAAGATTGATAAATTTATGTAAAAATTAAGTATTTCTGGGTGGGAGAAAAAAATGTAAAAAATATTAGAGCTGAAGAAAGTTATTCTACTTGCAATATAGGTGACAAAGGGCTGATTTACTTAATATGTAAAGGGTTCCTATAAATCAATGTGAAAAAGAAATAGTAACCAGTTAATAGAAAAAAATGTTCAGAAGCCATGAACAGATAATCCACAGAAAAGGAAATACAAATGACCTTTAATTTAAACATATAAAAAATGTTGAACATTGCTCATAATAAAAGACATACAATTTAAAGCTATAATATTGTATTTTCCACCATTAGATTGGCAAATATCAAAAAGTTTGATAATATACTGGTTTGATGATAGGATAGAAGAAGAGATAGTCTCAAACATTGATAGAAATGTAAATTGATTAAATCCCCTAGAAGAACAATTTGGCAATATCTATATACATTTAAAATGTCCAAACCCCCCTGCCCAGCACTTTCACATCTAGGAACTTATCCTTAAGTGTGCACAAAGACATGTAAAACGAAGATACTCATAACAGCCTTGTTTGTAGTAGCAAAAGACTGGAAACTACCTAAGGATCCATTAGTAAGGGAATAGTTAAATAAATTATGGTCTATCCGTGAAGTGAAATGAAAATTTATGTGCTCATATGAAATAATCTCCAAGTCATATGGTTAAGTGAAAAAAAAGCAAGGTACAGAACAGTATATATGCTGCCATTTAGTGACACAAGAGGTGGAGTAGGACACACACATATACATACATATATATATCTATTTGTGCGCATAGATTACTGCTGAAAGGATATGCAAGAAATTGGTAGCAGTAGTTACCTCTGGGGGATTGCGGGATGCTCCCTATTTGAATTATTTTACCATGTGCATTTACTACTTATTTTTTAAATGTGTTTTTTTAAACCAAACATTCTTATAAAAATAGAGTGTTTCCCTCTCTTTACTATGTTCGAGACCATCGTCAATTTATTTATAATTTCTTTTAGACAAATGTTTTGCAAGCCTTTTCTTCAGCAAACAAGAAATAAATTTAAATTCCTTGTTTTGTGATTAGCAGGGGGTAAAAATCTTTGAAGAGAAAGAGGATTCTTTGTTTTGTATTATTTGTTTTACTTTTATAGTTTTTGGTACTCTGCAGAGATTAGAGAAACTTGGAAATAAATTCAGATTTTTCAAAAATCCAAATAGTTTTTATAAATGTCCACATGCCCATATGTCCAACCACCTAGTTTTTGAGTGAGGCTAAATGGAAAGAAAGTACCTTTATAACTAAGTGACTAAAAGTAACTAAAAATTCTAACACTCTCATTTAGGCTCATGGATTTGAGATCTTATGTTCCAAATATAGCCCACATTTTTCTGACTCCAAAAAATCCCTCGTGACTACCTCACCACTCTGGGCCGGATTCCTTGACAGTCTGAAAAAGAAAGATTTCTTTAAGGTAGGACTTATGATACATTTTTTTAAGTGCATAGTTTGGGGAAAATCAAGCCACTGATTTAAAGTCCTATGGTCTGTATGTAATTTGTAACATAATTATAGAAGCTAGAGTTAAAAGGACCGTCCTAGTTCAGTGGTAATCAACTCAGAGTCTTTGAAGGTAGTAATGAGGTATCTGTTAACTGTTTTCAGTATTTTAGAAAAATTAGTAATATTTGTACTGTGATTTAAAATTAATATTTGTATCAGATGAACAACTTGCATACATTTTTAAGACAAACATGAAGACATGGATAAATAAATTAGCAAAGACATGGATAAAAAGTGCAAAAAGAATAGCTAATGAACTTCTCTTAAAATATGCATCCTCACTGGTAGAAAAGATATGCATAATGAAGGCTGTTTTCACATAATAAAAAAGAAAATGAATGATATTCAATGTTATTGAGAGAATGGTAGAATTAATACTCCTGTACATTGCTGGTAACATAAATTGGTAGAACCATATTGAAAAGTAAGTTGATAGTGTGTTCTAAGAGCTATACAAAGGTTCAAGCCATGACTCAGAAATTTCACTTTGAATGTGTCCTTAAAAATAGGTTATTCAAAGAGGGGAGAAGTGGACAAGAATATGATACCAAATACGCACAAGAATACAGACCATGTAGCAATATGAAAAAGTACTTATACTATTACAGTATGTTTTTTAAAGAACATAAAATATTAAGTATGAATACCACTATAAATATGCATGTGAAAAACAGACAAGTGATAGTTATAGTGGGATCATGCTACTTTTTGGTTCTATTTGGCAAGCTTTCTGTAATGTTTGTTTTGTAACTTAGTTACTAATTAGTTGTATCTTAATAACCAGTTAAATAATAGAAAAATGTAGAAAACCTTCCAAATTGAAGAGGCTCTTAATGGTTATAAAAGGATTAGGAACCACTACATCTAGCCTAGACCTCTCATTTTACAAATGAAGAAACTGGAGCCCCAGAAGTTACATTAATGACAAAACAGGGAGTAGGACTCAGGTCTTATGATTCCTGAACAATGTATTACATAATATACTACCTCTCTGAAAGTGGCTGGCAAGCAGGGTATTTTAATGACATCATGTAAATAATGTTCTGATAAACCATTATTCTTTTTTTAAGGGAATGATAGAAGGTTCTGCTCAGTACCAGGAAAGACTAGAAATGGCAAAGAACTACTTCCAACTCTCAGTAAACCGGCCAGAAAGGTGAGTTTATCGCTGCCTAAAACTAGTAGCAGAGAGGTATCTTGCCAGGAGTTAAGGAATTACTCTTGAGGGAGGTGCAGAAGTTGGAGTTTGTATATTTAAAAAGATCACAGCTAGGGGCAAGATGGCGGCATAGAGAGGAGTGGAAGCTAAGTAGTCCCCCTGGAACAACTACAAAAAACCAGAAACAACTAGTAAATAATCCAGAATAACTGCGGGGGGACAAACAAGACCATCCATTCATCATACACCAACCTGAATTGGGAGGAATGCCCGAGAACACAGCATAAAATCTGTAAGTAAAACCTGCGGAACCAGGTCGGGAGACCCCCTCCCCCATAGCCCGAGCTGCAGAGCTGCGTGGTGCCACAGAGAAGCTCTCTCCCAGCAAGCGAATACAGCTCAGCAGAGCTCCAACTGGGGTTTTAAGTAGCGAGTGTGAACTGCTCACTGCAGGTACGCAGCCCCAAAAAACAGACAGAGGCTTTGGGTGACGACTGACCTGGGAGAGCCGGAGGGTTGCCTTGGACTGGGTCTGAAGGGGACTATCTGTTTGTTTTTTGGCTCAGTGGAGAAAGCCCCAGTCATTTTCAGTTTCCAGGGCTGTGACTCTGGGAAGGGTGGAGACACCACAAGCAGAGAGCGAGACCATTGAAATGCTAATGACCTCCAACTGAGGGGTCTGTCTTCTCTAGGAGGAAAGGGGTGGGGCCCTTTCCATTCAGAACCAGACCCCAGAGCCTGGGGGAACACGGCCATACCTCCTCACACCAGTCAAGAATTATAGGCTAACAGGCGTCACCTGCTGGGCAGAAAAGCACAGTGACCCAAGGCATCAAAGGGTGGAGCAATTTTCTAAGACACACCCGCAGGGAAACCAGATACTGAATATTTCTTCCCTCTGGGACCTGAGCCTGTTCTGGTCTGGGAAAACCTGATTTGGATAACCAAGGAAACCATGCCTAGACAACAGAAAATTACAACCTACACTAAGAAAAACAAAGTTATGGCCCAGTCAAAGGAACAAACGTACACTTCAACTGAGATACAGGAATTTAAACAACTAATGCTAAATCAATTCCAAAAGTTTAGAGAAGATATTGCAAAAGAGATAGAGGCTGTAAAGGAAGCACTGGACATGTATACGGCAGAAATCAAAAGTTCAAAAAACCTACTAGTAGAATCTATGGAAATGAAAGGCACAACACAAGAGATGAAAGACACAATGGAAACATACAACAGCAGATCTCAAGAGGCAGAAGAAAACACTCAGGAACTGGAGAACAAAACACCCGAAAGCCTACACGCAGAGGAGCAGATGGAGAAAAGAATGAAAAACTATGAGAAACATCTCTGGGAACTCAAGGATGAAACAAAGTACAATAATGTACGTATCATTGGTGTCCCAGAAGGAGAAGAGAAGGGAAAGGGGGCAGAAGCAATAGTAGAGGAAATAATTAATGAAAATTTCCCATCTCTTATGAAAGACATAAAATTACAGATCCAAGAAGCGCAGCGTACTCCAAACAGAAGAGATATGAATAGGCCTACGCCAAGACACTTAATAATCAGATTATCAAATGTCAAAGACAAAGAGAGAATCCTGAAAGCAGCAAGAGAAAAGCGATCCATTACATACAAAGGAAGCTTAATAAGACTATGTGCGGATCTCTCAGCAGAAACCATGGAGGCAAGAAGGAAGTGGTGTGATATATTTAAGATACTGAAAGAGAAAAACCGCCAACCAAGAATCCTATATCCAGCAAAGCTGTCCTTCAAATATGAGGGAGAGCTCAAAATATTTTCTGACAAACAGACAATGAGAGACTTTGTGAACAAGACACCTGTCCTACAGGAAATACTAAAGGGAGCACTACAGGGTGATAGAAGACAGGAGTGTGTGGTTTGGAACACAATTTTGGGAGACGGTAGCACAACAATGTAAGTACACTGAACAAAGGTAACTGAATACGGTTGAGAGAGGAAGGTGGGGAGCATGTGAGATACCACAAGAAAGGAGGAAAGATAACGACTGGGACTGTGTAACTTGGTGAAATCTAGAGTATTCAACAATTGTGATAAAATGTACAAATATGTTCTTTTACGAGGGAGAACAAGCAAATGTCAACCTTGCAAGGTGTTAAAAATGGGGAGGCATTGGGGGAGGGATGCAATCAGCATAAACTAGAGACTGTAACTAATAGAATCATTGTGTTATGCTTCCTTTAATGTAACAAAGGTGATATACCAAGGTGAATGCAGATAAGAGGGGGGGATAGGGGAGGCATGTGAGACACTTGACATTGGTGGTATTGTCTGATTCTTTATTCTACTTTGATTTAAGGTTATTTTTCCTTTTGCTGCTTCCTAGCTGTCATTTTTTTGTTTCCTCTTTCTTTTTCCTCTCTACCTTCTTTGACTCTCCCTCCTGCCTTGTGAAAGAAATGTAGATGCTCTTGCTTAGTATGAGCAGAATGTTCAATTAGGATGAACTTAAATGTTTGGAAACGAACAGGGGTGTTGGTAGCAAGATGTGAGAATAACTAACAGCGCCGAATGGTGTGTGAACGAGGTGGAAAGGGGAAGCTCAGAGTCATATATGTCACCAGAAGGAAAGTTGGAGGTCAAAAGATGGAAATGTATAAAACTGAATCCTATGGTGGGCAATGTCCATGATCAACTGTACAAATACTAGAAATCACTTCATGAACCAGAACAAACGTATGACAATACAATTAGAAGTTAATAACAGAGGGGCATATAGGCAAGAACTATATACCTATTACAAACTATATACTACAGTTAGTAGTATTTCAACATTTTTTCATAAACAGTAACAAACGTACTATATCAATACTAGGAGTCAGCAATTGAGGGGGGTTGGTTAGGGATAGGGGAGGTTTAGAGTTTCCTTTTTTTCTTTTTTCATCTTTCACTTTATTTCTTGTCTGGAGTAATGAAAAGTTTCTAAAAATTGAACAAAAATTAAGTGTGATGGATGCACAGCTGTATGAGGGTACCCAGGGGCAAGGGATTGTACACTTTGGATCTTTGGATAATTGTATGGTATCTGAATAATCTCAATAAAAATGAAAAAATAAAACAAAACAAAACAAAAAAAACAGCATGGGCAAATGCGGAATGAGTGCTAAGGGGTGATGACAGTGTTCTGTGTAATGGTGAATTTTATTTTTCAATTAAAAAAAATAGCATGGACATAAAAAAAAAGATTAATTATCTGTTGTAGGAAAGAAATGAATAGACAATAAAAAATCACTTTGCCATCAAAAAAAAAAAAAAAAAAAAAAGATCACAGCAAGAAACTGCACAATGACTACTGAGGGGGTAGGTGCTGGGGAGTTGATGTATTGCTCCAGAAGATCATTGGTGCTGGCAGTTATAATAGTAATAATAATAATTGTTGTTGCTATTATTATAATGATTAACCTTTATAGAGTACTAACGAAGTATCAACCACTTACACTCATTTAATCTTCCTTTACGGCCCTGAGGAATAATTACTATTATTCCCATTTTACAACTGAGGAAGCTGAGGCCAAGAGAGATTAAGTAATTTGTTCAAGGTCATAAAGCTAATAAGTAGCAGACATAGGAGTTGAAGCCAGGCAGTCTGGTATTGAATCATGTGCTTAATTCCTACAGGAGTTCTGGGCTGTAGTTAGCTATTTTAGATGTGGCTTAATCACAGAAAGAAGCAGGTATTCAGCCTGTAAATCAAATCTCATTCTAATTGCCATCTGTTTTCTGGGGGAAGAAAGAAATGTTTACATGGTTGGAAGGAAATGGCACCGCTTTGAAATTCAGTCGAGTTGAGTTTCATTTCTGGTAATGGTGGAGTAATTTAGATTAGATTAACCCCCTGCCAATTACAGTGATAAACGCTGGACAAAATATTTTTTAAAAACAGCAAAACAGCTATTCACAGACACTGGAGAGCAACAAAAGCAGGCAGAAATTGGAGGGAATATGACTCTTGAAAGTAGAAAACCGTTTTGGGTGATGTCCACTTTTATCTAACTTGTCCCCTGAGGGCACTTCCAGTCTGTGTAGTTCATGGGAAATAGAGCTCGAGCAAAAGGACCAGTTTTCTTTGTTTGCTTTTAAGATTTTAATGGTGACACATATGCAACATAAAATCTCACATTTTAACCACTTTCAAGCCACTTTCCAGTTCAGTGGCTTTAATGACGTTCACAATGTGCTATCACCACCATCCATTACCAAAACTTTTCCATCACCCTAAACAGAAAGTCTGTACCAGTTAAGAATTAACTTCCCATGCCCCCCACTCCTCCATCCCCCACCCCTCCAAAGTAGCAGTCTTTAATGGGCTGAGGAATCAAAGATCAGAATTTGGGTTTGGGAAAAAACTCAATTTATGCTTTCAAAATTAAATGGTAGGTACTTATAGCAATTAAATAACATGAATGAAAGAATTTTGTAAGTTATGATTAAAAAGGTCCTCAGTTGTGTGTGTGTGTGGCGTTTTGTTTTGTTGTTTGTTTTCTTTTCTTTTTAGTCAAACTAATTGTGTTTTTTTGTTTTTTTTTTTTTTTCATTTTTTTATTGTGGAATATGACATATATACATAAAAGTGATAACTTTCAAAGTGGGGTTTAACAAGTCGTAAGCAAATTTCAAAGAATGTTATGGGTTACATTTCCACAGTTACAGTTATTTCCTTATTGTGAAATATAACATATTTACAGAAAGGTGATAACTCTCAATGTACAATTTAACAAATACCTGTAGAGCAAATGTCAAAGAATGTTATGTATTATGCTTCCACAATTTCAGTTATTTCCTTATTGTGAAATATAAGATATACTGAGAATGGTGATAACTTTCAAAGTACAATTTAACAAGTAGTTACATAGGAAATTTCAAAGAATGTTATGGGTTATGGTACTGTAGTTTTAGTTGTTTCCTTATTATGAAATATAATGTATTTACAGAAAGGTGGCTATAGAACAAACTTCAAAGAATGTTTTCCTTCTAGTTATTCTAATACCCTAGCAACTAAGAAAAAAACATTATATAAAAATTCAGTATTTGTAACCCTTTGTTAAATTCTTTCTTGTCTGTTGCTACCCCTTCCTCTAGTTTAATCGCATTCCCAATCTTCAAGGATATCTAGGCAGTGACCACCCTAACTTGTTCATGTTGAAAAGGGGTGTTGACATTATGGGAAAGGGGAACACATATGACTGATGTTCTTGAAGAGGCTTTTGCCTCTGGGTTTTGGGATTATCTGGTTTAGGAACACTCTGGAGGATTTAAGTTTCTGAAAAATAAACGTAGTGCATGAAACTTTTATAGAGTCTCAGATAGAGATCCAGGTATTCTTAGGGTTTCCAGGACTGCTGTTGATTTGGAATTGTTATACTGTTAACATTTGGCATATGTAGCTGAAGCTTGCATAGGAGTAACCTCCAGGACAGCCTCTTGACTCTACTTGATATCTCTTAGCCACTGGAACCTTTTTTTGTTGTCTTTCTTTTCCCCTTTTTGGTCAAAAAGGCATTCTCAACCCCTTGATAACAGGATCATGCTCATTCCTGGGATCTGTGTCCCATGTTGCCAGGGAGACTCACTCACCTGGGGAGGTCCTGTCCTATGTCAGGGGGAGGGTGATGAATTTATTTGTAGAGTTGTTCTTTAGAGAGAGAAAGGCCACATCTGAGCAACAAAAGAGGTTCTCTGGAGGTGACTCCTGGACATAATTATCGGTGGCCTTAGCCTCCCGTTTACAGCCATAAATTTCACAAGACAAGCCTCAAGATCAAAGGCTTGACTTAGTAAGTAGGGGGTTCCTAATTTCACATAGTGTATGTTCTGTACACAATAATCAATCAGTATCTCACATTATCTTCACTTAGTTGTACAATCATCATCACTCTCCATTTTAAACAATTCTCATGACCCAGAACACCCCAAAGCTCTTATCAGCCCTTAATTACTTATCCCTAATGTTTGTGTTGAAGGACATTTGGTTTGTTTCCATCTCTTGGCAATTGTGAACAATGCTGCTATGAACATCCGTCTGCAAATATCTGTTCCTGTCACTACTTTCATTTTCTGGCTGTATACTGAGAAGTGGAATTGCTGGATCTTAGGGTAACTCAACATCTGGTTTTCTGAGGAACTGCCAAACTATCTTCCACACTGGCTATACCGTTATACATTTGAATAAGAGTTACAGTTTCTCCGCATCCACTCCAGCATTCCGAACTCGCGATTTGATTCAGTTGATCAATGTGTCTGTCTTTGTGCCAATATCATGCTGTTTTGACCACTGTGGCTTTACAGTAGGCTTTAAAGTCAGGAAATATAAGTCCTCCCACTTTGTTCTTCTTCTTTACAATGTTTTTGGCAATTTGAGGCCCCTTTCCCTTTCAAATAAATTTGACAAATAGATTTCCCAAGGCTCCAAAGTAGGTTGATGGAATTTTGATTGGAATTGGGTTGAATCTGTGATCAATTTGGGTAGAATTGATAATCTTAACAATGTTTAGTCTTCCTATCTATGAACACGGAATATCTTTCCACTAATTAGGTCCTCTTTGATTTCTTTTGGTAACATTTTGTAATTTTCTGTATAGAGGTCTTTTGTATCTTTGGTTAAGTTTATTCCTAGGTACTTGATTTTTTTAGTTGCTATTGTGAATTGAATTTTTTTCTTGATTGCCTCTTCAGTTGGGTCATTACTAGTGTATAAGAACATTAATGACTTACACACATTAATCTTGTATTCCACCACTCTGCTGAATTTTGTTTCTTATTTTACATAGCTTTTATTGATTTCTCAGAATTTTCCAAATATAAGATCATATCATCTGCAAATAATGATAGTTTTACTTCTTCCTTTCCAATTTGAATACCTTTTATTTTGTTGTCTTGCTCTGGCTAGAACTTCTGACACAGTGTTCAATAGTAATGGTGACAGTGGGCATTCTCTCTTGTTCCGATCTTAGGGGGAAGGCTTTCAGCCTCTCACTGTTGAGTAGTATGCTGACTGTGGTTTTTCATATATGCCCTTTATCACATTGAGGAAGTTTCTTTAAATTCCTACCTTTTGAAGTGTTTTTATCGAAAAGGGATGCTGAATTTTGTCAAATACTTTGAGCATCTTTCGAGATTATCATTTGATTTTTCCCTTTTGATTTGTTAACGTGTTGTATTACATTGATTGATTTTCTTATGTTGAACCACCCGTGCATGCCAGGAATGAACCCCACTTGGTCATTGTGTATAATTCTTTTAATGTGCCTTTAGATTCGATTAGCAAGTATTTTGTTGAGAATTTTTGCATCTATATTCATCAGGGAGATTGGCCTGTAGTTTTCCTTTCTTGTTGTATCTTTATCTGGTTTTGGTATGAGAGTGATATTAGCTTCATAAAATGAGTTAGGTAGTTTTCCTTTTTCTTCAAGTATTTGAAAGAGTTTGAGCAGACATGGTGTCAATTGTTTTTGGAAAGTGTGGTAAAATTCCCCTGTAAAGCCATCTGGCCCTGGGCTTTTATTCGTAGGTAACTTTTTGATGACTGACTGGATCTCTTTGCTTGTGATTGGTTTGTTGAGGTCTTTTTCTTCTTGGGTCAGTCTAGTTATTCATGTGTTTCCAGGAAATTGTCCATTTCTTCTAGGTTGTCTAGTTTGTTGGCGTACACTTGTTCATAGTATCGTCTTAGGATTTTTAAAATTTTTTCTGGATCCACAGTGATGACTTGGCTCATTTCTGATTTTATTTATTTGGGTCTTCTCTCATTTTGACTTTGTCAGTCTAGATAGGGCTTGTCAATCTTGTTGATCTTCTCAAAGAACCAACTTTTGGTTTTATTGATTCTGCTATTTTGTTGTTGTTGTTCTCCATATCATTTATTTTTGCTTTGATCTTTGTTATTTCTTTTCTTATACTTGCTTTAGGTTAGTTTGCTGATCATTCTCTAGCCTTTTCAGTTGTTCAGTTAGGTCTTTGGTTTTAGCTCTTTCTTCCTTTTTGATGTATGCATTTAGAGCTATAAATTTCCCTCTCAGCACCACCTTCACTGCATCCCATGGGTTTTGATATGTTGTGTTCTTGTTTTTATTCATCTCTAGCTATTTACCTATTCCTCTTGCAATTTCTCGTTGTTTTAGGAGTGTGTTGTTTAACCGCCATATATTTGTGAAAGATCTGGTCCTTTGATGGTTATTGATTTCTAGTTGCATTCCATTATGGTCAGAGAACCTGCTTTGAAAAATTTCAATATTTTTAAATTTATTAAGACTTGTTTGATGACCCAGCATGTGATCTATCCTGTAGAATGTTCCATGGGCCCTAGAGAAGAATGTATATCTTGGTACTTTGGGATATAACAATCTATATATGTCTGTTAAGTCTAATTCATTTATCACATTGTTTAGCTTCTCAATTTCCTTATTGGTCCTCTCAATGGTTGTTCTACCTATAGAAGAGGGTAGTGTATTGATGTCTCCCACTATTAATGTAGAAATGTCTATTGCTCCCTTCACTTTAGCCAGTGTTTGTCTCATGTACTTTGGAGTTCCTTGATTGGTTGCATAAGCATTTATGATAGTTCTTCTTAGTGAATTGTCCCTTTTATTAATATATAATATCCTTCTTTGTCTCTTATGACACTTTGCATTTAAAGTCTATTTCATCTGATACTAGTATAGCTACCCCTGCTTTCTTTTGGTTGCAGCTTGCGTGGAATATATTTTTCCATCCTTTCACTTTCAGTCTCTGTGTCATAGGGTCTAAGATGAGTCTCTTGTAAACAGTATATCAATGAGTCATATGTTTCAATCCTTTCTACCAATCTGTATCTTTTAATTGGAAAGTTTACTCCATTCAATTCAAAGTTATTACTGTGAAGGCAGTTCTTGAACCAGCCACCTTACCTTTGATTTTTAATTGTCAGGTCTATTTTTCTCCCACTCTCTCTTTTTTTCCTTTAAGTTCCCTTACTAATATTCTTCAGTTCTGTGCCTTTCTCCAGACCTGTCTCTCCTTTTTTTCTCAGCTGGTAGAGCTCCCTTTAGTATTTCTTGCAGGGTAGGTCTCTTGTTAACAATTCTCAGCATTTGTCTATCTGTGAAAGTTTTAAATTCTCCCTCATTTTGAAAGATAGCTTTGCTGGATAAAAAATTATTGGCTGGCAATTTTTCTCTTTTAGAATCTTAAATATGTCATACCACTGCATTCTAGCCTCCATGGTATTAGTCAGTACTGCTGAGTAGTCAGTACTTAGTCTTCTGTGGTTTCTCTTGCTGCTTTTGGGACTTGCTTCTCTTCAGCATTTGACAATCTGATTAGTATAAGTTTCTGAGTGAGTCTGTATAGATTTAGTCTATTTGGAGTTCGTTGGGCTTCTTTTATTTGCATATTTATATCTTTTATAAGGGTTGGGAAGTTTTCCCCAACTGTGTCCTCAAATACTCTTCCTAACCCTTTACTCTTCTCCTTCTGGGACACCAGTGATTTTTATATTTGCACACTTCATGTTGTCCTTCATTTCCCTGAGATCTACTTCAGATTTTTTTAATTTTTTCTCACCATTAGTTCTTTTGTACGTTCACATTCAATTGATCTGTCCTCTAATTTACTTATTCTTTCTTCTGTCTTGTCACATCTGCTGTTGTGTGTCTGTAGTATATTTTCAATTTGTTCTACTATACCCTTTATTTCCATAAGATCTGATATTTTTAAATTTACTCTTTCAAATTCTTCTTTATGCTCTTCCAGAGTCTTCTTGGTGTCTTTTATATCTTTAGCCAACCCATTGAAGTTGTTCTGGAGTTTTGGATATACTTCTTTGATTAATTACTCCAGATTCTGAATGTCCTCTGGCTTTTTAATTTGGTCATTTGGCTTGTTCCATAGCTACTTGGATCTCCATATGCTTGGTGATTTTCTGTTGGCTTCAAGGCATTTGCTTATCTTGATAAGTTTATTTTGCAATATGCAGGATTATGTGAGCATTTATATATAATTTGGCAGAGCTACAGCTTGCTGGAGTGTATTTTCACTGACCTCCCAGCAGAGGGCACTCTTGAGTTACCTGTTACTCTGAAGCCAGCTTTCCCCCAGTTTCACCTATGCACTGTGCAGGGTCCAAACCAAGTGGAAATCCAATCAGTGCACCAGTTCTCCATGTGCACTAGCCCTGGGGGTAGTGGTGGGCCCTGTGCAGCTCAGCATGGAGTCCGCTTCAGGGCTCAGTGAGTCTGATAATTCCTGGGTCTCCAAGTGGACCACTGTTGAGCTGTGGGGCTGCGCATCTCACTGCCTAGCTCAAATGCATCCTGATCCTGTCTATTGTGCAACTGTGAGCCTCTGGGGTTGAGGAAGCGTTCCTTGGAGCTTCCGTGCATCGCCCTTGCCTCTCTCCCTGCCTCTCACCTGTGCACACCATGTGCTTCTGTGGAGATGAGTAAATGCAGTTACTACAAGTCTGGTGAATCCCAAGTTCCCTTATGGGAGCTCCCAGCTGTGAGGTTGTGAAGGGTTATCTCCCCAGCCAACTGTTGAAATGAGTTCACAGGGCGTGGAAAGCTGCTCCCTCCTGTGCTTGGCGACCAGCACCAGCCACCAGTCCCCAGCAGCGGTCCCAGTAGACATTCTCATACAGTCCTTTCAGGCGCAGTCTCTCGCCTCTCCATCCAAGTTCACAGTATGTGTTGTAGAGTTCCCACTCCAGCCGGTCACACCCTGGAACCACTATCCTGGGCACCCTCTGCCCCTTCTTCAGTTCTTTTCATAGAGAAGTTTGCTCTGCCTTTCCTATTCCGCCATCTTCCCAGAAGTCATGCAATCTTTTTTTTTTTTTTTTTTTCTTGAAATAATGTCAAACATATAGGACAGTTGCAGATACAGTACAAATCCCATACAGAGAACTCCAACACCCCCCAACCCCCAGATATCCGTATCTACCAATTTTACATTTTACTACCTTTGCAGTACCTTTCTTTCTCCTTCCTTCCTTCCTTCGTTCCTTCCTTCGTTCCTTTTATCCTTCCTTCCTCTCTCCCTCCCTCCCTCTTTCTTTCAGCTATATCTATTATCTTTCTATCAATTATCTATCTACCCATTTATCATCTTCTGAACATTTTAGAGTAGGTTGCATATATCATGCTCCTTGAACTCATAGCACTTCCATGTACATTTCCTATGAACAAGGATATTCACTTATGTCATTAACTTAACTGCAGTTAATTCAAGAAAATTAATATGGATATAAAGCTTAAATTCTATATTCCAGTTTTTCCTTATGCTCCCTTTGAGCTTTTCTGCTCCATTCTTAGATCCACTCCAGTATCATATATTGCATTGACTGTCATTAACTCTTAATTAACTTTTTTTTAAATAACTGTATCAAAAAAAATTTTGTTTCAAAAAGATACACAATAAAAAAACATTTCAAACAAACCATAACAAGGGAGTAGAAAAAGACAACTAACCTAAAATAACTACTTTACTTCCAACATGTTCCTACTCTACTCCAAGAAAATAACCTAATATAGCAACATTTCTGTGAACTTGTTCCTAACATACCCATCAGAAATTAACAAGCCATAGTCATTCCTGGGCATTCCCAGAACATTAAATTTACCCACGATAGCTTATCTGTTCTTACTAGGTTATCATTACCCCTTCATTAATTGCTCTCTATTGCTAGTTCCCCTACATTCTACATTATAAACCATTTATTTTAGGAGTGTGTTGTTTAACCTCCAGGTGTTTGTGAATTTTCTAAGTCTCTGATGGTTACTGACTTCTAATTGTATTCCATTGTGGTCAGAGAATGTGCTTTGAATAATTTCAATTTTTTTAAATTTATTGAGGCTTGTTTCATGTCCCAGCATATGGTCTATTCTGGAGAAAGTTCTGTGATCACTAGAGAAGAATGTGTATCCTGGTGATTTGGGATGTGATGTTCTATATGTCTGTTAAATCAAATTCATTTATCAGATTATTTAGGTTTTCAGTTTCCTTACTGGTCTTCTGTCTGGTTGATCTGTCTATAGGAGACAGTGATGTGTTGAAGTCTCCCACAATTATTGTGGAAACCACCATTGCATCCTTTAGTTTGCCAGTGTTTGTCTCATGTATTTTGTGGCACCATGATTGGGTGCATAAACATTTATGGTTGTCATTTCTTCTTGTTGAATTGCCCCTTTTATTAGTATGTAGTGGCCTTCTTTGTCTCTAATAACATGCTTGCATTTAAAGTTTATTTTATCTGAGATTAATATTGCTACTCCTGCTTTCTGTTGGCTATAGCTTGCATGAAATATTTTTTCCATCCTTTCAATTTTTTTGTGTCCCTGTGTCCAAGATGAGTCTCTTGTATGCAACATATTGATGGTTCATATTTTTTGATCCATTCTGCCAATCTGTATATTTTAATTGGGGAGTTTAATCCATTTACATTTAATGTTATTACTGTGAAGGCGTTTCTTGAATCAGCCATCTTATCCTTTGGTTTATGTTTGTCAGATATATTTTTTCCCTCTTCTCTTCTCTTACTGTCCTTTAATGAACAAATATTGAATCTCTTTAGTACTGAACCTTTCTACATATCGCTCTCTCCTTTCTTTGTTTCTCTGTCAGTAGGGCTCCCTTTAGTATCTGAAGTAGGGCAGGACTTTTATTTGCAAAATCCCTCAGCATTTGTTTGTCTGTGAAGAATTTAAGCTCTCCCTCAAATTTGAAGGAGAGCTTTGCTGGATAAAGTATTCTTGTTTGGCAGTTTTTCTCTCTCAGAATTTTAAATATGTCCTGCCACTGCCTTCTCACCTCCATGGTGGCCGCTGAGTAGTCACTACTTAGTCTTATGTTGTTTCCTTTATATGTGGTGAATTGCTTTTCTCTTGCTGCTTTCAGAACTTGCTCCTCCTCTTTAGTATTTGAGAGTCCGATCAGAATATGTCTTGGAGTGGGTTTATTTGGATTTATTCTATTTGGAGTTCGCTGGGCATTTATGCTTTGTGTATTTATATTGTGCAGAAGGTTTGGGAAGTTTTCCCCAACAATTTCTTTGAATACTTGTCCTAGACCTTTACTCTTCTCTTCCTCTTCCGGGACATCAATGAGTCTTTTATTTGGACGTTTTATTTTATCTATCATATCCATGAGGTCCATTTCAATGTTTTCAATATTTCCCCATTCTTTCTTTTGTTCTTTCATTTTCCATTCTGTGGTCCTCGAGGTCACTGATTCATTGTTCAGCTTCCACTGGTGTTGTACTATGAGTATCTAGAGTCTTTTTAATTTGGTCAACAGTTTCTTTTATTTCCCTGAGATCAACTATTTTTTTATTTACTCTTGCAGTTTCTTCTTTACACTCTTCTAGGGTCTTTTTCATGTCCTTTATGTCCTGTGCCATGCTCTTGTTGATGTCCTTTATATCCTGTGCCATGTTCTCGTTGTTTGTCTTTAGTTCTTTGATTAATTGCTCCAAGTACTGTGTCTCCTCTGATCTTCTGATTTGGGTGTTTGGTTATGGGTTATCCATATCGTCTGGTTTTATCATATGCTTTAAAATTTTCTGTTGTTTTGGACTCCTGGCATTTGCTTTACTTGATAGGGTTCTTTTAGGATATGTAGAATTATTCAAAGACGAATCTCTGATTTGTCAGATCTACAGCTTAGTGGCATACACTTGCTCTAAACAGCGGATGGCGTCCATGAGTCACCTATTCCCCTCAAGTTCGTTCTCCCCAACTTTGTCTTTGTCATGTATGGGGGTCTGATTCTTGTGGGGTCCAATTGGTGCACCAAGTTTGGGTGTGTTGCTGGTGCTGTCTGCCCTGGATGTGGGGCGTGTGTCTGAGCAGTTAGGAAGGGATGGGAGGAGCTTTAACAATCAAACCTCCCATGTGTCCCTGGAGATTTAAGGCTGTTGCAAGAGGCTAAACCTTCATTTCAGTCTCACCACAGATTTTCTCTGCCGCTGACCCACAAGTCTTTGGTATTGGCGTATGGTCCCTGGGATTTCCGAGTGGGTCCCTCTTCCGAACCATGCCCTTCTAGGACCTCTGCTGAGGGAAGGTTGTGCCACATCACAAGTGCACACCATCCCTCAAGGGAAGTTCTGGGCTGCTGGCCATGTAGGTGCATTCCCAGCCTGCTGTAAGGATGGCTCTATGGGGCGTATTCATTCCTCCTTTTTGCACAGCTCTGCCTTCCCAGCTCCAGGACAATTAGCTGCGGGTGCACAAAAGGCTATTGTCCATGCCCAATATTGTGGCATGTACGTGTGTTGCTGGAAACACTTCCTGTCACACTGGGTTTCCAGCGCCAGGCAGGAGCATTCCCAGCCCACCGGGAAGATGGCTGCAAGGGGCGTGGTTTTTTCCCCTTTGGGCTAACCTCCGCCTTCCTTGCTCCGAGACAATTAGCAGCGGGTGTGCAAAAGGCTATCTTCCACTCCAGATATCGAGGCCTTCACACAGCCCATTCCTGCCACGCTTCACTGTGCAGTTCTCACTGCCGTATCTGCAGCCAGTTTGGGACTTTTTAAAAGAGAACTAGTCCGCCTCCAAATGCCAACCCTCTGTTTTCCCACACTGCAGCATGGCTGCCGGATATTGAGCGGCTTACTCACTTGTTTCAGAACGCAGACTCCTGTTATCACCAAGTGCACGGTCCCTGTGAATTTAGCAGATCTTGTTCAGCTGGTACATCGCTGGAACTGGTGTTCTAGGTCACTTTCTGGCTTTTATCTAGTATTTTTCACAGAGGTGTTTTTTTGTCCTGTCTCTTCTAGCCGCCATCTTAGGTTCTCCCCATGCAATCATTCTTAATCTAGGAGTGTTCTTTACTTCAGAATAGTGAATGCTTGATTCATGGAATTTCTTGATTCTTATTTAGGAGGATGTGTTTAGTATCTTTCATGTTCTAGACAGTATGCTAACGGGTGGGGATCCAGTGACAAAAATGACAGTGTTGGCCTTACTGTCTGCTCATTCAGGTTGTGCACAGAATTAAATTTCTTGGAGTTTTAGGACCAGAGTCTCAGTTTCCTGGCTGCCTATCATTTGAGGGACTTTTCCTTTGCTGCCTGTTAGTTTCTGGGTTCTAGAGGTCATATAGACATTTCCTCAGGCATACTTCAGAGATATTGCAGGTTTGATTCCAGAGCACAACGTTCTGTACAACAGGCAGTGTAGTCTTTGCCATGGCCATTGGGTAGTTGAGGCACTCAGGCTCCAAGAGGTCAAAAACTTCCACGGGCCGTCCCACGCTTCTGTGACAGGCCAGGTTACCAGCCAGTGCCTTCCCCTGATGTAGTTTTGAACCTTAGTCCTACCACTCACATGATCACCTGAATGTTTTGCCAACATCTCAGACACCTTGTATTTGTGTAATAGAATATTCTTTGAAAAGTGTGTGAAATAAAGTTGGTGCTGAGACCTCTAACCTCACAGTTGTCTGTGAGCTTGTAAATGACTTTACAGCAGTCCTTTCATAAGTGTCTAGGGGTGCCTTTGTCTCACTCACATCAGTTTTGTGGCAGTAATTGGTGGAAAAAAGGATGTCCTCTTAGGGGATCCTTTAAGAAAATTTGGGAAAGGGAGAGAGGAAAATACTGGAAGTGGCCCTCAGAGTTAGAAGAGTGCACCCAGATGATCCTGACATGTCCCTGTGGGGCCACTCACCTGTTGAGAAGCATTAATTTATGGTCTTGGGTTAGAGAGAATTAAGACAGTGGAGAGATTCTGTATGTAGAAGAATTAGGGCTCCTCCCACTAAATAAAATAGATTGGTGGTTGAGTAGTTCTTTTTAAATAATAAAGTTTGTTGTTATAAAAGTAACATGTTCATTCATTATAGCAAATACAGAAAGATGTAAGGAGGAAAAAAATTTTACCAGGGAGTCAACCACTGTTACCATTTTGGTTTACTGTCTTCCAGGGTTTTTTTCCCCCATATTCAGTTGAGTTTTTAAAATTTATATGCTGTCTATAAATTTTGTATCCTGCTATTTCTGCTCGTTATGATTGTACATTTCCCATGGTATAAAGTTTTTATAAACATAATTTTATATGGATGTATCATAATAGCTTAAATGTCCAACCTATTAATTAGTGTTGCAGGAGGGACTCTCATTACCTGCGCCAGGAAAATTTCTGAACAGTTCAAAACCAAATTCACCTCTCTTTCCAGACCTGTTCTTTGTGAATTCCCAATGTCTGTTTGTTTGTTTGTTTGTTTTTAATAGGTGAATTAGTATCATAGAGTTTTTCCCAGTGTCTTTTTCTCCTCATCACCTAGACCCCTGGCTCCCCTGGACCCAGTCCCCACATCCTGTTGATTATTATCTTGTGTTTTTGCAACCTTCTTTCTTACTGCCATTCACTCTATTTCCTGAACTATCATAATACCTAAAGTCATCTCCTGTCATCTAATGACTCTCCTCTTCCAATTCAACCAATAGAACCAAAATAATTTGCTTGAAGTATATCTCTGATCATGTCCCTCCCCTCTCTTAAAAATTATTAGTGATTATAATAGTGAAAAATTAGAAACAACCTAAGTGTCAATCAATAGTGGGTAAATAAAAAGTTCATCTGATGGACTGCTATCCAGTGATTAATCAGAGATGAACCAAATATACACACATATCAGGGTTTCTCACCCTTGGTGCTATTGACATTTTTTGTTGGAGGATGGGGGCTGTCCTGTGCATTGTAGGATGTTTAGCAGCTTCCCTGACTTCTACCCAGTAAATGCCAGTTGCATCCCCCCACCTAGTCATGATAATTGAAAATGTCTCCAGACATTGCCAAATAGTCCCTGAATGGCAAAATTGCCCCCCAGTTGAGAACCTCTTTTCTAACTAATAGAGTTCAAAAACAATGTTGATTGAGAAAAGCAAGTTGTAAATATGTATAGTATGTATGCTGTAAATGTAAAATGTAAAAATATGCAAAATATTATATATTACTTGAAGATAATGTATATATTCATTTATTTGGCAAATATTTATTAAGTGCCTTTTATCTACCAAGCCCTATTCTAGGCATTGGGAATACCAAACATGAACCAAAAGTATCCCTGCCCTTAATAGAGCTTATGTGCTAGTGGAGGAGAAAAGCAGTAAACCTTTAGGTAATACTGGATGATGTTCCAGTTTGCTAATGCTGCTATTGTGAAAAAAAAAAAAAAACAGAAATGGATTGGCTTTTATAAAGGGGGTTTATTTGTTTACAAACTTACAGTCTTTAAGGCCTAAAAGTGTCCAAACTAAGGCATCAACATTAGGGTACCTTCACAGAAGAACAGCCACCTGGCCACACCTCCATGGAGATAATCTAATCACAGGTATTACCCACAGTTGGGTGGGTCATATCTCCATGGAGGCAGCCTAATCCAAAGATTCCAACCTAATCAATACTAATAAGTCAGCCCCCACCAGATTGCATTAAAGAACATGGCATTTTGGGGGACATAATATACCTAAACTAGCACAGATGGTGATAAGGACTATAAAGAAAAAGCAGCCTATGAGGAGGAAGTGGTGGAGGCTGCTCTTCTAGATAGGTTGGTACAACACAGAAATAACATATGTACAGTGGCCCAGGAGGATACTCTCAAGTGCCTTTACCTCTGGGTTGGAGAGAAAGGGATTGGGACTGGTGGTGGTGGTGGTGATCAAAGGATGATGCTCTCCAATTTACTTCCAAATTTCTAAAAGAAGTACATGCCCATATTACTAATTTTTACATTAAATGTATAAATGTAACTCATATGTTTAGACTAGAAGTAAATACAACACTATTATACTTTTGGATAGTAGAGAAATGGAAATTTATTATGTTATTTTTTGGACTTGTCTGCATTATTTAAATTTATTAAAAGGTAAATTAAAAGTAACAGAGAAACCACCAGCCATCACCCTACCATGTACTGAATTGAATTCAAACTTCTTAGCCGTTTCAGGCTCACTGTGTTCTCCCTCTGTAGTCTACCTTTTCAGCCTTGTCTTCCTTACTTTGGCCAAACTAGACACTATTTACTCCCTGAACATGTTCTTCATTTCCCTGCCTTGATACCAGTGCTCATCTTTACCCCTACCTGAAGTTTCTCTACCCCAGCTTACCTGTCAAAATCTTCTCCATTAAGGCCTAACTCAACTACTACCCCCTCCTATGATCCTCTTACTATCTGATACTCCTGTGGGACTTTATATTTTGCCTTTTATTGTGATTATTTATGTATCTCATTTCTTTATAAAACACAGAATAGGGTCAATATCCTATTACCCACATGATTTAGCAAGGAATGCTAAATCAAATGTGTATTAAATTAAATGAATGCAGGTCTATTATGCAAATTCGAGTCACTCCATTCTAAATAGTCAGGTGGGATTCCATCAATTTATCTAACAAGTCACATCACCATCATAGAATAACTTACTCATTATATAAATAAATCTCTGCATGTTTCCTCATTGGCGTACTGTAGGAGGAGTACAAGATAGTACCAGGATACTTCATTTCAAGCCTGTGCTCTGTCCAACTGAATGATCTTACAAAAGTTATAGAACTTTAAGCTGTAGTTTTCTCATCTGTTAAACAGGATTATTACCTACCCCATAACAGAGGACTAAACAAGGAAATGTATTTAAAGTCCTAGTCTGGCGTTTAATACATGCTATATTAATTTTTAGTCCACACTTTCCTCCAGGGTCATCTTTTCCTCATTTATATATTGAAAGGGTCATTCTAAATCAGTGGCTTCATAACAGTGTTCATGGAGCCCTAGGAACTGCAAAAGAGCCAGAGGAGAAAGCAAAATGGATAGGTCTAAAGTCTCCAATCTCCACTTCAATCAAAGCAGTTTTACTCTGAGCTTTTCTATAATTTTAGAGGTCCTGGAAAATTTTTATTTGGAAAAAAAAGGGGTTTACAATCTGTAAAAAGTGTTTAAAAACATTAGGCTAGATAATCTCTTCTAGCTTTAAAATAATTGTTTTTGTTTTACTGCTCTAAGCTCTTGTATAAAGAAATACCTATGTCTTATATTTTATAGCTTTCTTGCTATGAGCCCAGGTGAAGAAATCTTAACCTTATTACAGACAATACCATTTGATGTGGAAGAGCTTAAGAAACAAGAAGCTACTCTTCCCCCAGAGGATGGTAAGTGATGAATTACGATGGAGTGGAAGGATTAGAAAGAATTAAAACATTCCAGTCTCACAGCATCCTTCCTCAAGGGTACCTTTCATGTGACTGTACTATGGCAATATCTCCTTTTTTTAGATGACCACTGGTTAGATCTCTCACCAGATCAGCTGGATCAACTACTGCAGGAAGCTGCTGGCAAAAAAGAATCAGAGCCCATTCCCAAGGAGGAGGAGCTGAATTACAACTTAACTCAAGTCTCAGAGAGCATGAAAGCTTTCATATCCAAAGTTTCAACCCATAAGGGAGCAGAACTTCCCCAGTATGTAATTTGTATTGAAGTATAATTATATAAATAGTAATCCAACATTGCCATTTGCACTCTTCTTTTTGAATAAAGGAGTTGTATTACATTGTTTCCCTCTTTTGGTGCCTACCAGTGATAACTTACTTGTTTGGAGTCAGATTCTGGTAGCCTCATCTTTCGCGCTCCTTAAATGTAAGCCAGAAAGACCACTCAACAGACCTAAAAGTCACCATCTCAGAGTCCTGCAGGGAAACCGTGTACTTTATGACTTAGACTTCTACTCACAGCCTTATGGACTCCTAATATCTAGTTCTCAACAAGTTTAGATTCTGATCTGCTGCCCCACAACAGACTGGAAGCTGCACACTCATTTCTGTTGCTCTGCAAATGTAGTAAATGAAAGAATAAAGCAGTCATTACATAAGGATATTTAAAATTTAAACTACAATTTCCCTTACTGTGCCTCTTTTGAGACTGTATATCTGGTAATTTTCTGAAGAATGGCACCACTTTAGAAAAAGTTACCAAAGAATTGTGTTCAGGATAAATTAATTGTCTTTTTCCTTTAAATTTGCAGTGTTCCTTCAGAGGCTCCAATCACATTTGATGCAGATTCTTTTCTTAATTATTTTGATAAGATTTTAGGTAAGTTATAGTAGGTTTACTTTCCTTTTGAAACTGTAAGTATGGCTGTTGCTAGATCATTGGCTCTCTTGGAAGTCAAAATGTTTGGTTTCTCTTCATGGTTTTGAGTTGCTTTCAACCATGATATTACTGCCCTATTGAATGATTTTTCGGGGGATGGCCACCTCAGTGCCTAATGTAGTAGTTGCTCAGTAAATATTTGTTGAGTAAGTGAATGTTGTGTTTAGATAGGGTTTTATCTTGGCTCTTACATCATACTGCTTTTTCTCTTTTAGACTTACTGTACTTACAAACCAATAAGAAAAAGCCAACCCAATAGAAAAAAATCAATAAAGGATAGGAATAGGAAGTTCACTAAAGAAAAAGTATAGTCAATAAACTTTTGAAAATAGTTAAATGTCACTAGTAAACAGGTAAATACAAAGTAAAAACAAAAACTTATTTTTTGCCCATCAGCTTGGCAAAAATTTGAAAGATTGATAACATTCAGGATTCTCAAGGGTTGGAGAAATGAGCACTGTCAAACTCTTCGGGTGGAAGTGAAAGTTGCCTTTTGCAAGGAAGTTTGATAATCTAGATGCCATAACCTTTGACTTAGCTTCCAGGAATTTGCTCTGTGAAAAAGATGTATGTGCTATAAGATGATCATTGTAGCATTGCAATAGCAAAAATGTGGAATATTCTAAATGTCCAACAAGAGGAAAATGGTTAAATAAATAATGGTACATCCATATTTTGAATTACTATGCAGCCCTAATGAAGAATGAGGTCTGTATATATTCTGACAGAGAAGGACTTTCAAGACATATAAATAAGTGAAAAGTCAAAGCACAATTAAATATTGTGGTGAGTTGGAGTTATGTACCCCAAAAAGCATGTTTCTGGAGTACATAAGCATTGTTCTAAAATGGCTTAAGGCTTTGGGGATGTTGTCATGGAATTATTCCTGAATGAATCAGGATGGGTCTTGATCCTTTTACTGGAGGCCTTATAGAGAAGGCCACAGAGAGAGAAGCCACAGGAGAAGCAAGAAGCTGAAAGTCAGTGGAACCTAGAAGAGAAAGGAGAAGTGCTGCCATGTGCATTGCCATGTGGCAGAAAAGCCAGAGACCAAGGATCACTAGAAACCAGCCCCAGAAGGCCACAGTCTTCAGGGAGAAAGCCTTACCTTGCTGATGCCTGGATTTTGGACTTCTAACCTCAAAACCGTGAGCCAATAAATTCCTGTTGTTTAAGCCAACTCATTATATGGTATTTGTTTTAGCAGTTGGGAAACCAGTACAGTTTTTGGTACCATGAATGGAGTGATGCTATGACAAATGCCAAAAATGTGAAAATGGCTTTCAAACTGGGTAATGGGTAGAGGCTGGAAGAATAGTGAGGTGTTTGATAGAAAAAGCCTAGATTGCTTTGAAGAGATTATTGGTAGAAATATGGAAGTTAAAGGTACTTCCAATGAGGCCTTAGAAGAAAATGATAAATGTATTATTGGAAAGGTGATCTTTGTTAGAAAGTGGCAGAGAACATAGAAGAATTCTGTTCTCAGGTCGAATTGAAAGTGGAACTTGTAAGCAATGAACTTGGATATCTAGCTGAGGAGATTTCCAAACTAAGTGCAAAAGGTACAGGCTTCTCTGTGCAGCTTATAGGGAAACGAGAGGAAAGAGATAAGCTGAGAACTGAATTCTTAAGCACAGAGAAACCAGAAATTTTATGGTTTGGAAAATTCTGAGCCTGTTAGATAGTGTGCTCTGAGACCAGGGCCAAAGCAGCTCTATCAGGGACTTCCCTGAACTTCTGGGAAATGACTCTTCAGATAACAAGGTTCCATTCTTTGCTAAAGAAGGTGTGGCTGAACATGGATCCAATCAGCCATTTCAGTGGAAGTCAGGATTGGAAATGCAGTTATCCAGGAAGGATCTTTGGAAAGATCCATTGTTTGATGGTTTGGACTCCCCTGGAACTTCATGGAAAGCTGACAAGGTTTTTGTGAAATTTTTATGAACAGAACCACTACCAGCCAGGACTAAAAGGGACAGAGAAGTGACATATTGAAGAAAGAATGACTTCAAGGGCAGAACCATGGCAGCAAAGGTCTGGACCAAGAAGATCTCTTTGGACCAAGATAGTGGCCCACCCATGTGTATGGAAAAGGTGGTCTGCCCCAGCACATGGAGGGGGCAGGCCTTGTACTCCATTCTTCAGGGAGAATACTGCTACCCCAGTGCTTAGAGATGGTGGGTCCTGTGCCCCAAGCATTTGAGGAGAGCTTGGCCACTATCCCAATGTGTGGAGAAAATGGGGCCAGTGCCCTGGCGTTTGCAGACAGCCTGACTGCCATCCCAGTGTTTGAGAGGATGGGGCTTACACCCATTTTCAGGGAAAGCCTGGCACAGCATAAGCACTTGGAGGGGGGTTGGGAGGCAGCTGCTGCTCCATCAGGCCCAGAGGATAGATGGCTCTTATACCTTGAGATCTAGTGGAGTTTGCCCTGCTAGGTTTCAGATTTCTTTGGGACCATGACCCCTGTTTTCCTTCCATTTTCTCCCTTCTGGAATGGGAATGTTTATCCTCTGTTCCACCATTATATATTGGAAAAATAACTTGTTTTCTAGGTTTCACAGGTCCACCAGACAGAGGCATTTTGCCTCAGATGGAGCACACCCAGAACTAATTTTGATGAGACTTTGGATTTAGCATTGTTCTAAAATGGCTTAAGGCTTTGGGGATGTTGTCATGGAAGGAATGTATTTTGCTTGTGGGAAAAACATGTCTTTTTGGGATCCAGAGGGCAGACTATGGCAGCTTGAAGTTACGTACCCCAGAAAAACATATTCTTAATTTTAATCCATTCCTGTGGGTGTGAACCCTTTGTAAATAGGAACTCTCAATGAAGTTATTTCAGTTAAGGCGTGGCCCAGCTGAATCAAAATGGGTCTTAATCCCATTACTGGGGGCCTTATGGAGAAGACCATAGAGAGAGAGAGAAGCCACGGGAGAAACAAGAAGCTGGATGTCAACGGAACCTGAAAGAGAAAGGAGAAGATGTCGCCATGTGCGTTATCATGTGGCAGAAAAGCCAGGGACCAAGTATCGCTAGTCTTCAGGGAGAAAGCCTCATCTTGCTAATGCCTTGATTTTGGACTTCTCCTAGACTCAAAACCCCATGAGCCAATAAATTCCTATTGTTTAAGCCAACCCATTGTATGGTATTTGTTTTAGCTGTTGGGAAACCAATACAAGTAGGTATATTATATATCATTTATGTAAAAAATAAAACTACATGTTTATATGTGTATATGCACATATGTACAGAACTGCATAGATGAAGTTCTGGATACCCACAAAGTGTTAAAAGATGCTTTCTTCCAGAAGGTGAGATATGAGGAAATGCTTCTGTATGACTTGAAGGTTTACATAAAAATGTGTTCATGTGTATGTAGCTTGTTTAATTTTTAAGGGCAATGTTTTAACTAATTGAATTCTCATTTTTCAAAGAAAAAGAATATTTCAGCTTAGCCTGTACACTTTTCTGCAAATGTCTATCAGCATTATCAGCATTACCATTTTGTAGAAGGAGTTTTTGTGAAGTAGTTTGGTTGTATAAATTGGTCCCTTTCTGCAGGTAGCATTTTAATTCTTTTGAGAGGTGTAATCACTTAAAAAAAATTACCAAGTGCTATTTCTGTGTTGGTCTGTGCAGGGCCAAGGCCTCATGAGTCAGACTGTGATGATCTGGAGGAAGAAGACTTTGAATGTTTAGACAGTGATGATGACTTGGACCTCGAAACACAGGATCCTGGAGAAAAGGCTTCTTTGAAAGGAACTCTCAATAATCTGAAATCATACATGGCCCAGATGGACCAGGAACTGGCACACACCAGCATTGGCAAAAGTTTCACCACCCGGAAGCAAGTGGTATGTGTGCTTTTAACCTCTTTCCTTTTCTGAATCTGTTATGAAGGTTAGCTAAATCATATTTTGCCTTAGGTTTTCTTTTCTTTCTTTTTTTATGTGAGATTTAAAATAAAAAAAGAATGCTAATTAGTCCCTAAATCTGGTAGGATGAAGGATTGTTAACTATCAAATTATATTTTCTATGTTATACATCAGGATTGAAAATAAAAACCCATGTAATGTGTTCAAATTAGAATGATTGCATACTGCTGCTACTAGCACCTTAAATTGATTTAAGAAAGAGAGGACCCTAAATATCTAAATAACTCTTAAGTTTTAATACTGTTTGTTTTGTATTTCTCTAATGTAGAATTCATCTTCCACTCACATTTTTATCTTAGTTTTTATGCCAGCACTGTGTAAACACAGAGCCATGATGGGAAAAGCATGGACTCCAGAGTCTCATGGATTAGGGGTTTGAAATCCTGCAGCTGTCCACTATGAATTTATCCTTTAACCAATAATCCTCATGTCTTAGAATTAACATGAGAACCAAATGAGACACCAGTAAAGCCCATGAGGCCCTTAATATTAATCCCCCATACTCTGAGTATCTAAACCACATTTAAATCACCTCCAGTATTGCTGCCAAACCTAAAGAAACCATATAATAGATTTATCTAAAGCAGGTGTTCCTTAAATTTTAATGGGACTATGAACCATCTAAGATCTTGTTAAAATGTAGATTCTGATTAAGTAGGTCTGGGGTGAGGCCTGAGATACTCCATTTCTAACAAACCCCAAGTGAGTGATGCAGATCCTGCTGGTCCAATGGACTGTAGTTGGAGTAGCACAGATACGAAGTTCTATAGATCATGCTGTTTTTTAAATCCTTCCCACAAGCCTCTGAAATCAGAGGCCTAGTAACAATTCAGAGTCTTTCTCTTTGGACCCCCAAAGTCTTAAAAGGAAATGTAACATCTTTCATTTAGAGGAAAATTTAGATTCGTACCTTTTTTTGTTGTTGTTGTTCATTGTTGTGTTTATTTCTTTCACAGCTCTCAGGCAAGCTATAAATGTACCTCCTTAACTAAGGTTATCTCCCTTGGGCTATTTCAAAATAGAAGAGAAATCCATTACATTTGTAGACATTTTTCCTGGAAAGAAGTATATTACATATATTGGAATCAAATTTTAATATGAGTGCTAAACTACTTAGTTTTAGACTTCATTTTGGCTTTCTATCACAAAGTTTAAAAAAAAATCTCCTTTTTTATTTGAAATTAAATTTTACATTTTGCTTGGTTAGGTTTTTATTATTACCACCATCTAACCTGACAGGATCTGATGTCATGATTTTCTTTTCCTTCCATAAATTAGGAACCTCTGTTCCAAACTACCAGTATTAGTTCAGATGAGGAAGATTCTGGTACACGAGAATCTGTTATGACACCTGTGGATGTAGACCTGAACCTGGTTTCAAATATATTGGAATCCTATAGCTCCCAAGCTGGACTGGCAGGACCTGCTTCCAACCTTTTACGAAGCATGGGAGTGCAGCTGCCTCACAACACTGATCATGGAACCACACGTAAGCCAACAAAAGATTAACCAGCACACCCACTTTCTCTTTTTTCTTAAATATTGCCTGATTGTGTTAGTTTCTATCTTACTCATTTAGTAAAAATGTTTTTTCATTACAAGTTTTTCAAGTGGACTTCTCCGTTGAGTACTAAATGTTGCCATTTGTGCACACATCTTTGTAATCTCAACTCTGGGCCACACACAAGGTTCTAAAGTCAGCAGAATAAAGAGAATCAAGGCCCTGAACAGCCCCGAGATGAGATGTCCCTGTTACAGACACCCTACTGTCATGCACCCTCAGTATAATTATAAGTATTTAATTTTAACCCTTAGTTACATTCATCCTCAGGTCAGTATTCCAAGTTGGTAAATTTGGGTTTGATACCTCATTCACTTTTTATAATTTTTTAAATGAAGTATAACATTCATTTAGTAAAGTGCATAAATCTAAAGTGTACAGTCCATGAATTTTTGCATGTATGCAACTGTGTAACCTCCACCTAAATCAAGATATAGAATTGGTTTCCTTTTTTTATAACAGCTTTATTGAGATGTAATTCTGTTAAGATTTATCATTTTCAAGTATACAATTCAGTGGTTTTTAGTAAAGTCACAAGTTGTGCCACCATTGCCACTAATTCCAGAACATTTTCATCACCTGAAAAAGAAACCCCATATGCATTAGCAGTCACTCCCCATTTCCTATAATCCTGTATTCCATGAAGACCACTACTTTTTTCTGTCTCTATGGATTTGCCTATTCCAGACATTTTATCTAAATGGAATCATACATTATGTGCTGGCTTCTTTCACTTAGCATAATGTTTTCGAGGTTCTTCCACATTTTAGTATCTATCAACACTTCCTTCCTTCCTTTTTATGGCTAAATACCATTCTGTTCTATGGATATATCGTATTTTGTTTATCTGTTCATCTCTTGATGGACATTTGGTTTGTTTCCACTTTTTGGCTGTCTGGAATATTGCTGCTATGGACATGCATATTCAGGTTTTTACATGGACATATGTTTTCAGTTCTCTTGGGTATATACCTAGGAGTGGAAATGCTGGGACATATAACTAACTTTTTATCAGGTACAATAATTCAAGTGGAATTTGAATCTCTGTCACAAAATAATTTCTGCCATTAATTCTCTATTCCATTATATACAGAATGTAAATCACATTTGTGGCTTCTGTATTTAATTGTAGGTAGGAAGAAGTAGGATAGTAGATTACGAACATAGGACTGGGGGTATTTGTGGGATCTTCTGGTGCCCAGCCTTTTATCTGAACCCCTCATCTTTTCCTCTAATTACAGTTTAGATTTCTCCTTCAATGACTACTTTTAAATGGCTTCTAGAAATCAACAAACTTTGATTTATTTGTATTATAGTTTGTATTACTCTGTATTATAGTTATTTGTGCCCTTGAATTATCTGCCCAACTTGATTATAAACTCCTTAACTTCAGGTATTTATTCATCTCTCATAGAGATCTATTACTATACTTGGAATACACTAGGGACTCAAACATCTGTCAGGTGATCCACTATCAGGAAGGCCATGGTTACTATGTGTGACATAAAAAGTAATAGGCATAACAACTCTGTGAATATACTAAAAACCACTCAGTTGTATCTTTGAAAGGGTGAATTTTATGGTATGTAAATTATCTCTCTATAAAACTTATTTTTAAAAATACAGGCTTAGTAAAAATAATGAAGTACTCTTAGAAGTTATAATTTTTCTCTACAGGAAACCATGAGAAAAACCAAGAAGCTGCCTGATATCCAAAAAAGGGGAAGGAAAACTATGAAATCAAAAGATAGGCATTCTAGTCAGGCTCCAAGGAGAACCTAGTACTGATTTTGGAGAAGAGAGTATAGCCCTTTTGTTAAGAGTGAATGTCTTATCCACCAAAAACCTGACAAAGAATCTTTGGCAAACTGGTCAGAGCTAGTGAGCTGGAGCCAGGGCCCTTCACTGGAATATAGGAAATGCTCTTGGGCTTGACCCTCTTAAGGACCTCTGGGCCCCAAAAGAAGTATGTAGTCAAAGTTCAAGATACGAGGGTCAAAAGGTCTACTCCAGTGCATTGGTTTCCCCTTGTAAGGATTTCTCAAAGAATGAATTCAGCTTGCATGCCAAGTGGGATAGATGGATGGGGTCTGCATCCTAGTGGGTCAGTCAGTTCCCCATCACAGCAGGAAGTTAGCAACTGGGGACATCATTGAGAAGTCTAAAGTCAGCCAGTTAGATATAGTAAGTTATGAATTAGTAAAAACACCTACTGCTCTCTACCCAAGAGAATGGTGCTTTTAAAGTCAGTTCTATCAGAAAGGAACATTGCAAAAATTAGCAGTTATTTTTTTAAGTTTAAAAAAAAGGTTTTAGAAGGCATTTTCTCTTCAGCCCCACCAGAGATCTTTCACCATTGATACAAAGGTGTTTACATTTAACTAATAGCAGTTGGATATTTAATATAACTGTTATATCTATTACTAAAACTTATGTTTATTTCTTAAGATGATTCTCATTCTTTCTAAAATGAATCATCATCTCTACAAAGAACTCCATGTACAGACCATCATTTTATAATATAGATCTCTGGTTTTTCCTTTGCAGTTATTTTGTGCAGCAGAGAAATGCCCTCATAGACTGTCTTTTGTCATATGAAAGTAATGAATGGAAATGATTCCCTGCTGCCCCCTCTCCAGAGACTATGGAGGAATTAAGAGAATGATATAGTCGAGTTTCACAAACCATTTCCAACCTGTCGTCTTGATATTTTTACAGTGGTGTTGACTGAAATGAGCTGAAGAAAGGGTTAGGTGTTGTACGCTGACTTAAGAAAAGCATCCAACAAAAATATGCTTTTTGTCATATAAGACATTTTAGTGTTTTAAATGTTAAATGTAAAATATTTTAAATAAATGTACTTTTATTTGAGGTTCTAGCTTGACTATGAGAAAAAAAGTTTTCCATAATACACTTGCAGTACATTAAATTTATCTTCATTGAAGATTAGATGTTTCGTAAAGAAAGGGAAATGCACAGTCAAAAATAAGGAATGAATTAGTTTCTTTTTATTCCAGTTGCCAGGGCTGACTTACCCTGAGCCAGGCTTACTCTGATGACAAATGCACTTATTTAAGGTTTTACCTGTTTTAATGTTTTACCAGTTTTAATGTTTTACCTTTTGGTATTCTGCATCATGGACCTAATGGATTCTTCTTTGTCCTTAACAGTTTCTTAATTTATTGCCACATAAATATTCTCCAGGCAGTAAGCCCTATGCCAAAGTTTTCTTTACTTATCTTCCATTTTCAGTACCCAGCTCCCCACTCCTGTCCTCTTCTGCCTCTACTTTCAGGTATCCTTGGAATTCTATAGCAAAGCCCTCCTCCCACTCACTGCTGGGAAACAAAGTTCATTGTTGCAGCTTCTCCAATTAGCCGCCTCTGTACTTTCATCTTTTCTTTTCCAAAAAAACACATTAATCGAAAAGCAAACAGTTACTCCATGGTAAGTTTGAGAAACTCACAACCAGGAATCCTGCATACTCCTATCAGTATTTTCCAACTGGGGATGTGTACACATGTACTCACAAACACTCCCACAGAGACAGAAAAGATTGGGAAAGGGTAATACACATGGACCCTGAACTTCCAACTGCAAGATATGAAGAAATTTCAGGACCTCTCTTTTGAGAGTGCTTTTCCCTTCTACCTGCTAAGGTTCAGCCCAGGTTAAGGGCAAGCTGCCAATCTAAGAAAACAATCAAGTCCCATCTCATTATCCCTCAGCATTTTCTGATGAAGGCACTTTGATTTCCCCAAAGGGTCAAAAGGAAATTCAGTGCTTCCACTTCTTCCAGAATCCCTTTTACTTAGACCTATGGGACACTGATGTGTGAATAATCTTAGACAGTCTCTGGCGCTTGTGTCTTTAATCACAAGTTAGGGCCTGAAATCAAAGGAAGGTACGACTCTTTCCCCAACAATTCCTTTTTTCAACCTGTCTTCTAACAGTATTTCATCTGTACATTGCTTCAGTTGTTCCATAAGCTCCAAACCTGGACTCAAACATTTCACTATACCAGTAAAGAAATCCTACCCCCATTCTGCTTTCTGCAGTTTCATCACTTCAGAGCACAGAAAAATACATCTGAATAAAGATGGAGAAATTTATTTTATTTCCCCCAAATAAATTTGTCTTCCAAAGTGGCATAAATGAACAGTGAGAAATCCTAAATTTAGTTTATCCCATAAAGCTCAAGAAATGTTTGGTTTTGGCATTTGTTCATCCTCACTGATCCCTTTGTTGAAATAAATCAGTATTATCTTGAGTGTGCAAACAGCAGTGACCATTTTACATTAAGGAAATGATGATCTTTTCCCTGGGTCACAAACAGCAAGTAACAACTGAGAACAGCAAAAAAGACTTACCACCTTGAGCCTAACTTAAGATTCAACAACCACCTAAACATAACCTCTCTTCATCTAGTTCAATGCAGTGTAGTCAGAAGAAGACATAACAACCACTTTCCTCACCACTTCAGATAACTTAAAGAAATGTCATGATTTTAACTACCATGTACAAGATAATTAACTGTTCATCAACTGAAAAATGCTGTTTTGTGCTATTTTTCTTAGTTCTGTGAGGATTAAAAAGTACTTATAAGTGACTTGCAATTTGCTATGTACTTTCAATACGAAGATAAAACTTTTAACCATAATTACACCTGGCACATTTTGACAGTTAGTATAAACCCACCATCAACATTTCAGAAGATGTTTGCTTCCAAGGCCTAGAAAAAATGGGTGAACAGGAGCCTACATCCAAATGATGCTTCCCACTGATTTTGACAGTTGATAGCTAATAAGTTTTTCTTCTCACATTGGCATTTTTGATTGCCCATTAATAGGAATTTCTTTCATTAACATCGCTGGTAGAGGTGCTTCACTGTAGGTTAAACTTCTACTGTGACTTACTATGAGGCTGGCCTTGAGATGGCCTTTTGTCACCTCCCCTTTATCAATCAGTCTGATATGCCCCTCAGGGATACTGAGGAGAGATCTAGGTGGCTTGATCTGAGCTAAGCAGGCAGGGAAGAACAGCTGTGTTGTTCTACCCACTCTTTCATCAATTGGTAGGCGATGGCAAACTTGGGTGGAAACCAGAATGGTAAGATCCCATCCTGCTGTCGGGTAAAGGGGCCCTTTCTCTTTAGGGCTGTGGCCACCTCATCAAGACTGAACCAGGCGGCTGCTTCTAGTTCTTTCAAGTTTACCTGGATCTGAAAGATATAAGGAAAAACAGGATGTGAGGTTACGAGCTACAAAACTATAGAAACTGAAGTGCACAAGCAGGCAGAGACCACAATGCCATCTGTCAGGGATGCCACAGAAAAGCAAGATGAGGCTGGATAAGGCATCTTCTAAGTCCCTTTCAACTAGAAGTTTCTATGATTTTTCTATCATTAGTCCCCAACATTCTGATTGACTTTGACAATAAGGCCAATCCTAAAATCAATCATTAAATTTGACAAAAACATTTATTGTGTGCCTACTGCATGCAAGGCACTCTGTTAAAAGTCCCAATGATGAAAGATAAATTGTCTCATGATTAAGATATGTGCAAGAGAGAAGGCTGGTCATGTTGGCAGATTCAGTTTTCATGATTTGTTTCCTTGAGAATATAAAGTACATTTTACTGATCTTTGTTTATCTGGACAATTCTGGACTAGATAGGTGTTTAACAAGTACTTGCTAACTGGCAGACTAAATGAAGCGAAAGAAATACTGCAGCAAGGGGTAGGATAAGAACTTACCTCTGTCTGCCCTGGCTTTACAGTTGCATGACAAGCAATCATGAGTGAGCTATTAGGAAAGGGCCAGTGTTGGGATGCAGAATAATGCAGTCTTTCCACCTCCAATCCCACCTCTTCTGCAACTTCCCGCCGGACAGCCTCTTCCAGACTTTCACCTAGAAGCACTCAGATTAATTCAGGACAGCCCTGCAGCAGGAAGGGTGATACAGATAGCCCATTTGTGAAGGAGCGCAACACTGGCTCCAACATTTCAATGAAATGTTTTTGGTCTTCCCTAAATCTCCAAGTCTCTACAACAATAGGAATCAGGTCTGGATTTGGGTTTTGAACTGCAGTGGTTAAGTCTACTAAGTTAGTTATAATGCAAAGTAGGGGTGCTACTGCTGCCCTCACTTCAATAAAATTCTAGTGCTTCATTTCACCATTTGTAAATTTTATCCCAAACGAAAAAAAAATCTAACTGTAAATAAACATTGAAGTCTAGTTAATATTATTCATGCTTAAGAGTTAGGAACAAATATACTATTAATATCTATAGTTGAGGCATCAAAAAATAAGATGGATGCAATAGAGGAATGGATAGATGGACAGATACATGTTAAAGTAAATGCAGTAAAAAATGTAGAATTTAGGTGGTGGTTGTATGGGTGTTTACCATGTAAGTCTTTCCACTTTGCTGTATGTTTGAAAATTTGCCTAACAAAATGTTGGAAAATAATACTGCTGGAAGACAGTTTTCTTGACATGATAGGGAAGAATGTGCATGACTTCAAGCACTATGGCCACAAGATGAAGAACTGTCTGCTATGTTAAGTGTTCATGTTTTCCAGTGTCGCCTGCACATGCCTTAACTCCTTACCTATATCACAGAAACCTGCCAAAGCAGAATACATTCCCTTGGGAAAGGAACTCTGGCGAGCGAGTAAGCATCGGGTCCCATCTGACACCAGAGTGATCACCACAGGAGCCATCTAGGGAAAGGGGATGGAACTGAGACACTGGGGCTTTGGGGCCTGTTAATGGGATGAAGGAATAGACAATTAAGGAAAGCCTTTTAATTGTACAGACTTCCTTTTCTAGGACAAGATAGTGTCTTGCCTTCTTGGATTACTGTCTTCTTAAAGCATTGCTTACCTGTGGATAATAAATGATCTTATTGGAAGGGCATACACGCTTGTTGCCAGCCATGTTCTTTTTGGTGGGCTGCCCACTTCTGCTGCAGAACTGGTGGGCATCATGCCAATGAAGAAGGGCCCAAGCCTAGGAATACAAATTTGGAGAAAATGCAGGGCTTATCTATAACAAGGAAATGCCAGTCACTTTCCAGTTCACCCACTTTAAAGGGTTACTAAATGTTAAACTTCAAAATAAGGAAACTATCTGAACATGTTCCTTTAGCATCAGAAGTTTGCACAATTGAGCATAATTTAAAATGTATTATGAATTATTTGAAATAAACATATACAAATAATGTAATAAGCACCCATGTGCTTAGTTACCTAGCTTAAAAATAAAACATTTCCAATACAGACGAATCTACCCCATGTACTCCTCCCCAGTAAAGATGGATTTTTTTGGTAATTAAAAAATATTTAGAGATAACTTTTAAAATTAAATGGATAATCAAAAGCACTTTTGCATATACACATATTCATAGCAGCACTATTCAAAATAGCCAGAGGTGGAAACAACCCAAAGTCCATCAACTGATGAATGGATAAACAAAATATAGTATATCCATACAATAAAATGTTATTTGGCCATAAAAATGAATGAAGTACTGATACAAAAACATGCTAAGTGAAAACCAGATACAAAAGATCACATACTGTATTCCACTTAAATGAAATAAAGGCAAATCCATAGAGATTAGTGGTTGCCAGGCTGATAGACCCTCCTGCCCTAGATCTGCATGTCGTTAGGAGAAAAAGATCTTGACAGCAGTTCTGCCAAAAACATCTGTCTGCCTGCCTGCCTTTCTTCTGTCAAGGGTAAAAGAAGGAAGAATGAGAATCTCCTTACAGCTCACTTTCCTTCTGCCATAGTTTGTAAGAAAAACAAGGATCTGCAAAATAAGAAATCAAATTTTCCTCTAGCTGTATGTATGTATGCATGTATTCGCCCATATTCACTGTTTTACTAAATTTCTAACAGAACTGAGAAGTCAGAATCTTACCGTGGAAAGCAAGGAGGCATCCTTTACGTTCAGCTCAAAGAGAGCCTTCCTCAGCTCAGTGAAAGATCCCTTGAGCTCTGTCTCTGTTTCAGGTTTCTGTAAGGATGCTAGAAAATTAGAAAAGAGAATTAAATGAAACAAATGTCAAACTTTGCCTCCAGGACTCTCTCCATTCTATCCTGTTAAGTTTTCCCAAACTCACCTAAAGTAAAAACTATGCAAGTGCTCAAGCCCCTACCTGGAGATTCTGAAGCAGCAAGTGTGGCGTGAGGCCCAGAAATCTATTTGTTTTTTAACAAGCACCAGGTGATTTGGGAAACATTAAACATGGTATTTCTCAAGATCCTCTTCAGGGCAATAAGGACATTTGCACTAGCCACACACTAGCCCTGGAAAAGAGATAACATGGGACCTCTAAACTCCTATCTGAACCTCTTTCCATCATTATGTCTACATCCAGACCCTTAAAGAGAAAAATGCCTGGGAGGAATCCTGAACCTATAGAAAAGTGGTTCCCAAACGCAAGTCTGAGGACCCACAGCTACTCCATAGTAATATTTGTATTCACCTACACTGAGAAGAATGATGTCACGAATTTTAAAACATTTCTTATGAAATATTTAAGATGTTCAAAATGTACATAGGTATAGAGACAAATGCAACAAAACTCTGTGTACCCACCAACTAGTTTAAGAAAGAAAACATTAAAACGCCCTTTATCTTCTTTTAAATGATGATGGTAGTAGATGACAGTATTTTTTTATGTTCTAAAAAAATTGAAAGATGATAACCTTTTTGCATTCCCCAAATTTTCTTTGAAATATTACTATTATGGGAAAACCACTGGGAAGTGCTCATTAGGAATAACATCATGTACCATTTGTAGAAGAGCGGCTATTCAGACCTAGATCCAGAGCAAACCATGCTTCATGCTGTTCAGAACAGCCAATCAGCACAGAATCTTCTATTCTTTGTGTGTCCTGTCCAAATTTACCCAGGAGCCTTTCCAACTCTAAGAAACAAAAGAAGGTAAAAGGAGAACAGACAAACAAAGATTTTAATTAAACCATCACAGCCATATTAGACATCAGAAATCATCTACTGCAGTGACTTAGCTATATGATCCTGGTCTAATCACTTAAACTCTCTGGACCACAGTTTCCTCATTAGCAATCTGAAGAGTTTAGACCAAAGAAGGACTTCTTTCCAGGTGTAACACAGAAAATCTTTTTATCATAAAGGGAACATGGTTGTATCAGGAAGGGAACATATTCATAAGACATATGATAGTTAATAAGTCTCTGAAAAATGTGTCACACTTAAAATAGTAGAGACATATACATTTTTATAATTTAGCTTCTATAGTATGTAACTTTTGTGGACCAGAGTAGAGTACCATCTGTGACCCCTGTCTGTATAACATGAGTGCTGTTACCTGTTCATAATAAAACACATTGCTAAATATCAAAATGATGTTCAGCGCCTTCTGATGGAGTCCTTAAAATCTTCTGCACTGCCAGAAACTACCTATGCAAGTACTCCAACATGTGACCCACGGGGGAAATCCACTAGCTATTTATATAGAAGTTATTCACTGTATAGTGACATCATATAAAATTCAGAGTATCTCAAATGCCAATTCCTGGTGCTCAGATATCTCTGTATGCCCTAAAAATGTTTTCAAAACAAATTAATTTTCATTCACTTTTATACTAAACTATAAATTAATCTCAAACCTTTTAGGAAAAATGAAGTCATGACACAAATCTTAAATGGTGTGCTACTCCATGGAGGCTGGAAATCAGCCTCCACTTAGGCTTACCTAATAGGCTGTGTTGGGGGGCCAGGTATCGATCCTCTGATTTCTGAAGCAAAGGAGCCAGGCTATGAAAGAGGTAAAATGCTCCTGTACGCTGGGCTATTTTACATGCATTATCATCTTCCTTTAGTTCAAATAAATACCTGGTATTTGGGAAATAAGCAAAGCATTACAAAACCACACTTAGTTACTTGTACAGCATTCAGCTGTGAGAATTCTGCTCCCGCATCCCTCTCCTTCCAGAGTTATTTTATTTATATCCTAACTTGCCCCAAAAAGGATTGAGGTGTGTGCAGACAATCATTTCCTCCTTTGTCCTACTGGCCATTTGTCCATCTTGTGCATACATGTGGTTGTACTTAAATTGTACCATTTGTTAGTTTGTCTGTCTCCCCTGCAAGGCAGTGATCTCCCTAAGGGCAGAGTCTACCTTACTCAGCTCTGTTTCTCCAGTAATTAACACAGTGAATGGCTCAATTCAATAAATACGTATTGAGTTGAACTTCAAGGGCAATAAATATTTGCTGTATTGAACCTTGAGGTACTCTGTGAATATTACACTGTGAGGCAAGAATTTACATCCAGTGGAGTGAAAGAAAAACAAGCACAGTGATAAAACATCAACCACACAATATCTAGGTACAGGAATAGACTTTATTACTGCAAAGATCAAACACTATACCTTCAGTAACTCATTCACTTGAAGAAAGATAAAGAGCAAATTTTACCTTCAACTCACCCTTGCTTCAAACATCTAACCTCAAAGTGGAGATCAATGGCTCCTTATCTCTACAGAAGGGATCACTGATGGGAAAGTGAAGTCTATGCTTGACCTATTTAATATGGATAATATTTTCAGTAGCCAAAATTAAAATGTGGAAAAAGAGGACATCCTATAGTTGGTTCTCCTAAAAGAGATAATATTGTAGCAAGTTCCACACTTGTCCAGAAGGATGTCCTAAGTCTGTCCACTCAAGAGCATTGGGAATGAGGCCAGGTCCACGTGATTCAGTGGGAACTGAATGTGGATTCTCCTCAGGCTTTAGGATTAACCAATTTTGCCTGTTCAAAGCCCTAAAATGGACTCAGATATGTGGGAGACATAGTTCAAAGTTATTTTTTGTAGGATCTTGGAATTTTTATAATACCAGTAGGCAGAGCTGGCACTCATTCAAAGCAAAATGAATAAATGTACCCGAGTGGCATTTTTAGGTACTTATTTTGCCTATGTGATAAAAGGAATTACAATGAGCTCATTATAACAGAAGAAAAAAGAAACCTGAGATTTTAAGACTCCTGATTTTTAAAAAACTTATTATGAGTCACTGTAGCAAATACTCAATATATGTCAAAGGAGAGACGTGCTACTCAGAAGATTCCAAATGTAAACAATGGAACAAACACTGCTGCCTTCGGAAAAGAACAGTTAAGAGTGATACAGCTTGTGCTTTGCCCTAATGACCCTAAAAAAAAGCAAAACACCTACAAAAACATCCAGATCTAAGGTCTTAAATACAGGACCTCCCTGGAACTGGAACTGAGATCTACGAGTTCCTTACACTTTTTTTCTTGATCAGGGGCTCTATTTTTTAAAATACATTTCCCCCCTTTATATATAATGGCATGGGAACCAAAATACTAAAATTATCAAGGCTGAAGATATTTGTATTATTTTTAAGCTTTCAGTTTTTTCTTATCAGAAAAGCAAAAAAGTCATTTTTTTTTTAAATCAGAAAATATAGTTATTAAAAGAAAAATACCAGTAATCCTACCACTCAGATATGATCATTGTTTAAACCTTGGAATTCTCCAAACTATCAATATTTTGCATTTTTTCTTAAGTATATATAAACATTTTTCCACATCATGAAATATTCTTTATTGATAGGCTCTTAATTTTATCTCATGATTTAAATTCATTTATTTCCATATTTAATCATTTAACATGGTTTTTAAACTCTAATAATTCTGTTAGAATTCTCAGGGTCTCAGTCTGGAATGGCAAACAACCTAAATGTCCAGCAATATCTAAAATATTGCAGTTTTTGTTGTTTGCTCAACCTCACTCATGTAGGATTCTATCCTTGTGTGCTTTAAATTTTGGACTTTGCCTTCAGTTGGCAGGGCTTTCTATGTATTTGAAGATGTGGTTGTGAGAGTAACCTTCCAGAGAGGTTTTACATGTGCTTCTGCAGGGTGCCTTCAGGACTAATTTATTTCTTAGGTTAGTGGTTCATGGATCACGCCACTCAAGTTGTTGAAAATTTAAACCCCAGAACTGTATGAAAGCAGGGTAGTGATTTCAGATTCACAGGGGGAACTTTTTCCCCAGGTTGAGACAAAGAAGTCCTTTATCATCTTCCTATGCTGGTGCAGATTTTCTTTCAAGGTTACCTTTTGCTGAAGTTTAGTTCTTTATGGGGTCTAGGGTTTATCTCCCTTATTTCCAGGAAACTTCATCAAATATTATTCAACATAGTTTTTAATGTGTTATTCCATCATGTGGATGTACTATAATTTATTTAATTTCTCCCTACAGTTCATTCATTTATACTTCCTTACCTACTATGTCCCAGGCACTGTTTTATGCACAAGGGGTAACATAGTGGAAAAGACAAAGTTCTTATCTTAATAGAACTTATATTCAAGTGTGTGGGACATTTTAGATATTTTAGGCATTGTTGGACATTTAGGTGGTTTGCAATTTTTCCAGTTATAAATAATTTGCAATGGAACTCCTTATAGATAAAACTTGATCATACATCCTTAATCCTCAATATGGGCCTGTTGAGATTTTTAGATTTTATAATGTAATGGGCCATAGATAGAATAATCAGAACTCAGGTGGTCAGTACTCACCGTGTCTTAGTGACATAGGTTGACAGCAGCCTACAGCACCAAAAAGATTTTCTCCTGCAAGCTCTTCCACAATACAGGGACATTATCAAGTCCTTAGAGGAAACAGGAATTTAAAAAAAAAAAAAGTCATAGTATGCAATTTAAAGTAATGAATCACCAGGAGGGTTATATTTTAAGCCAGGATAGGATCACTTTGTAATATGAAGGAAAGAGAAACTGAGTAAGAGCCAGATGATCTGGCTTCTAAATGGCATTTCTACCACTATTTAGCTATGGAATCTGAACTTTTCAGTGCCTCTTTCCTACCCCATTAAATAGAAACCTGTTCTGCCTACCGAATAGGTGTTGTAAGAATGTATGTGTGTATCCAAATTGTGGAGTTGTTGCTGGGAGGTGACTCCCAAGCCAAGGGCTACGTTTCTCTTTCCCTTGTATCTGGGTAGGGCCAAGACTAGTTCTGATCAATGAAATGTGAATGGAAGTGATATACATGTCTTCAAAGGCTGAAACAGTTGAGGAGTGGGTATGCCTTCTCCACCCTCTTCTTTCCCATCTTTTTGGAAGATACTAAGGCATCACAGAGGATGGCAGAGCCATTAGGAGGAGAATCTCCTTGAACCACTACATGGAGGAAAGTCATCCACCAACCAAAGACCCCTGCATTGGACTGTTTGTGAGTAAGAAATAAACTTCTACCATATTAAGTCCCTGAAAATTTGAAGTTTCTTTGTTACATCTGCTACCCTTACTCTAACAGAACAAGTAACAAGTAAGCCTGGGAGTGTCTTCAGAGTAATAGAGCCACATTTCTCAGAATACCTAAAAACCAAAGACTTCTTTAAGACTGAAGTAGAAGGAATCATGTAAATAAGAAATATATAAAATCAAGGCTATTGGGAAAATATTTTAAAATGTAGTTATACAAATCATCATAAATCTAAGATATTTTCTTTTTTCTTTTTTTTGCAGCTCATTGGGAATTTTTAAAATGTTCTGTATTTCAAGAATCCATTCCACAAAAAGTGGTTCCTTTAAAATTCTCTATCAGTATTTTCTTCCCCTGAAAAGAACCTTTCACATTAGCAGTAAAAAAAATAAAAAATAAAAAATAAATAAAATAAATAAAAAAGTTCCACTGAAAAAACGGAAGTATCAGTGGAGACTTAAATAACCAACCAACCTGTAACTGTACCCAAGGGAAGCAAGTTTGACACTAAATCACCCAGGAATGTCTAAAGTTTAGGCTTACTTCTTGATTGCATAATTATGAATCACTGATGACTAATCCTTGTGCAATTTTGGCTGCAGTCTATGTCCTAGCCAAGGTACAATATATTTAGTAGATGACACTCAACAAAGTATTTATTGACTACCTACTTTAAGCAAGGTCCTTTAAGGAACACAGAAATGTACAAGATGTAAATCCTTGCCCTCAAGGAATTCTAGCAGGAGAGGGGGAAAAAACATATAACTTTCATAGAAGGCAATATGTGACAAATCCTTTGAGAGTTACAAAACACTCTAGGAGAGTATTAAAGGTATTATCTCAATTTTGATAATCCAAAGACTGTGTGATATACTGAATATATTTAAAGTCAGTATTTCTGTTTCTTATACAACTCTGAGAGTGTAAATTTGTACACTAATTTTGGAGGACAATTTGGTAATATCTATCAAAACGTTAAATAAGCATCCCTTTCGCCTAGCAACTCCACTTCTAGGAATTTATTCTAGGAAGAAAAGCATATCTATAGGAATGTTAACTGGAAATTATAATACAATGGAATATGCACAGCTGTTAAATTGATATAAAAATTACAGTAAAAAATTATATAGTAACAGAAAAATATTTAGAATATATTATTAAGTTAACAAAAGGCAAATATTTGGTTTGTTTAACATGATGTAACTAATTTGTTAAAAAAAAAAAGGACATACATATACCAGTATACATAAATTAGATATGTATTTACATGTATTAAAAATGACTAGAAAAAATAAAGTCAAAAAGAAAAAAAAAATAACTAGAAATATATGAACCAAAATCTTAACAGTGGCTAATTTAGGGGAGTGGGATGGAGACAGGATTGAAAAGGGTACTTGTAATTTTTAATTTGTACATTACTATACTTAAAAAAACTTAACTAAATGTATATACTCCCTTCACCTCCCTCAAAATGTGTGTGTGTGGGTGGGTGTACATATATATGTATCTGTATATAAATAATATACATTTTAAATAATAGCTCCTGGGACTAACTGCACAGTTAGGCTACTTCCAAGCCCTGTTCTCAGAAACACCTCATTGTACTCCCTGGGAGCCAAGGGAATTCCTCTGATGAGTTCCTTGCATGCTGAGAACTACCAGAGCTATTTGGTTGGTGGTTATGACCACACACTAATCTGTGTGGCCCACTCTGCTTGGCTGCCTGATGTTTTGCCTAGTTAATGCTACTAAATTAATAGTAGCCAATTGTGGATCATCATGACCTGATGACTTAGGGGTTGGTGGTTACACAGTTTGTAGGAGAAGCTAACTTAGTTAAGTTCTTAATGTAACTTTTGTAACAATAATGAAGAGGAAAAACAGGCTCATTTTAACTGAAAATTGAACCTTCACTGCCACGTCATGAACCCATTAAGTCCAATTCCTTTTCTAAATGGATCTTTGTGTGTATGTGTATGAATATGTCTATAGATATAGAAATAGATATATTTTTATAAAGCAGTATAGAGACGATTTGAAAGTCAGAGAATGTTCCTTAAAATTCAGCTTTAACTGCGTTTCTTTTAAGTATATCATTTCAATTATAAAAGTAATAGAACCACATTACAGGGCATCTGGAAAACAGAATTGTAAAAGCACCCATAGTATCTCCACATTAATAAAATAACTTATACTTTAATATGTATTTTTCAGTCTTCACACATAACAATTTTTACCTATTTATATTCTGAGGGCACATATATTTTTCAACTTTCTTTTCATGCAACATATCATAAGCAGTTTTTCATGTTTTTGTATAAACATCATACATTTTTTTGGCTGCATAATAGTACATCAGGTAGAATCATCCTTAAATTGCTAAATTGCTCTGATTTTGGACATTTAGTTTGCTCTGGTTTTTTTTGTTTGTTTGTAGTTACATGTATGTAACCTAAAATTTCTCATTTTAACTACTTTTACATACACAATTCAATGGTGTTAATTACATTCACAATTTTGTGCTACCACCACCACCATCCATTACCAAAACTTCATCACCCCAGACAACACTCTGAACCCATTAAGCATGAACTCTCCATTTCCCGCTCCTAGCCCTGGTAGCCTACTTTGTGTGTCTATGAATTTGCATACTCTAATGATTTCATATTAGTGAGACCATATGATATTTGTCCCTTTGTGTCTGGCTTATTTCATGCCACGTTATCTTCAAGGTTCGTCCATGTTGTAGTATGCATCAGAATTTTATTCCTTTTTTTCAGATAACAGTATTCCATTGTGTGGATATACCACATTTTGCTTATCTGTTGATAGACATTTGGGTTGCTTTTCACCTTTTTGTGAGAGAGAGAGAAGAAGAAAGAAAGGAGGGAGGGAGGGAGAAAAGAGAAAAAAAAGAAAGACACTATCCCCATTTTACAAGTGAAAAAGATGCTTCTATGAACATTAGTGTACAGATATCTCTTTGAGTCCCTGTTTTCAGTTTTTAGATATATACCTAGAAGTGGAATTGCTAGGCCATATGACAGTTCTATGTATAACTTTCTGAAGATAGTTTGCTCTGATTTTAATCAGAAATAAAACACCACTAAATACTTCTATTTGATATTTACAGGTTCCTTCTTTAAGATAAGTTCCCAAATAGATATATTTGGACAATATTTATTTTAAAATTTTATAGCTCTTACTATACCTTGCCACACTTACAAGGTTCAATATTTAATAAAAAATAAATAAATAAAACTTTTATAGTTTCACTATGGAGATTTAGAATGTCTTCAGATTTGTTTAACAGTCCTAGTTACCCTTTTGCAGATTGCCTGTTTGATGTCCTTTGCTCATTTATTTATTGTGGTTATACTCTACCTTTGACCACTCTAATTTAAAAAAATATTATAGTACATTTACAGTATTTTTCACAATATGATCACCAAACACACTGTCAGAGCCAGTTGCTATATGCATTGCTTTTTCCTGTGAAGAGTCATTCAGACTGAACCTCAGGACAAAAAAAAAGAGGCTGTTTTGATGGTCCAGAGAATATGCAGACTTAGTTTTAGGGTTAAAATATAATTTCTTATAGTCCTATACTATTTAGAAATTCAGTGCAGGGGAAATTTTGCCACTTTTTATTTTGAAATAATTTGCGATTTTCACTGTCTTTAAGGGGTTTTCAGGGTGATATTATTCAAAGTTGTACTGGTCCAAGGACTCAGATTTGGGTGATACTAGTAAACATGCTATGACACTCATATGCAGCTGCTCAAAGACCACATTACAAACAGAATAGTTGTTTTTGTTTGAATTGGCAAACTATTAGAGTAGTTTATTTCTGATGACACACTGGGGATGAAAAGTCACTTATCACAAAGTAAGTTTTGGAAGAAGAAAATAATAGCACCATTATTTTACTTTGGATGACAAGTTCAGGCCTGCATTCTATTTTGTTTACAAGTACAAATGTATAGTTCCAAAGCAAGAAAAGGGAGAGGGAAATACTGGAGAGAATCAAGGACTTTGATTCCTGGCTCACCCACTGACAGAATTTGTGACCTTGGGCTATCACCTAACTCCTCTGAGCTTGGCTTCTATCCCAACTTCCCACAGAGAAAGAGAGGAGAGAAATGGATCTAACATGAATTACAACTGTGTCAGGTGTTTGACATAATTTTCAGATCTCTTAGGTTGTAAGATCCTTAAGGACTGGGATTATATCTTCCTTAGCTACAGGCACAATCTCTGGCACAGTGTAAAATCAATATATATGAGTAAATGAAGAAATGAGGGGAGAGAGAGAGAAAGAAGGAGGGAGGGGGGAAAGAGAAAGAAAAAAAGAAAGAAACTATTTCCATTTTACAAGTGAAAAAGATAAAGCTTTGAGGGGTTAACTGATCTGAGACCACAATTCTAGCAGCAAATTCAAACCCAGGGCTATCTGGCTCCAAGGGTCATGGTTTGTTCACCACCCCAGGTGTCTCCCTTACTCTCTATGAGTGAAGGGATCAAATGAGAAATACATGAGAAAGCATTTTCCAACATTCACTCACTAATTTTTTTTAAAGTGCAAAGCCTGATAGGAAAGGTAAAATTATTTTTAGCAAAAACTATTAAATGTTGAGGCAAGGCTCTAAGATTAACAATTTCTCCCAGTCCTCTGAAAGAACTGATTCACACGTTTCTCGCTCTGTCCATCTTTCCAGAAGAATGAGCAATATAGAGAGCATTACAGCATGACAAAAAGACCCATCTTGAATCTCTGTGGTTACTTCCACTGAGAAGACACGAGATTTGATAGTGTTGATAGTGTTTCAGAGGGCCCCTCTCTCCACGACTGTGGACCTCACTGGGATGGGGAAATATGTAAAACTGAGGAGTCTTTGGGATAACGGGTTTTAAGATCTCACTTGAAATCTCATACGGACTTTTTATGATTTGCTTCACAAAAAATACTTTTTTCCTCCCTTAATTAAAAAATAATTCAGACAAAATGCAGAGAAGTTCGCTAATTCCAATTTTAAACGACTTCCCAATTCCCAAAGAAGTACCAGAAAATTCTCAGCTACAGTTAATGAGATGGTTCCACAAATAATGATGAAAAATGTGGTCATCCCCTGGTTTCTGCAAGCAGAGAAACTAAACTAAAAAATCACAAAATGCTGTGACCAAGAGCTTTTTTCCAGCACTGATTATGCCTCCTCGTAGAACCCTTCGTGCACTTAGAACCTGAAAAAGATTCTGTTCCACAGTACTCACTCTGAATTCTGTGTGCAGAGGGAGGCGCCTTCCTAGGCCTCAAGAATCAGCAGAAACCAGGAAACTGACTTTCCTGGTAAGTTCGGCTTCCGGTCGGCAACAGGACAACGACTGCCGCCTCTGCCACGCTTCCCAGAATCCTCCAAGAACTGCACTCTGGGAAATGTAGTTCAGCCCCCACGCCTGCTCCCACACCTTCCCGCTTAGAAGTAAACCTGGTTGTCAAAGCACGAGCCTATAAAGTCTTCTAAATTCCTTCTCAGGAGAACTATTGTGTCTTTTGGAGAAAATGGAGTAGCAGATCCATTTTTAAATAGCAAAAAAGATAAAGTCAAGTCATTAAACCTATCTTTATACACAGAAGGCATATTTTACAGTGGGGAGAGGAAGGCAGATATTAGATCCTTTAAATCTCTCTGTACCTCGGATTCTGTATCCATCTGTCCCATTTGAAATTAGCTCTAACATTTCATGAAATTCTGTCAATTTAAACACTTGGGACTACGTGTAGACGTATTTGAGCTCATACTGGAATGGATCCCTTGATAAACCAGGGTAAAGGGGTTCCACCTGCCCGGAAGCAATCTTCCAGCAGGACTACTTTGGTGCGTTCCTTCTCTTCTTACTGTTAAAGTTACTTTTTAATAGAAGACAGTTTGGTGGTTTTTTTTTTAATTTTTATTGTGTTCATATACATACAACATAACATTTCCCATTTTAACCACTTTCAAGTACACAATCCAGTGGTGTTAATTACATTCACAGTCTTGTGCTACCATTAACACCATCTATTACCAACAAAAACTGTGAACCCATTAAGCATTAACTCCTCATTTCCTACCCCCACCCTTGCCCCTAGTAACCTGAAATCTACTTTCTGTTTCTATGAATTTGCATATTGTAATTATTTTCTATAAGTGAGATCATACAATATCTGTCCTTTTGAGTCTGGTTTATTTCACTCAACATGATGTCATCAAGTTTCATGCATGTTGTAGCATGGATCAGAACTGCATTCCTTTTCATTGGATGAATAATATTCTGTTGTATGTATATACCACATTTTTATTTATTCACCTGTTGATGGACATTTAAGTTGCATCCACCTTTTGGCTATTGTGAATAATGTTGCTATGAACTTTGATGTACAAGTACCTGCCAAGTCCCTGTTTTAAATTCCCTGTTTTTACCCTGTTTTAAAGTCCCTGTTTAAGTTCTTATAATCTAGAAGTGGGATTGCTAGATCATATGTTAATTCTATATTTAACTTGCTGAGGAACTATCAAAGTTTTCCACAGTAGGTGCACAATTTTGCATTCCTACTAACAATGCATGAGGGTTCCTATTTTTCTGCATCCTCACCAACATTTGTTATTTTCCATTTTTTAAATTAATAGCCATTCTAGGGCATTTCCCTAATGACTAATGATATTGAGCATCTTTTCAAGTGCTTATAGGCCATTTGTATGTCTTCTTTGGAGAAATGTCTATTAGAGTCATCCTTTGCCCATTTTTTTTCATTGAATTGTCTTTTATTTGTTGAGTTGTAGCAGTTCTGTATATTCGGGATATTAAACCTTTATCAGATATGCTGTTCCCCATCATCCAGAAGCAGCTGGATTGATAGAACAGTGGATGGCCTTTTGAAGACTCAGTTATGGTGAACTAGGTGGCAATACCTTGCAGGGCTGGGGCAGCATTCTCTAGTACGCTGTGTATGCTCTGAATCAGTGTCCAGGAAACAAGGGGTTCAGGAAACAAGGGGTGGAAATGAGAGTGGCACCGCTCACTATTACCCCTGGTGACCCACTAGAAAAATTTTTGCTTCCTGCCCCTGAAACCTTAAGCCCTGCTGATCTATAAATCTTAGTTTCAAAAGGAGGAGTGCTTATACCAGGAGACACAACAACAATCCCACTGAACTGGAAATGAAGGCCAGGTCACTTTGGGCTTCTCATGCCTCTGAAACAAGAGGTAAAGAAGGGAATCACCATACTGGCTAGGGAGTTTGATCCTGACTATCAAGGGGGAACAGGACTGCAACTACACAGTGGAGGAAAAGAAGCGTTTGACTGGAATACAGGAGATCCCCTAAGGCATCTCTTAGTACCACCTTGCCCGTGATTAACGTCAATGGAAAAAACACAACAATCCAATCCAGACAGGACTACCAATGGCCCAGAAACTTCAGGAATGAAAGTTTGGGTTGCCCCACCATGCAGAGAACAACAGCCAGCTGAGGTGCCTGCTGAGGGAAAAGGAAACATGGAATGGGTGGTGGAAGAAAGGAAATAATAAATACAAACTACAACCACGTGACCAATTACAGAAATGAGGACTGTAATGGTTATGAATATTTCTTCCTTGTTTTGAGTATTTTTGTATATGTACATCAAGCAAATATCTTTGTTTTCTTCCCTATCTTATCCTCTTATCATATGATGTAAGTTGTATTAGTTTCATGTAGTGGTATTTAAGTTTTAGGATATCAAGTTTAAGTGTGAATGTTACCCAAGGATTTGCACCCGATTCTGAGGAGAGTTAGTGCATTTCCAGTTGTATGCAGGACAGTTGAATATTGTTAGGTGAAAATATGACATTGTTTTTATTTAGAGATTAAGTATGGTTTAAAGAGATGTGTATGGCTGCCAATTTGACAAGGGGTGGAGTGTGATAGTTAGGTTCATGTGTCAACTTGGCCAGACGTGATGTCCAGTTGTTTGGTCAAGTAAGCACTGGCCTGACTGTTACTGTGAGGCCATTTCATAGACTTAAATCATAAGTGAGTTGATCGCATTTATGGCTGATTATATCCACAATCAACTGAGGAGATTACCTTCAACGAAAGACATTTCATCCAATCAGTTGAAAACTTTTTAAGGAGAAGCAATGACTTTAGAAGTCAGAATAGAGAATTCCCATCTCTACTTCAGCCAGCTGGCTTCTACTGGGAAATCCATCGAAAACCTTCATCAGAGTTTGCAACTGGCAGCCTACTCTATGGAATTTGAACTTTTGCTGCCCCACAGTCATGTGAGACAATTTTGATAAAAATCTCATAATACTTACAGATATCTCCTGTCAATTCTTTTTCCCTGTAGAACACTCACTAATACATACACTGTCTCCAAATATTTTCTCCCACTCTGTTGGTTGTCTTTTTACTTTCTTGATAATGTCCTTTTGGTGATCAAATGTGTGTCAATTTGGATGTATTATGTCCCCCAAAACGCCATTATCTTTGCTGCAATCTCGTGGGGGCAGATATATTAGCATTGATTAGGTTGGAATTCTTTGATTGAGTGTTTCCGTGGAGATATGATTCGATCAACTGTGAGTGAAACATTTGATTGGATAATTTCCATGGAGATGTTACCCACCCATTCAGAGTGGGTGTTAATTAAATCACTGAAGTTGTGTAAAAGAGTTTGCAAACAGAAGGACCTTAGAACCTGCTAAGAGTGACATTTCAGAGCTGCAGCTGAGACAGACATTTTGAAGATGGCCATTGAAAGCTGATGCTTTAGAGAATGCCATTTTGAAATGCAACCTGGTAGCAAGCAGACACCAGCCACGTGCCTTCCCAGCTAACAGAGGTTTTCTGGATGCCAATGGCCTTTCTCCAGTGAAGGTACCCGACTGTTGATGCGTTACCTTGGACACTTTATGGCCTCAAGACTGTAACTTTGTAACCAAATAAACACCCTTTATAAAAGCCAACCCATTTCTGGTATTTTGCATAATGGCAGCATTAGGAAACTGGAACAAAATGTTTTTAAATTTTTTAAAGATTTAAGTTAGCTGCCAATATTTCATAATTAGGAGACTTCATGTAATAATATGAATTTTTGTTTCCATTGGAAAAAATAGAAGATTTGATTGTTCAAAAGGACTTGGTTTTAGTTGCCTGCATTTCCACATTAAAATAGTCCTCTGCAGCCATGAAGCAGTGTTCATTTTAAATGAAGAAGTGCTCTCCCACTTATCACAGTCTCTGTCTTCCCTATTACATATCCCCTAGGCAAGCTTAATTTACCTTCCTGGCCTCTGTAGGCATCTGAGTTTTTGACTCTTGACTCTACGTTGAATACTTTTTTCTTTTTTCTCCCATTTTCCAATTCTAAGTCTGTCCTTCTCTGAAAATTTCTAAAAATCATTAAAAATAATCTCCAATGCAGGGGTATTCGCCTACCCCACCTCAATGGTTGCTAACATGACCACAGACATAGGGGACTGGTGGTTTGATGGGTTGAGCCCTCTACCATAGGTTTTACCCTTGGGAAGACGGTTGCTGTAAAGGAGAGGCTACGCCTCCCTATGGTTGTGCCTAAGAGCCTCCTCCCGAATGCCTCTTTGTTGCTCAGATGTGGCCCTCTCTCTCTGGCTAAGCCAACTTGAAAGGTGAAATCACTGCCCTCCCCTCTACGTGGGATCAGACACCCAGGGGAGTGAATCTCCCTGGCAACGTGGAATATGACTCCCGGGGAGGAATGTACACCCGGCATCGTGGGACGGAGAACATCTTCTTGACCAAAAGGGGGATGTGAAAGGAAATGAAATAAGCTTCAGTGGCAGAGAGATTCCAAAAGGAGCCGAGAGGTCACTCTGGTGGGCACTCTTACACACACTTTAGACAACCCTTTTTAGGTTCTAAAGAATTGGGGTAGCTGGTGGTAGATACCTGAAACTATCAAACTACAACCCAGAACCCATGAATCTCGAAGACAGTTGTATAAAAATGTAGCTTATGAGGGGTGACAATGGGATTGGGAAAGCCATAAGGACCACACTTCACTCTGTCTAGTTTATGGATAGATGAGTAGAAAAATAGGGGAAGGAAACAAACAGACAAAGGTACCCAGTGTTCTTTTTTACTTCAATTGCTCTTTTTCACTCTAATTTTTATTCTTGTTATTTTTGTGTGTGTGCTAAGGAAGGTGTCAGGGATTGATTTAGGTGATGAATGTACAGCTATGTAATGGTACTGTGAACAATCGAAAGTGCGATTTGTTTTGTATGACTGCATGGTATGTGAATATATCTCAATAAAATGATTAAAAAAATTTTATTGAAAGAAAAAAAAATCTCAAATACATAAATTTTCATTTTAAATCAAGAAATCTTAATATAAGATATAACTCAAGGATTTATTTATCATTTTAACATATTTTATTTTATTCATGAGGAATATAAAAAGCTAACCGAAAGTATCCAAGGGTTAAAAATTGTGTTACTAGGATTCAAAAAGATTTTTACCCTGATGATCTTGTCCAGCTTGCAATTTTGACAAACTAGGAACAATGATGAAGCCATGTGAAACAGAAGGGAATGGTAGAATTGAAAAGAAGTAATGTAAGGAGTCTGGAGCCCTGCTCTGACTTTGGCCAGCTGTGGGACCTTGGATGAGCTTACTATTTTGAGCCTTTAATGACCTGGTTAAAAAAAGGAGAGTTGAATTAGATAATTTCTAAGGTCCTTTTGTCTCTTTGATTAATGAAATTATACAAAGGGAAGAAATGTCATCTAAGGAACAGTTTTACACTGGGCAATGCCAATGGTACCCGGTATCAAACTTGCCTACAATGGCATTGCTATTACATATTAATTTTGATTCTATCATTTATAGGGCTCTTTATTTTAGTTTTAAATTGCTGTGGGTTTACATATTTTAATGCTGAAAAGAAATTGTCTCTAAAGAGGCTCAAACTTTCTTTCTAAATAGTCATCTTCTAATTAATCTTCTTTTTTGGCAGTTATTTTCACATAGTTCCCAGAAAACTTCCAAAGATGAAAAAGTTCAAGGAAGTAAGTATCCACTTTAACTACTAAGGAGAAGAAAAACTGGATTATTTGGTAAAAATTTAAATGTCAGTATTGAATAAGTGAAGTTTTACCAAAACAGCATTTAGTAGGAAGTGCCTCTAAAGGCATGTTTCTCTGGAAGTCAGAATTTACTGTTCAAGCTTGTCATACTTGTCAAAACACTTAAGTAGCTAAGATGATGGATGTTAGTAAAAATATTCCATGACCGTGGTTAGGGAAATAGTCATCTTTGAAAGGCACTGTGCAATTATGTATTAGAATTTTTCACTTTCTCTTTGTTTCATAGGTTTTGAAAAATGGATATAAGGAAAAGGGATTTTCCTTTTTGCAATGTTGAAGCTAATTATAATGCTAAATTTAAAGATTTGCCCCAAGTTTTCATCATTCTTGTACTTGATAAGCATTTGAAGTTTCGACATGATGGAACATTCCATCAGTCTGTTCTCATCACCTGACTCTTGGCAAAAATTACCATGTAAAGTATATATTAAAAATACTTGTCTTTTTTAAAATCTTAATTTTATTTACAAACACACTATATCCACCAAACATATACTCCCCCTTCCTCCTTCTATCCATCCCCTAGCAACATCAAATCTATTGTCTCTCCAAATTTTCTATTTCTAGACATCTCTTGTAAGTGACATCATATAATATTTGTCTTATGTGTCTTGCTTATTTTACTAAGCACAATATTTTCAAGTTTCTTTCATGTTGTAGCATATCTCAAAATTTCATTCCTTCTTATAGTTAAATAATATCCCGTTGTGTGTATTTTCTACATTTTACTTATCTATTCATTTGTTGATAAAAGTTTTAATTTTGATGGGGTCCAATTTATCTACTTTTCCTTTTGTTCCTCATGCTTTTGATGTAAAGTCTCAGACTCCATTGCCTAATACAGGTTTCGG